>NC_021162.2:43963913-43987992 GCF_000331145.2 Cicer arietinum | reverse complement strand
TTTCCTCCTTTTCCCCTGGGGGGAAAGGTTTTTTTTTTGGGGGGGGGGGGGGGGGTATTGATACGAATAAAAATAAGTTTGGGAATATATATGTGAGAAGGAATAAATAGTTAGTTAGTTAGTTAGTTTTCTTTTGAGCTTAGCTGTCATTCTGTTAGAAATTGGAGCCAAAACAGATTACTATATATAGCAATCTGTTAGGAGCAGTTAGGGTGGTTAGGAAGAAGTAGAATTGGTTGGACTGATTCATAGGGAATCAGGAATTTTCTTCTCTAAGCTTGTAACATGTTCTTCATTGCGAAATAATACATTCAATTCAGAAACACCTTGATTCTTAATAGCATTCTTCTAGTCTATCCCTAATTCCTCTTCTCTGAGTTACCAGTTGTAACAGCCCACTTAGCCCCTCTTTATTTTGTGTCCTTTTGACGAAAACCAACAACCTTACCTCTATTTCAAACTTTTGCAGAAAATTGCCTTCACTTCCAGCAAACCACTTGTCCATAATAGGAACAAAACAGAGATGAAAACTAAAAATGGTATTGAACTTGTATTTCTAGTAAAAGTCAAAGGATGTATCCTCTTTACCGTTGTGAATAAAACAGTATATGACTAATTGTTGGAGAAGAGTCCCATTGCAGAATGAAAAAAAAGAAAGAAAGAAAAATGGTACTCTCAAGAACGAGACCCCCTACTAAAATGAGAATCACTCATCATGGCTTAATCCCTTCAATTCCCCTCTTCTGTTAGGATATCGATTTAGGAGAATTAGATAAGGTTCCTAAGAACTTCACACTCATCATGCCCCCTTTCTTACTCAGCTTTTTATAAACCATTATGTTATTTCCTCCCCAAACATTAATTAATGGGCCTATCGCTAATAGTGTGCCTATCCCCCCTGCGTCCAATTGCAGCTGAATTAAGATATCAATTTGTTGTGGAGCTGAGTCCTTTGCATTTAAGTATTTCCTTGTCCATGTAGACAGCCCCACCTAGTGAGATAGGACTTGGTGATTGTTGTTTGTTTCATCATCTTCCTTTTTATTTTGTTCATTTCATTCTTATGTGTACTCCTTTTCTTATTTCTTATTTTCCCCTTGTGCTCTTTGACTTTTTTTGTTATTCACTAGTTTATTATGCTTGAGATTGATGGTGATTGTGGTCCTTGACTTTTGTTATTCACAAGTTAATTCTGCTTGGGATTGTTGGTGATGGTTTTTCTTTACTTTTGTTGTTATTGTTTAATTTTTTTGGGTCTGTGAGCCTCATGTCGCTATCTAGGGTGGACAACTATGGTTTACTTGTATTGTGGGTAAAATGCTATTTTATTTCGAAAGTAAGTTAAATTAAGCATGTACATTAATCTCAAAGCATTGTATAATTAAATGCTATTAGTAGCCAGTTCTCCACATTTGTGATAATTTTCGCTTTCTGATCAGGCTATGTAGATAGCGGGTCACCTCCTCTTGGGTCCAGTAGGTCATGGAAGTCTATGGAAATGGAAATCCAATCCTTGCTTGAGAAACTATTGGACATAAATGATTCATTGAGCAGATGTGCTGCATCTGCTGCACAAACTACTTCTACAGCTCAAAAGTTGGCTAGGCATAGAGACATTCTTCATGACTTTTCTCAGGTATGTCTTATGTCAAATTTCTATTTTGTATCATGTTGTGTTAGACAATTCAAAAACAAATGAATTTCTGGTCATAAAAGAGAGGGAAGGTTAGTTAGAAAATCTTTCAGAAATATTGAATTGGTTAGGAGAGTTTTCTCTCTGGTTAGGAGCTTAGCTCTGGATTAGGAGTTCTTGAACTCTAGTTTATCTTCTGCATTTTACTGTTATCCCCCACTGTAAGTGTTTCAAGCTCAACATTTTCAGTTCAATAATGTTCAGTTTCTTGCCTTAAAATTGTGAGTTCTATCAAATGTCATTATGTATTCTTTATTTAGTATGCCTTTATTGACTCTTTTATTCTCCATGTTTGGTCCATCTGGTATTTCTGTCACAAAGTTCAATACTCTGCAGCAAGAGTTTCTGTTGGTGACCCTATAATTATGTATTTATTGAGTACATCCAAATGTAGATAAGGATGTTATCTTATTATTCTTGTTATGTTTACCATAAGATTGTAATTTAGATATGCAGATGTAGTAGTTTAGTTATTTTATCCTGCCATTTTGATCTAGTATTTGTGTTCTGGCTCTACCTAATTTTATGCTTAATGTAGAAGAAGGCTTCTGCAACACGTGCAAACTTTTTATACAGAATGTTAATTTTGTGAACTGAATATTGCTTCTCTAGATTTATACTGCTCGAATAAATTAACTTTTAACATCTTCTTGTGATAAATTTAATACTATTCAGGAATTTAGGCGTATCAAGGGGAACATAAATTCAATGAGGGAACATGCAGAGCTTTTGAGTTCAGTCAGGGATGATATTAGTGATTATAAGGTGAACCATTTGCATGATTTGAGTTAAATTGTTCAGTTGTTTTATCAGAGCTGTATCAGATATACCTTGTTCTAGCAGACTTCTGGAGGTTCCATGTCACCAAGGATGCAGTTACTACGTGAGAGAGGTGCCATCCATGGAAGTATATCTCATGTGAGTCTATATTCCTTTCATAGATTTGATAATATTCAGATTAAATTCTCAACTGATGAAAGTTTCCTTTTATATTGGAAAGTTGTTTTAATTTGGTGTGGTTTATCAACTCTGTTCTATAAAGAATTCATTTCCTGAAGCCAAAGGCGAGATTAATGATAGTTATATTTGTTTTAGCATGTTAATTTTGATTTGTATGCATTCCAATATAATTTGATTCGGATTGAGTTAACAAATCTGCGAATTACTTTATAGGTGATAAGACAATGTGATAAGTATCCAAGCACTTAGGAAACCGACCCACAAAAGTTAGCTATTAAGGGGGAAGAACCAAACCAATTGCCACTTAAACACTCCAGCAAGCATCGCATACTACTTGATGTGGGGCTTGAGCATTCTATAATACTCAAGTCCCTATCATAGCACTGCCCCTTAGAGATGATGTCTCAACTGCTGCACTCCAAGACGCATTAGGTAGCCCATTTTGACACCCTGGCAACCAAGCTCTAATCCAATGTGATAAGTAACGAAGCACTTGGAGACCTCTTAAAAGCTAGTGATTAAAGGGGAAGAACCAAGCCACTTCAATACTCCATTGAGTATTTCATACTACTCGATGTGTATGTACAGAATAGATTACAGACTCTGTAACAGAATCCGTTGACTGTGTTACAATCAGTTACAAACTGTTCTTAAGCCTGTTGTAAATTATTCAACTGTATAAATAGAACGACTCTAGTTCTTCGTACACAAAGCAGGCCTGTTAAAGTGGCGGTATACTTGCAATCTGCAAAGAATTTGATGCCCAAATTAGGCGTTGTTAGTGGAAAGGGTGCAAGTAATCTGATGACTTAATACTAGGAAGTACGAAAGGGAGATAACCGAAGTAATTATGTGCTTATGGTTGCATGGAGTTTGCTAAAAAATGAGGGATTCAATAACAATGATGTTTATTCCATGTATGATTTTCAAATGACCACAAAATAAAGGATAAAACACTTGACAATTTTACTCAATAAACCTTGGGACAACTTTTTGTCTATGCATGCACAAGACCATCTAAATGTCAATGTAACCAACTTCTCCGTTGTTTATGTCCTCTCTCTTAAAATTGTTCGCGTTATGCCTCAATTGCAGAATAGCGACATATCTAAAATTTGTATTGCGAATGAGTTTCTCATACTCAAGTGTTTTGCATGTGCATCACACACATCCTACATACCTTTTTCCTTTTCTTGTAAAACATTGATCATGGCAATGAACCACAGATCACTTCATTGTATTAAAGATAAATAGTTGCATGAGTTTAGCATTCCAACCTCAAGTAGTATCTGATAGAGACCCAGGGAGCGCTGATAAGGAAAATGGGATATTATGTAATAAAGAATGTCGTAAGGGTATATGGTAAATAAAGAGTGGGGTAAGCTGCTTAGTTGGCAAGTTTGTTATGCCTTATTAATAAGGTGAGTGAATTCTGAGGGGTATGCAAGAACATTGGAGTAAACCATTATGCTTAGACAGAGAGAGTTTTCTCCTTCTCTGAGGAGCTTGACTCGGGGGTAGATTGGGATACTTTCTCTTTTACAGTTTTTTTGTCTATGGCAGCAGGGACGACTCCATGTCCAAAAACGTCGTTGTCAGAAGAGATGATGGAAGAACCGCCACCCAAGCACCACTGGAGTTTCTGGCGCTGCTGCCATAACCATGCGGGGTTGGCCGAGTTTGAGGGTATAGCTGCTATTGGGGGATGAAAGTGCTGAGACAAAGGTAGAGAAGAGGCAATTCTGCCATCTCGTAAGGATTTCTCGTTGAGGAAGATGGGAGAAAAGATAGATTGGCAGTCAGGTCAATGTTTTGACCTAATGGACCAGCCCAACACTGTAAAGTGAGAGCACCATGGGTAAACTATGAGGTGGGTTTAGTTCTAAACCCAATAGATCAACCCCAAACTAAGGCTAATTTACTAGGTGATTTATTGTTTGAATTAAATTAATTAATGTACCTATAGAGTACATTTTTGGAATACACGGTCACGGACATGGCAGGTTGGCTAAGAATTTTCGGACAGGGTTATTAAGTTGTTAAATTTCAAGCGGTTTGCTAGTTCTCTAAAGTATGGAAGCAATGTCATAACAATGGGAATAATAGTTTAATATTCATTACAATGGGGAGTTAAAGAATTTGATTTGTATGTGAGAATTTTACCAAGTTCCAAGAACTGTGTGGCTGAGAAGGATAGAAAAAGCTCTCAAGAAGGAAGGATAATAAAAAAAGAGATGACACATTTCATTACATATGTAGCTGTAATTGGTGGAACTAACATCTCAATTTTTGCTCTAGCCAATGTGACTGGTTCTTCTCAAGCCAAATATTCATGGGGTTATGGCATGGACAGGAGTGACAAGCTTATAACATTTGTTAAAAGTCTAATCAATAGATCAGATAAGTTTTCGTGCCATTCCTTGGCATTAAGATTGGCTATGCTCACAATAATTCTTGTCATGAAACACATAGGAAAAGATGGAAATCCCTTGATCAGTGGGGATTGTACAACAAGGGATACTTGTGGAATTTTTTAAATACTTCAGGAAAATGTTTAGTGCTGGTATGGTTCAAAATGGGACAGGAACAGGCAGGCTACTCTTTATGGCTTACCCACACTTTTGCGCCTATGCAGACCAGTTCAGTATCCTGGCTTTGATGTTTAGCATGACATATTATTCTTATTCTTACAGCTATGTTCTTTTTCTGTATATATTTCCTAAACCCCCTCTTACGGTACTGAAAAGGAAAAAAGGTGGTGTACCGGTCCCTCCTCTCATTTTAACCACTTGTCTGATTCTTTTTATTATTTTATCCATGAAAGGTGGAGTTTTTAAGGTTATAATGGTCATCACATAAAAACTATGAATGATAGAAGAGAGTAGTCTACGCTGGCCAAAGTGGCTCCCCTCATCCTCCTCCTGCCACTGCCTCTGCTTTGCCTCTCTTCACTGGCCAGTGAACCACACTACTGTCCTCTTCAACACAGTTGCAGCATCTTTATCAGATCACCAGTACCTACTCACAGTTCTTCAACTCTTTCATTGCTCACAGAAACTCAAACACCAAGCAGTGTGTTTCAATGTCAGAGAACAGCGGTTTCCATACAATATCTACAAAGACATTGTTGGAATCACCAGATGCAGTGGTGGTGCAGACGATAGATCCCATTAGACTGGTGTCAACAACGATGAGATCAGAGTAGAAGTCTATGGATAGATATGGCAATGGGAAAGCTGAAAAGCTACTGTGCAGGTGTTCCTTTGGATCTTGACTTGTAGCCTCGACTACTATGCTTCTGTCGTTGTGTGCAGCACCTCACATACCCACAAACTTGCTATAAAACCCACATCTATCCTGTCACGTGCAAACAGTGCGACCCACATCTATGCTTCCATGAGCTCATCGTTGCTCGCAGCAGCCTTTGCAGTTTTTTTTTGCCCCTTCTTAGTTTGTACTTAGGTATATCTCAGTGGTCTAGTCCATTACTTTCTAAGTTAAGTCCCGTAACTTTGCACATTCCAAAATTTTGTATCATTGTTAATGGTAACCCTAACATGACTTGTCACAATAATAAAAGCCTTTTCCCGTTAGGTGGATGGACTTACATGAATCAAACTAGGACAAGATGCCCTTTTTACTGCCCACCCCCCAAAAAAAAAATTGAAGTATGTGTTTTTTTTTTAAAGATACTCAATGCTTACATAAACTCATAGCGAGTTGCATGGAACTTGTATTTTTAACAATCTCTTTAAACTTCAAGTTATCATCCTGTCTAAGAAGATTCTTGATTCATTTTCACCTGCCCTTTCCCAGATAGATGATGTAATCAGTCAAGCTCAAGCAACAAGAGCTGTCTTGGATTCTCAGCGGACAATGTTTGGTAATGTTCAAGGAAAAGTGAAGCTTCTCGGTGACAAGTTCCCCATTATTCGTAGCCTGCTTGGTATGTTGTAAATTAGTTTTTATCTTTTTATTTTACATCTGTTTGGATGGATTTAGATTTTCTAAGTATTTAGAGGGTAAGAACAAAATCCTACCTCACAACAAGAAAACTAATGTAGTATTTGGTTGGGGAGAAATGAAGGGGAGGAGATAGTCTATTTTAAATCTTTTTTTGAAATGGAGAAAGAATGATTTTATAAAATTTTAATTGATTGTCTAAAATATTCTTGCATAAAATCTAACTTAAGAGTTATAAAAGGTAAATTAGTTGTTTTCTTCTATTAACAATGTGTTGCTTAACAGGTTCCATAAGAAGGCGGCGCTCAAGGGACACCCTTATTCTATCAGCAGTTATTGCTGCTTGTACGTTGTTTCTAATTATTTATTGGCTCTCAAAATAGCCAATGTATTTTGGGTTTTGAAATATATACTATAGTGCACTTATCCATTGAAATTATCTATTTAGATACCTTTTCATTTGTATATGGCTGGACTTATTTTGTTTCAAACAAATGCTTGTATTATTTTGGAATTTGGTATAGACTAAAATGATTTAGAGTTTGTGTTTTGTCAACACTAGCTAATTAAATTTAACTTACAATTGAGTTTGTACGGAGTGTGCCACGTCAGCATAGTTTGTTGTGCTAGCTAAAAGATTAGTTAGTATGTGTAGTATACAAAAGTTTTATCCGGTATAGTTTGATAGTTGTAAAATTAGTGTTTGGTAACATTAAGGATTTAATTAAATCAGCAATATAAAATTATTTATAGAACATTTTTAATTTAAAATAAATTTTATTAATAAATGTTTAAAATATTTTAAAAGTAGTAAATTAAAGTTTACTTTTTATTAATTAAGAAATTAACAATTTGATATATTTTTTGTTTATGTATCTGTTTTATTTATTTTAAATAAAATAAAATAAATTGTTTACTTTAAAATATTAACTAGTTTAATTTTATTATTTATAAATAATTTAAAATTATAAAAACAAATTATTTATCAATCATATATTTTATTCATTTATTTAGCTAGTTTATTTATTTTCAATTATAATAAATAAGTAATTTAAAATTATTTAGTTCAAATTATTATTTATTAAAAAAATTTAAATTTTAAATTTTTTATATAAAATATAAAAAGTAAAAAAGAATTTTAGTTACAAAAATAAGGATCAAACTGCTAGAAAAAATGATAAGCTATAGTCTCATAAACTTCTTGAATAAGCGTATAAAAAACGTTACAAGCTATAAACTTATAATTGAATGTTACTAAATAGAGTTTGTAACTTAAACTTTTTTGTTGATTTAATTGTTGTTTTAGTTTTCTTAATTTTACGATTTACAAAATCGATTATCCTATTTTAAAGTGTGACAATTTTTGTTCCCATTTTAATTTTCTAAATAAAAAATGACGATGTGACATATTTGAATTACGTGACATGATACGATGCCGTAGAATAACTAACACAATATTATAATAAAATCCTCTAAAAATTTAATTTTTAACTTCAATTTTTTTTATTTATTTTGTAATTTAATTAAAGACATGGATAATTAATGGATCTAGATGGTTCGATATCATAAAATTGTATGCATCATCATTTCAAATATATCAAATCTTTATTTTTTAGTTTAAAAATTCGAAGAAAAGAACAACAATATTGACTTTTAAAGTAGGAGATCAATTTCATGAATTGAATGACAAAAACTGTAATTAAGACATGATATTTTTTGGAATGAAATATGCTTATATAATTTTATTTATAATTATGTTGTGAATATACGTCTAGATATCAATAAAAGTGTGGACACTAGCTAAAGGTATGATCGCCCATGTAAGAGCACAAACAAACTCATTGGCTTGTCTCCTAACAAACTCAACATGAGTTTCTAAAGAAGGAGGAAAAAATATGTCTAAAATTATTAATTATGTTCCTCAACATTTTAGTTTAGTACAATCAATTTATTGAGGAAGGTAGACGCTACTAGGCTATGTTACTACAAAAAAAGGTTTTAGATTTTTCTGAATTAGTTCTCGTAGAGAGTGTTTACAAATTTTTGCTTCAGAAATTCTCTTAGAAGTAATGTGACAAAGAATGATATCAAGAGTGCTTATATGCTTATAGATTGTTGCTTGTATTTTGTGTATCTTTCGTTTCTTTCATCGTCGAGGGATGCACGTCTTTTATAGAGTATTATTATGGTTTTTTGTCGTTGTCTTGATTGCGAGAAATCAACGTAATTCACGGAGTTTCATATTATATCTTTGTGGAATTGATCTGTCAAAAAAACTTTCCAAAAAATTGATATTGTACTAATTTGGTGTATTTGTTTGAAACAGTTGGAAGTAAAGGGAACGATGATCAAAGTATGTCTTAAGATCTTAAAACAAGTAGTTGATTTAAGATGTATATCAAAGGATGCGCAAATGCTTTGTCTTTAGAGCATTGAATTTTTTCATCACTTTTGAGGATAAACGTTAAAAGTCAGATGATCAGACACTTGATGTGATTAGCAGAGGCAGAGGCAACCACTTGTTTGTCATGCTTGTTAGAGACTGAAGAATTCTTGTTACCCTTTATCAGAGGTAGAGGCATATTAATAGAATCCATGTTGAGTTCATCAGATGCAAATAAGCTATGACATTGGTTTGCGTTATCCAAGGCATTAGAACGCAATATTGTTTCGCATATTAGACTTAGCCAAGAGAGGAGAAGTTGTGTTGTATCTTTGAAGTTGTCTAGTAATCAAAGGATTTGCTGAGAGTCTATTGACCAGACATATGAATTCGAACTTGATCACTTACTTTCAATGTTAGAGCATTAAATTGTTCCCACAAATGATTTTGTTATAACCAAAATAGGTAAGGGGCATATTTCTTCAAATCAACTAGATTCCAACAATATCTCCCTTTTAGATGATGACCTACATCTATTTTTGTGAATAATTTTTTCGAGATAAAGAAATCCAAGATAAAAAGTAACAACATGTTACAAAAAGTAACAACATGTTCAATTTATAAGATGAGATATATTCTAAGAAAGCATCAATATGCATTAAAAATAAAAGTCAGTAAACAAAAAACTTATTACTTAATATTTCTAAACCCCCCCTTTTGTGATGAGACAAAAAGAGAGGAAAACAAAAGAAAAAAATGGGGTAAAATACTAAGTATTGGGATTAGAGAGCCTAACCAGAATTAACCTAAAGGTATTTTGAATATCCTCCTAATTCTTGGCAGTCTTTTCATAAATGCCTCGGTATTGGCACCCAGACCATCAAAACCTTCCTTTTTAACAAATTGAGATGAATCTAACACGAGGCTAGAGGGAAATGTAGATAGGCTTATAAAGGAAGAATATGCAGATCCTAAAGCAGTGACAAAATTAGCATCTAGAGTGTGAGTATAGATCTATAGGATGACCATAAGAACCTGTATTGGGGCAATGGGAGCAACCACTAATGGTTCCATAGGGATATCACTAGAGGGAGAATATGGATCCTTGGATGAGCGTGAGGTGCTGGTTGTGAAGAACTTTCTAGACCGATTGCTCTTGGCATTTTGAAGTTGTACCATCCTTAAGTAGATGTTGCACAATTTTGTGAAGCCACATGCAAGCCATGATCCTTGTTGTCTTGAAACCAATTTGTAACAAAAGATAGGACTTTGTTCCACTTGGTTGAAACATCATTAGGATCCATACTTTGAGCATTTTGAGATCTTGTGTGATATTTTGGCAGTAAGAGAGGTATGGAAGGTATGAAGGTCAGGGAGGCTAGATGGAATGAGATGGATATATGGGATGATTTCCAAAGAGATGAAGGAAGTAGGAAAGTCAGGGGAAAGTAGGGGAAGGAAGTAAACAGTTGGTGCAATTGGTGTTGCTCGAAGGGACAAGGATATTGAGAAGGCGATGAAGTGTGGTCAGGTACTTCAGTGGAGGAGGGAGAATATGATGGTAAAGTAGTTTTGGGGGTAGGTGTTTGAGGAGAAGTTCGAGGCTTGTAAAGAAAATGATGAGTTACATATCCAAGCGAAGCAAAATGTTTAGCTAAGGTAGCTTCAAACATATCATCTAACAAATCAGAGTTATAAGCATGAGGGGTGATAGGTGCAGGATCAGAGGAAGGAGGGACATAGTTGTTTGGTTGGGGAGAGAAAATAGATGGGTTATTTCAATTTTAGGGATGGCTAGAGCAGTAGGGTGCTCAAAGTTTGAACTTACCTTTCGTTTCTTCCTCTAAAGAGAAGTTGCCGCATCTTCATCGACGATGGTTATGACATCCTAATCCTCTTCAACACTTAGAGAAAGAGCCACTCTTTAACTTTTCCTTGCAAAAACTTGTTTAGTATGGGGAACATGCAAACACACTACAATCACAACTTGGCGAGATTGACACATACCCAAGTATTCCATAACGAATTCTTTGTTGTCTTCTGTGAATATGGGAGTGATAGAGCCATCAACCTCTGAGGGTGCAACTGTTGGAACCAAGTTGGTCACATGAACAATTTTTCATGTGTTTTGATGTCAACAAAAAATATTTAACTAGAACAATTTATTGGACTAATTGCTTGAATTAAGTGTGCATAAATCTGAATAGGAAAACCAAAGGAAGTGACTAGAAAAAGTGACCAAAGGAATTGACCAAATGAAGTGACCTGAGGAAGCCACCAAAGGAAGTTACCAAGGAAGCAATTTTTTTAGAGAAAACGAAGTCATATTAGTCAACGAAATCCTTAGAATTCAACAAATGCACATTATTGAAAAGTATGGGAAAATGCCTCTTATAATGTGCTTCTGGTAGCTCAGCATGTTTCTGGTAGTTCAATGTGCTTCTGGCAGCTCAGTGTGCTTCTAGTAAACTAGTGTGCCTCTAATAACTCAGCCTGCCTCTAGATGGAGACGAGCTTTCACTTCTAGTAAATTCATATGTAGTCAAAAAATAATATGCTTGAAAAATAAATAGAAAAAATTTGAAAAAATGGGCTCACTAGGTTGAAAACCTGAAAAGGCAACCTAAGCAAAAATTAGAGCATCCCGATGGATCGAAAAACTTGGAAGAGCAGTCCATGCAAAAGTTAGGGATAAAAAAAAGGATAAAGCGGTTCAAATTGGGGAAATTATTATTCTTGGAAAGCTAACCAATAAGAGTCTTAAATTACACGAATGACTGGCGATTTTTATCCCTCCAGCTAAAGCTAAACACACTCATCAATACATTGGTTCATAATGAAATCAATGTATATTTTCCAATGATGTCATTCGATGTTGTACCTTACACTATTTCTATACTAATTCAGTTTCATGGTTAATTGTTCTAGTCTGTTAAAATGTTGTTTTATGATAATAAATGTTGGAATTTGAAATATATGAAAGTATAAAAAAATATCTGAAGTATTTTGATAGTTGAAAAATATATACACAGGAACTCAAGATATATTGGCGTGTTAGAAAAAATGGAGGGTAATCATTATAAATGATGCACATTTGATTCGCCTCGAAAAAAAAAGATATCATACAAGATGTACTAGAGCCATCGTATAAAAAACAGTTGTTATTTGAATTCGTCAATTGAATCTTGTGGGCATATAAAGTGGTATAAGGATCGGAAAAACAAAAAAGTAAACAAGAATTTATTTATATTGCATGCATCTTACATTCATTTTTTTGTTGTCATGTACTCACACATGATCTATGCATCTTCATTCATATTTTACATATACTCAACGACCTTGTGCAATGTATGAGTGAATCATGCATATATTATACTTATACTCTATTTATACTCAACAACCTTTTTGTTGCTTTGCTCAGTATACATTTACGTTGCAATTGTCATTGCATTTTTTTTTTGTTCTACGCATTGGTAATCAATCCGAAGACGATCATTTTTTTATTCTTGTTGATCTACGCATCGATAACCAATCTGAAGATGATCATTTATATTTTTTGTCGATCTAATCTAAGCACCATAAAAAATCTGGAGACAATCATTTTTTATGTTTGCCAAACATGTTTATCACATCTTTAGGTCACATCTTCTACTTTCACAATTGATCTAGACAAACTTTAGGTCCTTATATTTAATTATTTTTTTACAACGATAACATTCATATTCTCCAGTAAATATAATTAAATAGGGGCAGAAATATCTATATATATATATATATATATATTTGTTATTATCAAGTCTAAAAATTGTCATTTTGTTAAATCTGATATGATTTTGAGTTCGTATAAGTTTCTGTTATATTACATTTAACATCAAAAATAAAGAGAACAATAAAAAAATGTTAAAGAAAGGTTGCTTGCACGTCTCCTGCTTCCTCATGCACTCATCTCTTAATTCCCTGCTTCGTGCTTTTCGAAGAAGTCCCTTCACTTATTTATTTATTTTTATTTAGTCTAATAATGTTATTATTTTTACCATTTGAGTACTCAATCAAAAAGCCCAACCCCTCATTGTTAAGACAAACTCTAAAATTAAAATTTTGATGAATCTAAAAAAATGTTAATTAAGGATGTTAATTATGATTCTAAAATGTTATGTTAATTTAATATGTGCTTTTGAGTGAATTAAATTAAAGATAGGAATTAAGCAAAGCAAAGAAAGTCAGATTTGAACTAAACAAGAATATTCTTGAAAATGATCTCTAGGATCAAGACTGATCAATACAACAGAAAGATCAATAAATTTACACTAGTCCAAGGAAGAATATGTCTCTGAATTTTATTTTAAAATTATCAGTACTTGGCAAGGAACAACTAGGATCCATTACAGTCAAAGATGGCATTCGAATCACTAAGATAAAATGTCATGAATCAAGGTGGTGGAAATAATTATGAACCATCTTCAACCAAACTGTCAAGAAAGTTAATTAATCTTGATCTATACAAGACATCAGGAAGTCATCAAGAATGATCATTATTGAACATCCAGATTGATCATTAATCTCCAGAAAGTTCAAAGACTGATAGTCCAGATTGTTAATCAATCTCCGTTTTTGCAGAAGTTCAGTATCAATCTCCTTTGTTCTACAAAAGTTCATCATCATTGTTCAAATTGTTTTGGAGAGAATCAGGTCTCAAGATTGAGGATATAACATCAACAAAATACATGCGAAGCATAGAGGATCATTACACACAAAGGTAATATGATCAAGAACGAATAAACCAACCCAATCAAACAGGTTTCAAAATTGTTTAAAGGCAGGAATATTTGTATTCATTTATATTGGTTTTGACCAATAACTCTTTTGACCATTATTAATTGCTCCAAAACATCTATAAAAGAAGGACCAATGCCCTGGGAAATTGTAGAAGTTCAAGTGCTATCAAGTCTCACAAATCATTCACATTCACTTACTTGAAATTATCATTTTAACAAGAAAGATTCAGTTTAGATTATATATCTTACTCTGTTATTGCTATAATAAATTCTTTGTAAAGAATCAAATCTCAAACAAGAGTTGAGATATATCAGATTCTATCAAAACAATCTCATCATTATTGTAAAACTCAAACTATAAGAGTTAAGTATAGTTTGGATAGATCGTAAGATATCCTATCAAGATTGATAGGTGATTAATTTTCTTTCTATGTGAAAAGAAATAGAGCTTGTAACAGATCAAGGTTGATCTAATCTAGGTGCTGTAGAACCAAGAAGGTTCTTTGTTTTGAACCCTTATTGGAAAATCTCACAGTTGTGAGGACTAGACATAGCCCAAGTTGGGTGAATCATAATACATATTTGTGTGGTATTCTTTCTCTTATCTCTTTATTTATTAAGCTTGATTGATTAACTGAATTAAAACATAAACTGAAGTTCTGTTGATCAAAATGACTCAACCTCTGCTGCAAAGAAAGACGCTGACTGGACAGTATATGATATAACCAAGGTACTTCTAAATTCAAAAGATCAATTATTTTTATCATGTGCTTTGAGAAGGGAAGATAGTGAAAGAGTAGATGAATGCACAACTGCTAAAGAAGTATGGGATACACTTCAAACTCACCATGAAGGAACAAGCCATGTCAAAGAAACAAGAATAGAAATTAGCATAAGAAAATTTGAACTGTTCGAAATGCAAGATGAAGAAACTATTGATGAAATGTACTCAAGGTTCACAAAAATAGTAAATGAAATGCGTTCTCTTGGCAAAGCTTACATAGTAAAAGAAAGTGTAAGAAAAATCATTTGGTGTCTTCCAATCAAAATGAGACCAATGGTAACATCTATAAGCCAGACCAAGAATCTTGAATCACTTCCCCTGAAAGAATTAATTGGAACCTGAAAAGCACATGAAGTATCGTTACAAGAAGAGAAACCAGCCAAGAAAGGAAAGGCAATAGCACTAAAAGCATATCAAGAAAACATCATAGTACAAACAGAGGAGGAACCAGAAGAAACTGAACAAGAAAATGCTGATGAAGAAATTGCTCTTCTCACCAGAAGGATACAGAGAATGATGAGAAGAAGAGATCAAATCAAAAAGGGATTTCAAAACAAAAATCCTAAAACACAAATAGAAAGAGTCAAGTCACATGCTTTGGATGTAATAAATTGGGACATTACAAAGCAGAATGTCCCTTAAATAAAAAACCACCAAAACGATTTTCTTTCAAAAAGAAATCAATAATGGCTACGTGGGATGACTCAGAATCAGAAACAAAAGAAGGTAAGGAAGCCAATATATGCTTGATGGCAAGAACAAAAGAAGATGAGGTAACAAACTCTGAACCTTGTTTATTATGTTAACAAATGGGAAAAGAATTTGATAATTTGTTAAATGATTCAAACTTTCTTATTCAAAAATGTAGTTCCTTGAAAGAGAAATTTCATAAAGAAAAAGAAACACAACAACACAATTTTGAAAAGGGCCAAGAACGTTCTCCTTAAAACTGAAAATGAACTTTTTAAAAATGATTTGTTAAATTTCATTAAAGCTACTGAAACTTTTCAAAACAATCATGGGATCTCAAGTAGGAATCTTTGATAAAGCTGGTCTTGATTTTAATCAAACTCAAAAAACAAAAATGTATGAAAACCTTTTTGTTCCAGAAAGAAAGGAAGAAAAATGTAAAACTAGATGTTCATATTGTAAAAAACTTGGACATCTGGAATTTGCTAGCTACTTTAAAAAAGGATGAAAAGATGAAAAGAAAAAATCTTTTTAAAGGAAAAGATCATCCTGCTAAACAAGTTTTAAAGATTTTGCAAAAAGGAGAACATTCTTCAGGCTGTTTTCAAAACGGAGAATGTTCTGAAATAAAAACTAAACTTTCTCCAGGAAACATGGAAAAAGGAGAACGATATGGAACTATTTCAAAATGAAGATTAAACCTTTTAAAGCCCAGATTATAAAATCAATTCCAAGACCAACAGTTAAATGCTCACATTGTCTCAAAAATGGTCATGGAAAATCAATGTGCTATCTCAAGAGAAAAGAAAACTCTAAAACTAACTCTCAAGGACCCAAAACAAAATGGTTACCTAAGGTTGAGATAACATCTCATGTAGGTTGGATTTCCAAATGTAAATAGAAAGCCTTGGTTCTTGGACAGTAGTTGTTCTAGACACATGACAAGAGACAAAAACTGCTTCATGACATTCATCTAGAATTATGGAGGATCGGTTACATTTGGAAACTACAATCATGCTCAGATTAAAGTTAAATGAACTATTGGTAAGACAAACTGTGCTCAGATAACTAATGTTCAATATGTTGAAGGTTTGAAACAAAATATTCTAAGCATAAGTCAGCTATGTGACAATGGGTGTGAAGTTATTTTCAAACCAAAAGTATGTGAAATAAAAGAAACTGAAATTGGAGAACTTATTTTTTTTCGGAAATAGAAAGAAAAACTTATATGTCTTATATCTTGAAGAATTACGTGATGAATCATGTTTTATGTCTATCAATAAAGATAAATGGATATGGCATAAAAGGGCTAGACATATAAGTATGAAAACAAATTCAAAAATCTCAAAATTAGATCTGGTTAAAGGATTACCCAAACTTAATTTCGATAAAGATAAAATATGTGAAGCTTGTACAAAAGGAAAACAAGTCAAAAATAGTTTTCATTCAAAAGATTTTGTAACCTCAAACAAAACTCTTGAATTACTTCACGTAGATCTTTTTGGGCCAATCAAAACAACAAGTTTAGGAGGAATGAAATATGGTTTTGTTATTGTTGATGGTTTCTAAAGATACATTTGGGTATTATTTTTAAAACAAAAAGATGATGCATTTGATGCATTTAAAATATTTTGTAAAAAGATACAGAATGAAAAAGAATCCAACATCATTTATGTAAGAAGTGATCATGGAGGAGAATTCATAAATGCCTCTTTTTAAAATTTCTTTGATGAACTTGGCATTTCTCATAATCTATGATGTGCAAGAACTCCACAACAAAACGGAGTTGTTGAATGAAAAAAATAGAACATTACAAGAAATGGCAAGAACAATCCTAGAAGAATCTAATGTTGAAAGATATTTTTGGGCTGAAGCTGTTAATACCTCTTGCTACATTTTAAGCCGTGTAACCATAAGAAAAATCATCAACAAAACCCCATATGAAATCTGGAAAAATTGAAAACCAAACATCTCTTTCTTTCACATTTTTGGATGTTATTGTTATATTTTAAACAACAAGGATGTTATTGGAAAATTTGATGCAAAATCAGACAAAGCAATATTCCTTGGTTATTCCACTGACTCCAAAGGCTATAGAGTATTTAATTTAAGAACTAAAGTTATAGAAATTAGTATGCATATATTATTTTATGAGTTTTATGATTTGGATATAAGTAAAAAGGACGAGGAAGAATAAAATCAATCTGGTTTGCAACAACAGATTAGTCTGCATGAAATAGAGATTGATAAACAATCTCCGTTTCATTCTCCACCAAAAAGCTAGAGAACAATTGAAGATCATCCTCAAACACAAATCATTGGAGATACAACTGATGGGATTCGAACAAGAAAATCATTCAAGAATGATGAAAACAACATGGCTATGATATCTCAAATGGAACCAAAATCAATTAAAGAAGCCATAGTTGATCAATCTTGGATTGAAGCTATGAAAGAAGAACTGTTGCAGTTTGAGAAAAATGAAGTCTTGACCTTGGTACCTGATCCACGCGATCAATCCATCATTGCTACACGATGGGTTTTTAGAAATAAATTAGATGAAGAAGGTAAGGATATAAGAAACAAAGCAAGATTAGTCGCTCAAGGTTATAATCAACAAGAAGGTATAAATTACGAGGAAACTTTTGCTCCAGTTTCAAGGTTAGAGTCTATTCGTATACTTCTTGCATATGCATCTCATAAACTCATTAAGCTATTTCAAATGGATGTTAAAAGCGCATTTTTAAACGGTTTCTTAAATGAACAAGTTTATGTAAAACAACCTTCTGGTTTTGAGGATCAATCTAAACCAAAACATGTTTTCAAACTTACAAAAGCTTTATATGAACTGAAACAAGCGCCACGAGCATGGTATGAAAGGCTAAGTTCATTTTTAATCAAAAATGGATTTTCAAGAGGAAAAATTGATACCACATTATTTAAGGAAACTGAGAAAAATGACTTATTCATTGTTCAAGTATATGTTGATGATATCATTTATGGATCCACAAATGAAAAAATGTGTGAAGGATTTTCAAAACTCATGCAAAGTGAATTTGAAATGAGTATGATGGGAGAATTTAGGCACTTTCTAGATTACAAATCAAACAATATGAACATGGCATTTTTATTTGTCAAGAAAAATACATTAAAGATTTGTTGATCAAATACAAAATGAATGAATCAAAAATCATGTCTACTCCCATGCATCCATCCTCTTCTTTAGAAAAAAAAAAGAATGGAAAATTTGTTTCTGAAAAGGAATATAGAGGAATGATTAGTTCTCTGCTTTATTTAACTGCTAGTAGGCCTGATATCGTATTCGAAGTAGGATTATGTGCTAGATTTCAATCAACACCAAAGGAAACTCATTTAACAGCCATAAAACGAATTTTTAGATATCTTGTTGGAACCACTAATCTTGGTCTTTGGTATAGAAAAGGTTTGCATTTTGATCTTATAGCTTATTGTGACTCTGATTACGCTGAAGATAAAATTGAAAGAAAGAGCACTAGTGGAGCATGTTAGTTTTTAGGTGAAGCATTGATAAACTGGTCCTGCAGAAAGCAAAACACAATAGCCTTCTCAACCACTGAAGCTAAATATGTCTCAGCAGCAAATTGTGGCTCACAAGTTCTTTGGATTAAAAACCTACTTGAAGACTTCTTTGTAACTTACTCAAACATTCCAATTTAATGTGATAATACTAGAGCAATCGATCTATCAAAAAATCCAATACAACATTCTAGATCAAAACACATTAAAATAAAACATCATTTTATTCATGATCATGCCAACGGGAAAGAAATCGAATTAATCTTTGTCGATACTCAAATCAACTTGCTGACATCTTTATGAATCCTCTAGTCGAAGATAGTTTCAATTTGATCAAAGAAAAATTGAAAATCATGAAAAATCCATAAAATTTTGGTTAAAATCTGCTTATGCAGAAAACAGAGAACGATTATCAATCTTCGTTTTCCAGACAACGGTCTTAGTTCTTTCAACCAAATTCTCCTTTGCATCATCGCTTTTCCTTTTCAACATAAAAGGCAAATCTTGGCATTTAATGCATGTGTTTCTTGTCTGCAAATGACACTGACACATTGCAGACATTCTGCCCCCAAAAAACCTTCTTCTCCTTCCCAAGATTTCATAATCATTACCTTTTTCTCTTCATAATCAAAAATATGTTTGAAACTGAAACACTCCATTTCTTTTTCACACAAACAACAACAACTCTTCATCTTTCTTCTCAAACATCTCATATCTCAATCCCTCTCTAAACAAATCAATGGCTATAACCAAAACTTTAGCACGCAAAAATGCATTTCCCTATTCACCCTCCTCATCCTCTCTATCATCAGACTCTAAAATTCGTCATTCACCCTCTCATCCACCACGACCATCTCCGCCACACATTTCATCAGATACAACATTTTCAGATTATCTCTCATCATCCTCAAAGAAAACCCTAATCTTATTAACCCAAATCCCTTATCTATTGTTCTTCCACCACTCTATACATGTCCTCCTCCCAATCTTGCTCAAGTTCCTCCACAATTAAGAAACCCTACTCCAGCAAAACATCGTTCTATGCGCATTCTATCTGACATTAGAACATCAAAAACATCAAATTTCAAACCATCATACTTCATCATCTCTGATTCAGAGACAGATGAATCTTTTGATACTCCTCCTCACACTACTCCTACAGAGAAAGCAACTATCCCAACAAAATCAACTAACCCCCTATCACCATCGAAGCCTTCATTCTCATCTGAGCCATCTCAATCAACCCCTCCAAATCAAAAAAAGGAGATTGATAAATGAGATTTTTTTTCTTCTTCCAAAGAACCATTTCAGAATAAAAAACCAACACCATATTCCACAAAAATTAAAAACACCATGACCATTGCCCAATTCCTAGCCAGAAACAAACTCAAAAATCCCCAAAGAATGAACACACATGCACTGAAACAAAACTTTAAACCCACTGAACCCACCTCTCCAGAACATTATCCTCTTCCACAATGTTCCCCAACCTTAACTCTTGAGCGATCTCCACATCCAGAATGTTCTCCAGTTCGTCTGCCCTCTCCTTCCCCAAATCAAGAACGTTCTCCAATTCAAGAATGTTCTCCTACTAAACCACCCCATCATTCATATCCTCAAGAACATTCTCCAATTCGAGACTCTTCCCTAGTTCTTACATCTTCTCCCTCACTAAAATCCAAACTTTCTCCCACTCCAGAATGTTCCTCATCCTCAACATATGAATCCTCTCCTCAGTCGTCCCCCCCTCCAAAAATTTCAAACCTAATCATCTTCCTCTTATTCCTTCCAAAGTCTTCAAAGACAAATGGGTTCAATGCCTTATTGGAATAGGCAAAGTTTTTGTCTCTGACAAACTCATTGTTGATGGAAATGCAATTAAGCATCATACTAATGCTCTAGGCTGGACTTTTTTCTTACAAACATCTGAACACTATTATCTAGATGTTGTATGGGCTTTCTACTGCAATGCCAAAACGTTCTATGATAAATCTCAAATCATATCCACCATTAAAGGAATAGAGATACGGCTGACTCCTGACATCCTAGCCTCCATCCTCCAAATTCCAACAGAAGGACCTTCTATATTTGGAAGCAAATGATATTTAGCTTTGAACCTCAACCAGACTGATATACTCTCTGATTTGTTTCAGGAAGGACCTATCTAAAACCCCTACACAAAGTTTTCATTAGCATGAGTCAACATACCATTATTCCTCACTTTGGAAGCCATGTGTATGTCTATGACAATGACGCTTTGATTATTTATCACCTCCTCAACTATAAGAATCTTAACCTTCCTCATATAATCATTCATCATATGATCTCCACTGCCACCAAAGATTATAAGAAAAATACAGTTCCTTATGGAATGATCTTACCCAAAATCTTTAAGCATTTTAAAATTCCCTTCACAAATGAAAAATCCCTCATCAAAATTTCAAAATTTTCCACCAAAAACCTCTCCCACATGAGAAAGACATTTTCTGAACAACGTATTCCCACACCCTCTCGTTTTCCATCTTCCATAAAAAGAAAACATTCAACAAGGAGAAAAGTTGCCCCTATACCAGTCCCCTTCTCACCACAAACATCTGACCAATCAGCAGATCCAGCAGCTAAAACTGCACAAGAACGTTCTCCAGAAGCAATCCCAAATCCTCCAACTTTCTCTGTTTTTCCCCAACCTTCAACCTTATCCTCCATATATTTTCTGTCCTACTCTAAAATTCTTCACTCTCCTCCTCAAGGACTTGGCACTTTATTACCCAACTATCATATAAGTATCATGTCCCCACTTTTTGTTTCTCCACAAAAAACTAGCTCTTCCATCTTTGGAATAGGCCAGTTCTTTAACCTTCCAAAAACTACGCCCCTCCATCAACCATCTTCATCTGAAACCTTACCCTCCATAGCAACTTCCTTTGCCACTATTCCACCAGTCTTCGTTTCCTCAATTCCATCCAACACAGTTGTTGCTGCCACCTCTCAACCTTCAACTCATCCCCCTACTCTTACTCGCGTGGCTGAGCCTTCCAAATCTAATATCATGGTAGCCCTTTAGACCATCATGGCACGCCAACTTCAGCAAGATTAGGAGACAACCTTGTTAAGGACTTGGCTCACAAATCAGTTGCCTCCCAAATTGGAAATCCCGCCTCCTCCCCTTCATTCGGCTCCTACTTCTCTGCTTGTCCCTAATCCTGCAAAGTCTTCTTCTTCTAAAGGATCTTCTCCATCTCTTGCAAACTAGATAATCTTTCATCTTCAACCTTTTTGTGTGACAAAGGGGGATAATTAAGATAGTTTTTAATTCTGTTTTTAGAAATCTTTTTTTGTATCTAGGATTATCCGAATATGCTAAAGCATATTGATATTTTGTATCTTCAAATGAATTAATGAAAAAGCAAGTTTATGTTGAAATTATATGCATAATTTTCAAAGTCTGTTAAAAATCAATTACTGCATAAATTGAGGGGGAGCTTTTAAGCTCTTCAAAATTAATATTAGAATCAAAATTAAAATCTAAATTAACATGTTTGTCATCATTAAACAAAGGGAGATTGTTAAGACAAACTCTCAAATTAAAGTTTTGATGAAAATAAACAAAGGTTAATTAAGAATGTTAATTAAGATTCTAAAATGTTATGTTAATTTAACATGTGCTTTTGAGTGGATTAAATTAAAGATAGGAATCAAGCAAAGCAAAGAAAGTCTAATTTGAACAAACAAGAATATTTTGGAGAATGATCTCCAGGATCAAGACTGAGCAGTACAATAGAAAGATCAATAAATTTACACTGGTCCAAGGAAAACTCTCTCTCTAAATTTTATTCTAAAATTATCAGTACCTGGCAAGGAACAAGTAGGATCCATTCCAGTCAAAGAAGGCATTTGAATCACTAAAATAAAATGTCATGAACCAAGCGTGATTGATTAACTGAATTAAAACATAAATTGAATTTATGTTTTTAAGCTACCTATGAACGTTCTCCGTTTTCTGGTAAAAACCAAGAACGTTCTCTGTTTTCTATTTTCTTAACCAAGATCCTTCTTGAGTTAAATCTTTTGATTTTTCAGAAATTTTTAAAAAGGATTATTTACAATTCAAACCCCGATTCCTTGTAAATCGACATTGCTACTTCACTCATTTCCTTGTGTTGACACCTAATTTTGTCCGCTACTTTATGATTTTATTAAATTTATAGAACAATTAAAAAAAGAATTATTATGAAAATAATAATAATAACAAATAGTTAGATTTTTAGAAAATCATGTATTGTGTTTAGTTTCTATTTGACTCTGATTCCTTTCAAGAAACTTTTACTATTTTTTAAAATAAAATAAAAAAATAAAAAATAATAAATAACAACAAACGTATTTAATTGAATTGATGATAATAAAAATCATTATAATGGTCATCATTTGAATGAAAAGAAACATAAAAGAAATGAATCAATGATAATGAAAATCAGTATAATGGTGGTCAATTAAATAGAAAAGAAACCGAAGAAATGAATTAATGATAATAAGAATCAGTATAATTGTGGTCAATTAAATGAAAAGAAACTGAAAGAAATAGATTAATTGTAATTCATTGGCAATTATTCTCTTGTCTTTTGTAATCTACACTCAAAAAGTCTATAAATAGTCTACCACAAAAGGACAAGAGGAGAGGAGAATTCGGGAGCACAATTGAGAGAAATTGGAAGCACAATTGAGAGCACAAAAAAATAAATGAGATAATAATAGAGAGAAAAGAGAGAAGAAATATTGGAACGAGTTAGTTAAGAACCTTTCCAGTGCGGTAAACATTTATTTTTCTTTTTTCTTCTTGTCTATTTTTTTTTTTTACATTATTATTGTTATAGAGTTTTTTTTTACTATTCTATGCACGTATGCTATAAACAATAATTTTTTTGGTTTCACGATCAAGTTTTAGAATCAACTAATAAAAATCAATTTGATTGTTGTATAATCGTTTATTTCTTTATCAAATTTGTGATCTCTCATATTTATTGTGTTTTATTTTTGTTCGTTAGATCTTAAATTCTCTTATTATTACCGTCGTCGGTTCGCGCCACATATGCGTCGCCGGCTCGCGGATCTGCTCTTGAATTTTATCCTTTACAGTTTATAAAAATAAAAAAGTAGTAAAAAATATTTCTTTAAAATAAAACGATACACAAATCAATATACAACACATCACTCCTATTATTATTATTATTATTATTATTATTATTATTATTATTATTATTATTATTATTATTATTATT
>NC_021162.2:43925131-43963903 GCF_000331145.2 Cicer arietinum | reverse complement strand
TTATTATTATTATTATTATTATTATTATTATTATTATTATTATCATTATTATTATTATTATTATTATTATTCTTATTATTATTATTTTTATTATTATTATCATTATTACTATTATTATCACCATTATGTTGTTAATTTATTTAGGTATATATATATAAAGTAAAATTAATAATAAAATCGATCAACACATAAATATTTTCTACCCAAGATCTACGTGAGTTTTGATTTTCCTATTGCACCTGAGGATACGTAGGAGCAAGGTCTTTCCCTTGTCAAACCAAATTAATAAAAAAATATTTTTCCTTCTTCTATTAATGTACATAATTTCTTTTTTTTTTGTTATTATTATTTTTGGGTAAAAATAAATAAATAAATAAATAGTCTGTATATAATTAATTATAGGGTAACCGTTTTAACAGACGTTGTAGGGTGGTAATACTTTCCCTAAATCATTATTTTAGGTTTTATCCAATTTTTCCTTTAATAAAAATAAAATTGGTGGCGACTCCTTTTGCGCGGACAAACCGGACCTTGTATGAGTTTGTTTGATTTTACTGCAAAACTAATACAAAATCCAGACCTTAATTTTATCTGATGAACATAAATATTCATCACTTCATCCTATAAATTGAGGCAAAGAATCAACCATTGGAAAAAACGAGAGTTTTTTTTTTTTTGGAAAAAAAAAAAGAGTATTACAAACAAAAAGAGAAAAAAATCCATCATCCTATTTCCTCACATCAACACATAACCATAAACATATTGAAACCCATTTTAACAACACAACTGACGAAAATAGACAAGGGAACTGTTATAGTCGCACATCATCGCACACTGCCTCTATTTTCACCGACATCTGGAAAGGTATGTATTTTCGCATTCTTTTTATGTTCGCTCTGTTGTTCAAACTGTATATTATTGAAAGGTGTAAACTTTAGAAAACTAAGATTTAAAACTAGAGTTGATTATGTGAAAGATGAAATTTTGTTTTGTTATGTGTCAATGGTGTTTTGGTTGGGATTTTTTTTTCTTGTGTTTGTCAAGTTTCAAATGTGTTGGTAGGATTTTGTTTGCTATCAGTTTTTTATTGTGATGTAAAGCTTAAAATATGTTTCTTGCCTAAGATGCTTTTCTTCGAAAGACGTGATTTGTTTGCTCAATAATAGATGTGATTGATGGGCTTTTCTTCCTTGCTGGTCCTCTATCTTCCCGTTAACTAAGTATTAGTTGTCATGATATTTATTCTATTTAACATAAATAATTCTATTTAATATAAATAATTATGGACATAATTAAATGACGATAAATATCATTTATTTTATATTATCACTTTTTTTTTTTGTTTTGTGCTATTTAATATTAAAATTAATTTTCTTTTCTCACTTATTAAATTACAAAATATTTGAAAAGAGCATCACACTTGTAATTAGTATTTTGGGTTCTATTATTAAAATGTGTTTTTGTCTATTTAACAAATTAAGTTACAAGTCCATCTATTTCTCTAGTTGCTATTTTGTTTTCATGTTTATTACTAATTTTGTTTCGTAGAATCATTTAAACTTATTTAATATTTAGCATCAATTTTTTTCAATTCTTAAAAAGAAAATAAAGATAATATTATAATCAAATATTTAAGGGTTAATTTGATGTGACATTTGTTAACCTTTAAATTGTTAGGACGCAAGTTGTGACAACTTGATAGTTCTAACACTTGTTTTTTTTTAAATTAACCCAAAATTAACTTTTAACATTTGATTAATTTAGATGTCACATCTTTTAAATCTTTGAATTTTTGGGACACAAGTTGTACAAATCAAACAAACTCATTTTTTGGTCAAAATAACTCTTTTTTTTATTAATAACAAAACACACGTTCTTTAAAAAACAATCAACACATCCACATTTTATACCAAGAACTACGTAACTTTGATTTCTCCATCGCATCGGGAGATACGTATAAGCAATATCACACTCTTATCAAGCACATAAATAAATATTTTGTTAAGCATATTTTTATTTCAAAATAACATTCAAAAAACAAATAATTGATATTCATATCTAATAATAAGTAAAAGTAAATGTATTTAAGTTAATATTAATTTTGTACGATTAATTATAGCTAACCGTATTTTTAACGGATGTCGTATGGTGCTAATACCTTAAAGAGTCAAGCCTAGCATAATTAATTTTGCATAATTTTTAACTTTTTCTATATTTGTTTGATTTTCATTTTCTTTTACCTTATGTTTATTATTTCTTAATAAATATTAACCATCATTATAATATTCTTTTAAGCTAGTAGACAATTTTTTATTATTATTTTATTTTTAATTTTTTCTATATGTATTTATGTTTTATTAGCATTATGGAGCTATTGAATTATGCTTATTCCACACCCAACACTTTTGCTAAGACACACACTTATGAGTGAAACCAATACCCGAGTTTGAACAAAACTAAAGCTTACTTTCGAGGTTGCATAGTGGTAGCCTTTTGGATGTACATCCTGTTTGGTTAACATCAAGATTTCACCTAGAATTTGATCCTGTTGAGGTTATTGTCACTCCAAATAGTATACATATTGATGTTTATAATATTCCAAAATAGAATTATTGGCTCTAGGAACTGTGTTTAGACCCATAGAGCCGCCCTTGTGAGAGTTTCACTACATGAGCCAATTGACCTTTTCATCATAAGAATATCAATATAAACAAAAAAAATATACCTTATATTTTCAAGACTTTATATATAATAGTTTCATTCATATCTCATGACATTTTTTTAAAGAAAAATAAAATATAATGGCATTTTGCATAAATTTTCAGGATTTTTGGAGAATCATACAAGCCTTAGTCACGTGTTATTTAAGTGGATAATGGGGTCGAAAAAAAGAAAAACTTTACTTTTAAAGTTCAAGCAACCGAATTTGAAAAGGTTAAGGGACATCAACAATCAAATGAAAACCATACAAATTGAGAGTTTCTTTAATAAATATGGCAAAAATCCTAAACCTCTTGACAGTAAATGTGAAAGCAGGGGCCCTTACGGCACTGACTCAGTATTACGACCCTATTTTAAGATGTTTCACATTTAAAGACTTTCAGTTGGCCCCAACATTAGAAGAATTCAAAATAATATTGGGTTACTAAATAGAGAAAGGAAATCCTTATCGATATACTGGGCAACCACCAAATTTGAGCACAGTTGCTGAAGTGTTGAAAATTGACATAAGAGACCTGGCTAGTAAGCAAGAGGAAAACAAAGCTATTCATGGTTTTCAACAAAATATTTAGAGCAAAAATGCCAAGGTTTAGCCGTTAAAAAAGAGTGTGTGTGTGGGGGGGTACTTTTATAGATATTTTGGCTCTCATTATCTGTGGTATTGTTTTATTCCACCACCTTGATAATTTTGTAGATTTTGCTGCCATTAATGTCCTTCTTGGCCTTTAAAAAAATAAACAAAATCCAGTGCATGTGGTTCTTGCAAATATATACTACTCTCTACATATGTGACACGAGAAGAAAGGGGGAACAATTTTGTGTTGTGTTCTAGTGTTGTATACTTAGTTCATATCTCACATGTTCAAGAAAGGGTATCATGTTAGAGTTAAAAGTAATCGTTAATGGGCTCAAAGTATCATGTTCCAGTGTTGATAAGTCATTAGAAGCTTTTGTTAGCACAATAAGGGTATAGTAGACCCACCAATTTTGGGAAGGATAAGTTGAGCTTGGGAGATGATCATTAGAAAATGAAGAATACTTGGATGTAGAAGATGCATCACAATAGAACCCTATCAACAATGGGTAAATAAAAGAGTCCAAGAAATGCATGAACCTACCCTTATTACAAGTGAAGAAATAGAAGAATCAAAGAATCATTGTTAAAATCTGAAGAGGAGAAAAGAGAGCTTCAAGCAAAGTTAGAAAAAGTCTCCCAAGAGAACGAGAACATACGATCAGAAAACATTTGTAAAAGTCACTTTATTGAGGAAAACAACAAGAGGTTGAAAAATGAAAAAGAAAATAAACTTGACATACAATATTGTTTGAGAGGTGAAAATGAAGAATTAGATGTGCGAAAGCAAGAAAGGAATGAAGCTATTGAAGAAGCCTATATGTTGAAGCAATTGTGGACAAAATTAGAAAGCTCTAAGTGGAATATTAAAAAGGAGTTTGAAGATTTAAAGAAAAAACTTAAAGAGATGGTAGCTGAGTACGAGAGTCAAGTAAAGAATGAAAGGCAACACAAGGAAGAAATTAAAGAATTACTCTCAAAACATCAAGATGCACTAAGACAGAAATTGAGACTTCTACTGAGTTGAAGAATTACATTGATTATCAAGAAAATATCTATAATGACTTAAAGGATGAAACCATATATTGGGAGGATCGTTTTATGATGTTGCTTGGACAATTAAAGAATCAAGAGATTTAAAAAGAGTTGGAAGATAAAGAAATATTGCTTCTTAAATTTGGCAATGCTAACAAATCAAGCAATTATAAAAATTCCAAAACATACGCTCAATACTTTAGTCAAAGTCTACAAGTTCGTTGAATATTGCAAACATTTGGTAGAAGAATTGGAGGAGAAGATTGGTTGTCCTATTGAAAGAGATGATTGAAATACCATAGTCGATATAGTTTTTAATTTAAATGCGATGTACTTTTTTCTCTTCAATGAAGGGTTTGTTGTTTTATTTACCGTTCCCCATATTTTCTTCACTAATAATACTTGTTCGTTAAAAAAAATTACATAAGGCTTATGATTTCCCAACATCAAACTATCATAATTAACTAAATAATTTCATCTTCATTCAATTCATATTTAAAACATGCTCATAATTTTTTTTTATATTTAAGAAAAAAAGAAAAAATAATAAAGCTATTTACCTGACAGTTTTATCGGAATCGCGCAAACTTCAAGATCATTAATGAACTTGAGAAAAATCAAGAAGTGATGAGAGAGGATGTTAGCCAATTCAATGACAAGGTTGATTGAATCCTAGAGGCTATACATTCTTTAGCAAAAAAAGAGAATAAATATGGCGATCCTCCAACTGTAAATGAAGAACAACAAATTACTCATTCTTACCCACCAAGCTTTACCCCGACTACACAACAGTTTCTTACGGCAGATATGCAATTTTCTATGTATGGTCTCTCACTTCGTTATACTCCACCCTTAATCGTCAACCCCATGAACAATAACCCAAACCACTCAAATATCAACTCCCAAAGTCTAAACCAACCACAAATCCCATCTCCTCAGGGCTACGTGCCACCCCAAAACACTATACCTTCAAAAAATATTTCATTCAGTGCACCCCAAGTACCCCATCTTAATGCTAACGAAAATTGGCAAAAACCTCAATTTATCGATGATGATACACAATCCAAAGAAAAATTCCATGTTTTAGAAGAACGAATAAAAGCAATTTAGGGGAATAATGTGTATCCTTGAAGCTTTTGATATGTGTTTGGTTCCCGATGTGGCGATCCCTTTAAAATTCAAGGTATCTGAGTTTGAAAAATATAAAGGTGCCACATGCTCTAAAAATTATTTGACCATGTATTGTAGAAAAATGGTTTCTCATGCTCATAATGACAAACATCTCATTTATTTTTTTCAAGAGAGTTTGAGTGGGGCATTATTAAGTTGGTATATGCATCTTGAGCAAAATCGAATCAGTCCATGGAAAGATTTGGTTGATGCCTTCTTGAAACAATACAAGTACAACATTGACATAGACCCCGACATGATGCAACTACAAAATCTTAGAAAAAGGACAATGAAACAATCAAAACATATGCACAATGGTGGAGAGACGTGGCATCGCTAGTAGATCCTCCTTTATTTGAAAGAAAAATGGTTGGCATGTTTATGGATACTCTCCAGTCGTTCTTTTATGATAAGATGATTGGGGGTAGTCATCAAACTTTTCTCACATGGCCATGATAGGAGAAAGAATGGAAGTGGCATGAGGAGTGGTAAGATTGTATGTGGAACGAGTGGTATGAAGAAACCCCATATGGGATTTACAAAGAAGAATGAAGGGGATGCTAACTTTGTAATGAAAAACCCAAGGGTCTCTTATTCTCGAACCATGAATTCTTATCGAGCTCCAAATTTCCAGCCCTAAATTCCCAACATTCCCTATCCATATGTGGTTGCGACCTCACAAGCTCCATACCCATAATATCACCCTTCAAGACAACCTTATTATCAACCACCCCTAGTCCAACCACCACTTGTCACGTTTTCCCAAAAAAATCAATGGAACCAAAATCCAATCCCTAATCACTACAAACCACCAATTAATTGAGAAGATAACCCATTTTGACCCGATTCCCATCCCATACAACCAATTGTTGCCTCACCTACTCCAGAATTCAACGGTAGTCCTAAGACCAATGAAACCTCTAGAACCACCATTCCTAAAATGGTACAACCAAAATGCCAAATGTGAATACCATGTAGGAGCCGTAGGGCATTCCGTCAAAGATTGCCAAGCCCAAAAATCTAAAGTGCAAAAATTGATTAAGGCAAAATAACATACCTTCAAGGAAGACGGTCCTAACGTATGGAGTAATTGAAGGTGCAAACACAAGAAGAGATGTTTATTGTGTATTCCAAATTTGACAACTTTTTGATAATTTATAAATAAATAAATAAATAAATTTGGTTTTGGTAACTTACTTGGAGTAGAAGCAATCAGATATATCAAATATATTTCTCCCCATATTATCAAATATATTTCTCCCCCTTTTGTCATCAGACAAAAAGACTTGAAAGTGAAACTTTGTCTCTCTCCTTTTTTTTTCTTTTTCTTTTTTCGCCTTTTTTTTTCTCTTTTTTTTTTTGGAATAAAATAAATGTAACATAATACAAGAAAATATAATTACTAGTGTAAAACTAAACTACTTTGAAATGATCACAACAACAGTTAGGTATGAAAGTAAGGTTTAGGTTTTTCTTGATCAAGTCAATCTATCTTCAGGTAGTGGTTTGGTAAAAATGTCGGCTCATTGGTGTTCAGTGTCTAGAAACTGAATGTTTAATACCCCTTTTTGAACAAAGTCCCTAATGAAGTGGTGTTTTATCTCTATGTGTTTAGCTCTACAATGTAGGATATGGTTTTTGGTTAGGAAAATGACAGAAGTGTTATCGTTATAAATTGGAATGTTGGATTCTAGGATTTTGTAATCATCAAGTTGATGCTTCATCCAAAGTAGTTGAAAGCCTGTTGAAATGTACTTGGTCTCTACTATTGACATTGTAATGATGTTTTGTCTCTTACTTGATCAAGATATTAAGTTTTCACCTAAAAAGGTGCAGTTGCCACTAGAGCTCTTTCTCTCAAGTTTATCTCCAACATAATCAGAATCACATTAGCCACTAAGTTTGTAATTAGGAGATTTCTTGTAGAACAAGGTAAGGTTGGTAGTACCTTTTAGGTATTTGAGGAATCTCTTAACAACAATTAAATGTGATTCCCTAATCACTAGGGTTAACTTCAAATCCTGCACATTAAATATGATGTCAGGTCTAGAAGCAATAAGGTACAATAGGGCTCCTATCAATCCTCTATAGGGTTTTTAGACAACTTTTGTTTCCCATGAATCATTTTTTTCAAGTGAACAAATAGGGAGCATTGGTGTAGCCATAGGTTTGCAATCACTCATCTTAAACTTCCTAAGAAGCTCTTTTATATATTTAGTTTGATGAATGTATATACCTTTTTGACTTTGCTGAATTTGTATCCCTAAGAAGAACTTAAGTTCTCTCATCATACTCAATTGAAATTCAAGTTGGATCAATTTACAAAATTCTTGGCAAAGAGTGCCATTAGTAGATCCAAAAATAATATCATCAACATCAATTTGAATAATAAGAATGTTATCTCCTATTGATTTTCTAAAAAAATGTGTTATCTACTTGTCATCTTTCAAAGTTATTTTTAAGCAATAAGTTACTAAGTCTATCATACCATGTCCTAGGTACTTGTTTTAGATCATACATAGATTTCCTAAGTTTAAAAACATGATTTGGAAATTCAGTATTTTCAAAACCTGAGGGTTTTTTAACATAGACTTCTTCACTTATATAACCATTTAGAAAAATACTTTTAATATCTATTTGAAATAATGTAATGTTATTATTTGGCACAAAAGAAATTAGAATACAAATAGCTTCTAACCTAGCCACTAGATCAAATGTCTCAATGTAATCAATGCCCTCTTGCTGATTATAGCCTTGTGCTACAAGTCTTGTCTTGTTTCTGACCACTTCACCTTTTCCATTTAACTAGTTTCTTAAAACCCACGTATTTCCAATAATATTCTGCTTTGGTCTAGGTACTAGATCCCAAACATCATTCTTATAAAATTTATTTAACTCTTCTTGCATTGCAAGAATCTGTCCATCATCTATCAATGCTTCATCAACAGTGGTATGCTCAATTGATTATCTTTAAATGAAGATTTAATCCTCAAAGGATCACTTGAACTTCCAATGAGTTGAGATGTCTTGTACTTTCATCTAGATTTTCTATTTGACTTATCTTGACTAATTCTAACTTGATCAGATTCATCCTCTAAATATTTGTCATCTTCTGATATGTCTACATTTGCTTCCTCTGGTTCTAGTAAACCTGCAGTATCCTCAACTTGCTTTGATTGTTTCTAAATACCAAACTTGTATGCTACTTCTGCTAAAGTGTTCAAATTATGTGGATTTCCTCGTTCCTCTAAATTTTTGGGAACCTGCAAAATACTTATCTAGCTTTGATTTTTAAGATCAAGCTTCTTGTTATCACAATAAACATAATATCAGGCAATAATTAAATTTAAAGAAAGATATCACTTATATGTTAATAGTTTCAGTTTCACTCTAAAAACCTCTTAGCTCTTCTTTTCTGGTTTCCAGATTCTGAGTTTTTATATTGATTAGGGAGTCTAGATGAAGGGATTTGAACTCCCATCCAGGTTTGTAGTCTTGATGAATTTGATCGGAGTGTTCAAATAAGTCTCCTAATTTTGATTGTTCATATGACCCTTCTATTTCTATTGATGTATCAGGTTCCTCTGGTAATATTGGAACTGAAAGTAATTTTGATTCTTCTGGTAGTTTCGATTTTGTTGATATGTGTGATTGTTCTACTATTTTTGATTATGTTGATACTCCACATTTTTATGATATTTATGGTTCATCATATGGTTCTGGTTTTGATAGGTATTGTGTTGACCAGTCCTTCTTCTGTCAGAGTCGGTTGGTTTATGTTTGGTAGGTCTTGGAACATAGACATTTTTGCCTTCATATATTGCATGCATCCATTGACCAGGCACCATGACTGGTGTTTCAATTTGGTTGCTTAGAGTATCTGCAACATAAACAAATTTATTCTTTGGTGCCCAAATCTGGTTGGGTCCTGGTCTGTTAGATCTTAAAGATTTCTTGTCTATCCATGTGGTTAGCATAGGAAAAGATGTTTTAGTGTGACATTTATTATAGAAAATAGTACATAAATCATCAGAGGGAATAAACTTAGATTCGATTACTTTTTCTTGAAATTCTATTCCTCTTTTACCATTCCTACTAACCCCATAAATCATAGATGAATACTTGCTTTTTTCCATACCATTATGAAGAAAATCTTGAAATACTTCTTCATGCTTATCGGAGTTACATGTGGTATTTTCAATTGATGTTCAACTGTAATTATCTTTCGGAGTTAGATTTTTAGCCTTAAGTTTAACAATATCAGTTTTCAGAATTGCATTTTCTGCTTTAAGTTCAATAATATCAGTTTTCAGAGTTGCATTATCTGTCTTAAGTACTGTAATATCAGTTTTCCGATTTGCACTCTTTATTTTAAGTTCAGTAATATTAGTTTTCCAATTTGCATTTTTTGTTTTAAATTTAGCACTTTGATTATTTAAAACATTAACTTTTTCAGTTAGAATTGTATTTTCTTTCCTAAGTGTTTTTCAATTTTAAAGACAATTTGTGATTTACTTTTAAAAAATCATTTATAGCAGTAACTAAATCAGATCGAGTAAATTTAGAAAATACCTTAATTTCTTCATCTGTTGATTCACTTCCAGTGTCAAAATATGTGTTGGATATAGAGGTAGAGTTGGTATGAGCCATAATAGCCAAATCCGCTTGTTCATCGTCAGAGGATTCCTCAAAATCATCCCATATTGGAACATTCTAACTTGATATGGAATCATCCCATATTGGAACAATCTAACTTGATAGAGGTTTATGCGGATGATATGATAGCAAAGTATCGAATCGAAGAGGACCATGTTGTTAACCTTCAAAAGTTGTTTGTGCGACTGAGGAAGTTCAGACATCGTTTAAACCTTGCTAAATGCACTTTTGGTGTAAGATCAGGAAAGTTACTTAGGTTTATCGTTAGGCAAAAAGCGATAGAAGTGGACCCTGATAAAGTAAAAGCAATATGATAAACGTCGGCCCCATGCACGGAAAAAGAAGTTCGTGGATTTTGGGTAGATTGAATTACATTTCCAGGTTCATATCGCATCTCACCGCTACAAGAGAGCCGATTTTCAAGTTGTTGCTTGATAGCGTTTCAACAAGTGTACTGAATCGTTGAAAGTAATAATTAAAACGGTAGTACCGAGTATTGAACTCAAGGATTGCGTTTTACTGTCGAATTATATTTAATTACTAAAATTGAACAAAAAATTTTCGAATTGATTGAAATAATATTTGAAATTAACAATAGTAATAAAATTGATCCTTTATAATGAGAAAAATGTCAGGGATGAGTTTCACTTCGAATCCAACCTTGGTGCCTAATTTGATCCTAGTTACTGAATTCCTTTATTGAATTATTACCGAATTCTCTTTATTATTCTTGCCCTAATGTCTTAGTGACATAACCTTTAATTCCAAAGTAACCCCTAATTTCTTAGTAGATTTAAGATTAGAAATAAGCATTACCGTACAAAAATTCTCTTGTAAATTATTGCTTTGCAACTAATTTAATTTGTTTCATGACCTGCATTTATGTCTAGACTACAAATTCATGAATTTCTCATCTCAAGCATTCGTAAAGTCCACTTCCGTTTCAAAATACAAATCGTAGAACATTTTAATGTTGGTCAGGCAATAAAAAGCATTAAGCACAAAGATGAGAAAAATAATCCAATAAACTCATTCAGATAACTAGAAATCAAATCATAAAAATAAGGGTTTCATCTTGTTACACTCATCCCTAACAAAAAGATAGAGATTAGAGAAGAATTACAAGAAGGATTCATGAGTGATTCTTGATAAAACTGCTCCAATGGTGTTAGAAACGGCCGTCTTTGAGTTTCTATGCTATGGCACAAGTCTCCCAACTTCCCAAGAGTCCAAAAGATCCCTAAAACAGTGAAAAATTGCATTTTTATAGTTGCTGATGCGCGTCGCGTGCCCCGGGCGCAGGAAACACGCTCCAGGCGCGCTTGGACAGTGTTACTGGTTCAGAAATGCACCCCAGACGCAGAAAACGCGCTTCAGGCGCGCCTCGACAGTGCTGAATGGCTGGAAACGCGCGTCTGGCGCGCTTCAAGCGCACAACATCTGATGTCCGACGTATATTGCATTTTCTCCTCTTTCGAGTCTGAATTTGGTTCTGGTGTCTTCATGAAAGTTGTAGCTATGGACCTTAGCTTTCATTTTCACTTGGTTTGACTCCAATTAGACATCTACAACTCCAGATATGGCTGAAATACTCTACATAGGTCATGTTGATTTCTCACAAAAATTCAGCACTGCACTAAAACAAAGTAACAACACATAACTCCAAAAAATCCCTACTTAATCAAGGAAATAATAACATAAATATTTCATTAAATCAAAGAGTTAAAATCAACAAAATATATCAAATAACTCATTAAATTAACTAATGATTAAAGATAAATAAGACTAAAAACAATGAAAAATATGCATATGATGAAGAGTTATCATTGCGCAAAGACCAAAAGGTTGAATGGAATGAGAATTGTCAAAAAGCTTTCGAAAAGATTAAGAAGTACCTGTCAAAACCTCCAATCTTAGTGCCTCTTGTTCCTGGGAAACCGCTTATTATGTACTTAATAGTACTTGACGAGTCAATGAGTTGTGTAATGGGACAGCATGATGAATCTAGTAAGAAAGAACATGTTATTTATTATTTGAGAAAAAAGTTCACCAGCTGTGAAACAAGGTATTCACTTCTTGAGCAAACATGTTGCGAATTAGCATGTGTTGCTCGTCAGTTGAGGAAATACATGTTATGCCATACAACTTGGTTGGTTTCTAAAATGGACCCAATTAAGTACATCTTTGATAAACCTGCTCTTATTGGAAGGATTTCCCATTGGTAGATGTTGTTATCAGAATACAATTTGATATACGTTACACAGAAAGCTATCAAAGGAAGTGCACTAGCAGAGTATTTGGCCAAACAACCTATAGAATTTTATCAACCAATGTAGTGTGAATTCCCTGATGAAGGCATAATGACTTTATTTGAAGAGATTGGATCATCTGATAAAGAAAAATGGACGTTGGTGTTTGATGGTGCTTCTAACGCGTTAGGGCATGGAATTGGGGCCATTTTGATTTCCCGAGAAAACTAGTTCACTCCATTTACGGCTAAGTTGTGTTTTGATTGCACAAACAATATTACATAATATGAGGCATGTGTTATGGCATTAAAGCAGCTATTGAATCAAAGGTAAAAGTTCTTGAGGTATATGGAGACTCATTGTTGGTCATCCATCAGATGAAAGGACAGTGGGAAACTCGAGATTCTAAGTTGATTCCATATCATACCCATATCAAAGAATTGAAAGAACACTTCGATAAGATTACTTTTCACCATATCCCACGAGAAGGAAACCAACTAGTTGACACCCTGGCTACATTACCATCAATGTTCAAAATTAACACCGGTCAAGATGTGTTGGTCATAAAAATTCAACAAAAGGATATGCAAGCATATTGCTTATCAATAGAAGAAGAATATGACGGCAAGCCATGGTTTTGTGATATCAAATCCTATGTTAAGAATAAGGAATATCCATTGGGTGTTTCGGAGAACGAGAAAAAGGTTTTGAGGATATTGCCAATGAACTTCTCCTTAAATGGTGATATGCTCTATAAGAGAAATCATGATATGGTTCTCCTCAGATGTGTGGATAAATCGCAAGAGGAAGAAATCATTCAAGAGGTTCACGAAGGTTCTTTTGGAACCCATGCAAATGGGAACGCAATGGCAAGAAAAATCTTAAGGGTTGGCTCTTATTGGTTGACCATGGAGTCTGATTGCTTTAGCCACGTAAAGAAATGTCATAAATGTCAAATCTATGCTAATAAAGTACATGTATCGCCCACGTCTTTGAATGTCTTAACATAACCATAGCCATTTTCAATGTGGGGAATGGATGTTATTGGACTCATCGAGCCTAAGGCTTCAAATGGGCCCCAGTTTATCCTAGTAGCTATTGATTATTTCATAAAATGGGTTGAAGCCGCTTCTTATGCCAATGTGACGAGAAGTGTGGTTGTCTGATTCATCAAAAGTGAATTGATTTGTCAATATGGCTTGCCAAATAAGATAATCATTGATAATGCGACTAATTTAAATAACAAAATGATGAAAGAGTTGTGCGATAGTTTCAAAATTCAGCACCATAATTCTTCTCCATATCGTCCCAAAATGAATGGGGTTGTAGAAGCAGCAAATACGAATATCAAGAAGATCATACAAAAGATTGTGGAGATATATAAGGATTGGCATACCAAAGCTTCCCTTTGCATTACATGGCTATAAAACTTTTGTTCGCACCTCAACAGGGACAACTCCTTTTTCATTGGTGTATGGAATGAAAGTTGTACTTCCATTGAAATTGAAATTCCCTCGATCAGAGTCCTGGTGGAAACAAAACTAGAAGAGGCAGAGTGGATTCAATCACAATATGAACAATTGAATCTCATAGAAGAAAAAATAATGATAGCTCTGTGCCATGGCCAACTATATAAAAAAAAAAAAAACTTAAAATGAAATTTTGATTATGAGAAAGATGAAATTTTGTTTTGTTATGTGTGAATGGAGTTTTGGTTGAGATTTTTTTTTCTTGAGTTTGTAAAGTTTAAAATGTGTGGCTAGTGTTTTGTTTGAGTTCATTTTTTTATTGTGTTGTAAAGCTTAAAATATGTTTCTTGTCTACGATACTTTTCTTCGAAAGACGTGATTTATTTGCAAAGTAATAGATGTGATCGATGTGCGTTTCTTCCCAACTGGTCCTCTATCTTCACGTTAACTAAGTATTAGTTGCCATGATATTTATTCCATTTAACATAAATAATTCTATTTCATATAAATAATTATGAACATAATTAAATGACGATAAATATAATTTATTTTAAACTATAATATATTTTTCTTTTTGGGTTATGCTATTAAATATTAAAATGAATTTAGTTTCCTCACTTATTAAATTACAAAATATTTTAAAAGAAGACCACACTTGTAATTAATATTTTTAGTTCTATTATTAAAATATATTTTTGTCTATTTAACATATTAAGTTACAAGTCCATATATTTATCTTGTTACTATTTTGTTTTCGTATTTATTACTGATTTTATTTCGTAGAATCATTTAAACTTATTTAATATTTAGCATCAATTTTTTTAATTCTTAAAAAGAAAACAACGATAAAATTATAATCAAATATTGAAGGGTTAATTAGATGTGACATTTGTTAACTTTTGAGTTGTTAAGACGCAAGTTGTGACAACTTGAAAGTTCTAAAACTCATCATCACAAATAAATTAAAAAATATACAAAATTTAGTTTAATTTGATTAATTAGATGTGACATCTTCTTAGTCTTTTAGGATGCAAGTTAACTTGATAGTTTTAACGCCGTTTTTTTTTATATTAACCGAAAATCAACTTTTAAAATTTGATTAATTTAGATGTGATATCTTTTTAATCTTTGAATTTTTGAGACACAAGTGGTACAAATTGATAGTCTTGAAATTCGTATTCCAAAATAACTATTCAAATCAAACAAACTCATTTTTTTGGTCAAAATAACTTCTTCTTTTTTATCAATAACAAAACATAATTTCTTTAGAAAACAATCAACACATCTGTATTTTCTAATAGGAACCATGTTGTGTTTAGGGTGAGAAAATACAGTTCAAGACATTTCAAGATTTTCAGTTGGCCCCAACATTAGAAAAATTCGAACGAATATTGGGTTACTCTCTATAGAAAGGAGATTTTTATCGACATATAGGGCAACCACCAAATTTGGGCACAATTGCTAAATTGTAGAAAATTGACATAAGAGAGTTGGAAAGTAAAAATAAGGAAAACGAAGCTATTCATGGTTTTTCAAGAAAATATCTACAGCAAAAATGCCAAGATTTAGCCATTAAAAAAGAATGGGGTACTTTTATAGATGTTTTGGGTCTCATTATCTATGATATTGTTTTATTCTCAAACCTTAATAATTTTGTATATTTTTCCATCATCAATGTCTTCTTGGCCTTTAACAAAAATAAACAAAACCTAATTGATGGGGTTCTTGCCGATGTATAATACTCTCTGCATATGCGACATGAGAAGAAAGGGTAAACAATTTTGTGTTGTGTTCCAATGTTGTATACTTGGTTCATATCTCACATGTTCACGAAAAGGTATCATGTTGGAGTTAAAAGTAATCGTGAATGGCTCAAAGTATAGCTAGTCTTACTGAGGACACAATTTCATGGTATCATAGAGAACAAGGGGTGGATGAAGTAATATGCCAATGCATAGATTTTCCAAATGTACCTCTTATGGGAACCAAAAGATGTATTAATTACAATCCAACGGTAGCTCAGAGACAACTTGGCTACCCTATATTAATTGCAAGCGAAGTTAGAAAAAGTCTCCAAAGAGAATGAGAACTTAGGATCAGAAAACACCTGTAATAGTCAATTTATTGAAAGAAGCAACAAGAGGTTGAAAATTGAAAAAAAAAAATAAACTTGACTTACAAGATTGTTTGAGATGAGCAAATGAAGAATTAGATGTCCGAAAGCAAGAAAGGAATGAAGCGATTGAAGAAGCCTATATGTGGAAGAAATTGTGGACAAATTTCAAGATTTAAAGAAACAACTTAAAGAGATGGTAGTTGAGCACGAGAGTCAAGTAAAGAATGAGAGGCAACAACAGGAAGAAATTGAAGAATTACTCTCAAAACATCAAGATGCACTGAGAACGGAAATGGAGACTTCTAGAGAGTTAAAGAAATACATTTATTATCAACAAAAAATCTATAATGACTTAAAAGGTGAAACTATATATTGGGAGGATCATTTTATGATGTTGCTTGGACAATTGAAGAATCAAGAGATTTATAAAGAGTTGGGAGATAAAGGCAATCATTGGAAAGATTGCTTTTCAAAATTGGCAATGCAAGCTAATCAAGCAATCATAAAAATTCCAAAACATCTAAGAGAGATTGGGAGGATCATTTTATGATGTTGCTTGGACAATTGAAGAATCAAGATATTTATAAAGAGTTGGGAGATAAAGGCAATCATTGGAAAGATTGCTTTTCAAAATTGGCAATGCAAGCTAATCAAACAATCATAAAAATTCCAAAACATCTAAGAGAGATTGATGCAGTAATGCATCCGCTCAATAGTTCAGTCAAAGTTTACAAGTTCGTTGAATATTGCAAACATTTGGTAGAAGAATTTGGGGAGAAGATTGATTATCCTATTGAAAGAGATTATTGAAATACCATAGTCGATGTAGTTTTTAATTTAAATGTGTTTTTTTTTTCTCATCGGTGAAAGATTTGTTGTTTTGTTTACTAATCCCCGTATTTTCTTTACTAGTAATTCTTGTTCATTAAAATAAAATAAAATTATGTAAGACTTATGATTCCCCAACATCCAACTATCATAGTTAACTAAAGAATTTCATCTTCATTCCATTCATATTTAATACATGCTCATAAATTTTTTTATTTAATTAAAAAAAACATAAAAAATCAATTAAGTTGTTTCCCTGACATCCTTATCGAACTCGTGCAAACTCCAAGATCATGAATGAACTTGAGCAAAACCAAGAAGTGATGAGAACATATGTTAGCTAATTGTAGGATAAGGTTGATTGAATCTTAGAGGCTATATAGGCTTTAGCAAGAAAGGAGAATACAAATGGAGATTCTCCAACTGTAAATGAAGAACACCAAACTACTCATTCTCACCCACTAGGCTGTACCCCGACTACCCAACAATTTCGTACGGCAACTATGCAATTTCCTATGTATGGTCTCCCACTTGGTTATACTCTGCCTTTAGTCATCAACCCCATCGACAATAACCCAAACCACTCAAATATCAACTCCCAAAGCTTAAACCAAATGCAAATCCCATCTCCTTAGGGATATTTGCCACCCCAAAAAACTATACCTTCAACAAATGTTTTATTCAGTGCACCCCAAGTACTTCATCTTGATGCTAACGAAAATTGGCAACAACCTCAATTTATCAGTGGTGATACAAAATCCAAAGAAAAATTACATATATTACAAGAACGAATAAAAGAAATTGAGGGGAATAATGTCCATGGCCTCGAAGCTTTTGATATGTATTTGGTTCTCGATGTGGCGATCTCTTTAAAATTCAAGGTACCTAAGTTTGAAAAATATAAAGGTGCCACATGTCCTAAAAATCATATGACCATGTATTGTAGAAAAATGGCTTCTCAAGCTCATAATGATAAACTTCTCATTCATTTTTATCCAGACAGATTTAGTGGGGCATCATTAAGTTGGTATATGCATCTTGAGAGGAGAGTGGTCCACGCAAAAGTTAGGGATAACAAAAAAAGGATGAAGCGGTTCAAACTGGGGCAATTATTATTCTTGGAAGTTGACCAACAAGAGTCTTAAATTACAATAATGACTAGAGTTTGTTATCTCTCAAACTAAAGCTAAACACACTCATCAATACATTGGAACCTTAATTGTTCAGTTCCTAATAAATGAATGTACATTTTTCAATGTTTTCATTCAATGTTGTACCGTTGTACCTGACACTTATTCTAAACTTATTCAGTTTCATGGATGATTGTTCTAGCATTTTAAAATATTGTTTTATGATAATAAATGTTGAAATTTGAAATATGTAAAAATATAAATAAATAATTAAAAAATATCTTAAGTATTTTGACGCTTGAAAAATATATACATAGGAACTCGAGATATATGGGTGTGTAAGAAAAAAAGGGAGGGTAATCATTTTAAACGATGCACATTTGATTCGCCTCGGAAAAAAAGATGTCACACAAGATGTACTAGAGTCATCATACAAAAAACGGTTGTTATCTAAATTCATCCATTGAATGTTGTGGGCACGTATAAGGATCGGGGAAACAAAAAAATAAACAAAAATTTATTTTCATTCCATGCATCTTACATTCATTTTTATATTTTTTGTCACGTACTCACATATGATCTATGCATTTTCATTCATAGTTTACATATACTTAACAACCTTGCGTAATGTATAATGAGTGAATTATGCATATATTATGTTTATTCTCTATTTATACTCAACAACCTTTTTGTCACTTTGCTCATGATACATTTATATTGCAATTAACATTGCATTTTTTATTTTTGTCGATCTACGCATTGTTAATCAATCCGAAGACGATCATTTTTTATTTTATTTTGATCGATCTATACATCAGTAACCAATCTAAAAACGATCGTTTATATTTTTTGTCGATCTACGCATCGGTAACCAATTCAAAGACGACCATTTTTATTCATGTTAATCTACGCACCAGTAACAATCTGGAGACAATCATTTTTTATCTATGTCAAACATGTTAATCTACGCTTCTTCTACTTTCAAAATTTATTTAGCCAAAATTTAGGTCTTTATTTTTAATAATTTTTTTACAACGACAATATTTATATTATTAGTAAATATAATTAACTAGGGGAAACTATAGTATCTCAATTTTATCCGACCAACTAAAAATAATTCCAATATATATATATATATATTTGTTATTATTAAGTTTAAAATTTTCAATTTGTTAAATCTGATGTGATTTTGAGTCCATGTCATCTCCTAGTTTCCTATTTTGTGCTTTTTCAGGAAGTCCCTTCACTTTATGTTTTTATTTTTATTTTACTTTTTATTTAGTCTAATGGTATTATTTTTATGATTTGAATACTCAATCAAAAAAGTCAACCCCTTATTCATCATTTTATCATATAAATTGAGGCAAAGAATCAACCATTGAAAGGAGATAGTTTTATTTTTCAGAAGAGAAAAATCAAAAGACAAAAAATGAGAATTTTTTTTTCTCTTTTTGAAATAAAAAAGAGTATTACACAAAAAAAAAAAAAAAGAGAAAAAAGATCCACCATCTGATTTCCTCAAATCAACACATAATCATAGACATATTAAAATCCATATTAACAACACAACCAACAGAAGTAGAAACCGATGCACACCACCGTGGACCGCCTCTGTCTTCATCGACATCTAAAAATGCATGTATTTTCTCATTCTCTTAATGTTTGCTATGTTGTCCAAAATGTATATTATTGAAAGGGGTAAACTTTAGAAAACTAAGATTTAAAACTAGAGTTGATTGTGAAAGATGAAATTTTGTTTTGTTATGTGCGAATGGAGTTTTAGTTTAGATATTTTTTTCTTGTGTTTATAAAGTTTAAAATGTGTGGGTAGTGTTTTGTTTGAGATCAGTTTTTTATTGTGTCGTAAAGCTTAAGATTTGTTTCTTGCCTGAGATTTTTCTTCGAAAGACGTGATTTGTTTGCTCAATAATAGATGTGATCGATGAGTTTTTCTTCCTTACTAGTCCTCTATCTCCATGTTAACTAAGTATTAGCTGTCATGATATTTATTTCATTTAACATAAATAATTTTATTTAATATAAATAATTATAGACATAATTAAATGGCGATAAATATCATTTATTTGATATTACGATAGAGTTTTTTTTTTGGGTTGTATTATTTAATATTAAAATGAATTTTCTATCCTCGCTTATTAAATTACAAAATATTTTAAAAGATGATCACACTTGTAATTAGTATTTTTGGTTCTATTATTAAAATGTGTTTTTGTCTATTTAACAGATTAAGTTACAAGTCCATATATTTTCTTATTGCTATTATATTTTCGTGTTTATTATTGATTTTATTTCGTAGAATCATTTAAACTTATTTAATATTTTACATCAATTTTTTTAATTCTTAAAAAGAAAACAGAGATAAAATTATAATCAAATATTGAAGGGTTAATTAGATGTGACATTTGTTAACCTTTGAGTTTTTAGGAAGCAAGTTGTGACAACTTGATAATTCTAAAACTCATCTTCACAAATAAATTAATAAATATACGAAATTTAGTTTAATTAAATGTGACATCTTTTTAATCTTTTAGGACGCAAGTTGTGACAACTTGATAGTTCTAACACTCATTTTTTTAAATGGTACCACAATCATAAGAAATGTTGAAATTTGAATAGCATATCATTTGCATTGCATACTTGAATACTTGTGATTAAGTGATTTGAATTTATGTCATCAGGATTGAAATCCTTAAAAGATCATTAGTTTTTGAAGCGAAAATTTTTTGAAATTTTGATTTACTACTTCTTTTTGAATAAGAAAGGATGAATTAGGCTTTGAAAATAAGTCCGAGATTTAGGATGGCAGTAATCACACTTTTAGGGATTGAATTTGGGCTAAATAAATTTGGTTCTTATCTCCGTTAAGAGTTAATTTTGAACATAGCTATGTCAATTTTAAGAATGTCACTAATCACACTTTTAGCGATTGAATGTGGACTAAATAAATCTGGTTCTTATCCCTGTTAAGGGTTAATTTTGAACATAGCTATGTTAATTTTAATTCCTAACTGGAAGAAGCCCTTTTATTAGCTATGTTCCACACTCTAGAGATTATTGCTATAATTACTTACAATCTTTAGTGGTCTCATAAATAAAACGTTTTAAGCAAGTTTCTATACTTACAAAGATCTTTTTCTTTTTTTTTTTTAAATTGTCGATGTTAATACTTAGTAGTTAATTTTTGCTAGAAGAGGAAGTTGAGCTCATAACCTCCTTGTCACTCTAACTCTCCATAACCACCAAACCATCTTATCACTCCCTACATGTGGAGGCCTTATAAGGCTTTGAAATGTCATACAATTACAAAGAAAATTTGAGTTTCTCCTCGTATGACTCTCACTCCCTTCACTTGAACATTGTCAATGTTAATACTTAGTCGTTAATTTTTGTTAGAAGAGAAAGTTGAGCTCATAACCTCCTTGTCACTCCAACTCTCCATAACCACCAAACCATCTTATGACTCCCTACATGTGGAGGTCTTATAAGGCTTTGAAATGCATCACAATTAAAAAGAAAAATTGAATTTCTCCTTGTATGACTCTCACTCCCTTCACTTGAACATTGTTTCCCATTCTAGTTCTAACAGTTTTCATTATAGGGTTGCTGCTAATTCAGACTTCTTCCAAATAAATGTTGATGTTGCTACAAATGAATATAGTGACTGGAGATTTGTGTTTGTGATTCATGATTTGTGTATCGATCTTATTGATGTTGCTATAGTTTTTCTTGTGATTAATGATTATTATGAAAAGAACTAACGTTTATCACTTGTAGAGAATAAAAAATAACAACAAAATGTATATTAGGTAAAAGATTAACAAAAATATATATATATTTAAATTTTTTATATAAATAAAAGAGTCTTACTAACAATGTCTTTAAAACACTTATTAACAATAACAAAATTTGGACTTTGATTAAGTTGAAAAAAAAAATTTTAATGCATTTATAGTTAAAATTTCTATATTTAGCTTGTTATCAAGCTAACTTGTAGCATTTCAAAAATAAAAAATAATGATTATAAATAAAGAAAAAAGGTAGAGAGATTTAACGGTCAAGAAGGAAACGAATTACCATATACGCCACGCTATCCTTTTCTTTTATTTTGCCGTTAACAAGGACAAAGAATAATAGTCCTTTCGATTTTCAACATCATAACTTAGGTCTGATAATGGAATTAATCCTCTTAATTAAATTAAGCCGCATCTCAAAAAGCAGAAACTTTTTACAAAAATGACTCCAAAAAATTACCAAACCCCACATGGCCTTCCTTACAAGACATTCAAAGAACATTAGCAGTATCCCACTTCAAATCAAGTTTTATTCTTATTCATCTCTCTAATTTGCTTCTAGATCCATCCTTGGAATCTCCACAAAACAAAGCAATGCCAGAAATTGATGACAACCGTAACCTACCAAACAACAACAACAATAAACCCCCTCAAATCTCCGAAATGTTTCAGAAATTCGCTCTCGCTTTTAAAACCAAAACCTTCGAATTCTTCGCCGACGAAAACGACGAATCAGACTGTTTCTCACTCCTCGACTCCGCCGAGGAAATCATCACCGATCAAAAAGTCGTCGTCATTAAACCCGACCCTAACCCATCCACCGACTCACCACCACCACTAATTCAACCCAAAACGACACCGTCGTTTACTCCAAAACAACTACTAACTGAAACGACGTCGCACGATCTATTCGCTTCGATTTTCGCCGCTGTTTCAGCTTTCGAAGCTTCTTACTTCCAATTACAAAGCGCACACGTTCCTTTCGTTGAAGAGAACGTGAAAAACGCTGATAAAGTTCTCGTTTCTCATCTTCAAAGACTCTCTGAATTCAAGAAATTCTATTGCAATCCCGAATCGTTTTCGAATTTTCCCTTTGGTTCTTCTTTGGAGGCTGAAGTGGAAGAGAATCAGAGCAAGCTTCGAACACTCGGCACCGTATCGAATCGGTTGCAATTGGAACTTGAGCAGAAGCATGATGTGGTTTTCTCCCTTAGAAAAAAGCTTAATGAGATTCAAAAGGGTAATGTGAATTTGTCTAAGAAGCTTTGTAACAGTAATAATAATAATAATAATACTAGTTTGAATTTGAATATGAACCCTAGTTGTGATGTTTTGTTAAGTGTTAGGGTTTTTGATTCCTTGTTGCATGATGCGAGTAGAGCTGCTCATAAGTTTACGAAGATTTTGATTGGTTTGATGAGGAAAGCTGGGTGGGATTTAGGTTTAGCTGCAAATGCAGTTCATCCTGGTGTTGTGTATTCTAAAAAGGGGCATAATCAGTATGCACTTTTGTCTTATGTTTGTTTAGGGATGTTTCAAGGTTTTGATTCGCTTTGTTTCAAATTGAGTTCCGAGATAAATGCAAATGAAGAGTCGACGTCGAATGGAGACTTGTGTGACTTAGGTTACAAAGAGAGAAATGATTTTTTGAAGCAATTGCTTGAGCATGTGTCTAGCAATCCAATGGAATTGCTTGGCATTCACCCAGGTTGCGAGTTTTCGAGGTTTTGCGAGATGAAGTACGAGAAGCTTATCCATCCTTCGATGGAGTCATCGATTTTCATTGATTTGGATCAAAATGAAGCAGTGTTGAATTCGTGGAGGTTGTTGAGTATGTTTTATGAGGCGTTTGTTGGGATGGCTAGTTCTATATGGACACTCCATAAGTTGTCCCATGCCTTTGATCCTGCGGTTGAGATCTTTCAAGTGGAAAGAGGTGTGGAGTTCTCTATGGTATACATGGATGATGTGACTAAGAGGTTAACCTGGCCAAATAAGGGAAGGGCAAAAGTTGGGTTCACTGTTTTTCCAGGTTTTAGAATTGGAAAGATAGTTATTCAGTCACAGGTTTATGTAAGCAGTTTTTCATCGACAGAGTAGTTTGCTCCAGTGTTGTCAAATAGCGATTATAAATAGTAGAATTGAGCAAGTCGTTATCGTTCCACAATATGTTATTCAGTACAAAGTATTGTCAAATAGTAGCTCTAGCAACACTATAACATATTATAGTGGAATTTGAACAAAATGCCATTTTCTATGATTGACAACATGGGTTTGCTTGGGTTTTCTCCTGTACAATAGAAATTCACAGACACTTCTGTATTTAGATGAGACTGCTATGTTGGACAAACTCAATGGTATTGTTGGTTCGGGTTTTAGTTTTTCCAGAAATTTGTCAAGATGCCTAATTGTTCTGAACTACTGATTGAGGAAGACAATACCATTACTGCATGATATACCTGAAGTTGTTTGCTTCTACGAATGTTGCTGAAGTGAGAGCAATAGTTATGGAGTCAAGTTATTTTGCATTCTGTACCAATACCAGGTGAGGATCTTTAGTGTTTCTGCTGGAATTTTTATCTCTTATGTAAGTTATGTTTGTTATTTCCTCTCCCAGTTTTGTTTTTATAATTTTTATAGGCCACTTGTATAGAGTTAACTGTACAGACTACAGAACATTCCTTCTATGGTGGGTACTCTGACAAAAAATACATCAGTAAATTGTGTATGCAACACTGATATATAAAAATAACAATATGGTTTCTTTAGCAGCATAGCAACTCTTGATCTCATTAGTATTTGTCCATATTATCATGCAAGTAATATGTATAGAACTTAATATAATTGTACTATACGCATTTGAAATGAGTATATACTTGTACAGAGTGGACTAATGTCATAATTTTACTGGGTACCTTGATGTAGCTTCTCTATGGATGGAAATTAACTGTAGTTGTTTGTCTCAAATTTTGACTTTTTTTAACTATATAATTGGGCATAAGTGGTTAATAAGCTCCAATTCAGGACTAATCGTTCTGGAGAATTGGAATTCAAATTCTCGTTGAAACAATTATTTGATAGACTGCGGCCATACATGTGAAACACACGTCTACTTGAACACTATTATTTGGAGCTTCTACGTTAACGTGAAAAGTAGCCGTGAAAATTCAGGTTTCCAAACATTGTTTCTTTCTTGGCCAATTTGTCTCGTTTCTCCATTCTCTTCCCACAGTCGTGTTGGCCTTTTCCCTTCCCCTTAGCCTCCCACCACGTGTATTTATGTGATATTTAATTTTGATTTAAGTGTTCCATGCTAATTTTGGAGTGTTGCCGTTTCAAGTAACGTGTACTCGATCCTTTTGCATATTATATTATAAGTGGTTGTGAATTTTTTATGAAGCTTAGGTTTTCCGCACTAGACCCCACTCTCTCTGGTGAATGCTAGTGAGATGTGTCTAAAATATTATTAATGCAAAAGTTGTAACATGGTATAAATATCTCGCTGGCTGGGCCGCCATTTACGCTTATCTTCCTTAATTGATGCAAATAAAGAAAGATAACTACTTTATTGACCCAAATAAAAGGTCCAGATCGTCTCCATTTTTCTTGAAAATAGAGATCTCCATTTCTATTCATTAACACTACATGTGGTGCAAAAAGTATCCAACGGCTTAGATTAAAAATTGTAAATATCAATTAAAAATAGATGAAATACTGGGTCCGTTTGCAGCTGAAAACCAAAAGGTTTGGTATCTCAAAAACGGATCTTCTCCCTGACAATTTATTGGACATGTTGCTCCAACTTGTGGTAACATAACTGAAGTGTGGAACAAAGTAAAAGATCGAATGAGGAAAGGCACGTTGTCATCAACGAAAGAAATAAAGTTATTGCACTCTTCCCACAAGTTGATAGTTAAATTGTTGATCCTGATGTTATAGCCATTGGTTATTTCTGTCCACGAGGTGTTTGCATAATTGTCTGACCCATATGACCAAGATGAAGATACTTCGATGATTACAATGACTATTAGCTGTCGGAATTTATTAAGATATCAATGAAGTAATTTTGATTGTTCATTTCATTAGTGTATGTTCTATGTAATATAAGTATCAAGTAGCAAGTGACATTGTAATGAATGATTGCGTCATTGTAATTTTATATGTTCAATGAGTTAGTCTTCTTCTAAACTATAATCAAAATAGCACTTCTATATCTTGTATTGAATTTAATGAAATAGTAATAATAAAAGGAATTTCATATTGTTGGGTTATTTTGGTTGATTGGTTTATTCATAATCCATGCATTATTGGTTTATGTTTGCTGTCATTTGCAAGGAACAAAACACTTGAACAAAGCAACACTTCAAAACTTCAATCTAAATTATAAATTTGTAATTGCACAATTAGCCAAACACTTAATTTACTTGTTGGTTTAGTCATTTGAGCTCTTTTAATTACAATTTAGTATAAGAGTACAAAGAACTCTTTTCATTACAATTTAATACAAGACAAATCAAGTAGACATCAGAGTTCCTCTATTCATCCTAATGAATATTATTAATCGCTCCTTCTGCTTGAGCCATCAACACTGATGCAAAAGTATTTTAAGTGCTTGTGAAAGAACTTGAACAAACTCCCTACATATGGCACCTACCATTAAATGTCACTATGAACTTTCACCCATATAGGGATATTCTCTCTAGTAGTTATATTCCTCCAAACATATTGCTTGGCTTTTTCCCAAGCTTAGCCCCAAAAAAGTGGTTTATTCTAAGTGTTTTGAGTATTTATATCCTTATTCCTTGTTGGCATGGCAATCATTTTTCTTTACGCATCTTTGAAATGCTTGCTCCACTTTATGCAGACAGCTCTTAGTGGAATTCTTACAAACTATGGTGGTGTGCTTTTCAATCTGAAAAAGCTCAAGCCCCACGGCCTATTAATCTAAGGAGAAAGGAATGACAAAAGAAAGAATAATAGTTAAAAACAAAATAGGCAAAATGTACTCCAAAGCTCATTTAATTTAATTTAAACTTTCAAACAGATTTTTATTTTATTGTGTTGAATTAATTATTTATCCAATCATTGATATTATATTATATATTATAAAAATGTTTCACCACTTCGCACTATAATTATACTTTCATTTATAATAAAAAGATTATAATCTTAGATAAAAATTAAAAGCTAATATTAATTTTGATATATTAGATATTTTAACAGTTATTATGATATAATTTAGATGTTATTTTGATAAATTGAAGATGTAATTTATTTTTTTAAATGGTTAAATAAGATATTTGATAAAATACATATGTAAAATATAGTTTGATCCAATAATTTTTTATTAGAAACAAATTAATGATTTATAAGTTAAAGGAGCCGTTGAAGTTGAATCTCCTCTAACTTTTCCTTTTCTTTTACTCACCTAACTTTTCTGGATATGCCTATATTTATTTTAATTTAATTGTGCAAACATAAGGTGTAACGTCCAATCAAACAGAATTTTGATAAAGCACAAAAATAGAATCCTAGTGAAACCTTTTCCTTTGGGTAGGTTGGATTTTGTTATGAGATAAAAGTTGACTATAAGAAAAGAGAGTCAAAGACATGATATATAATATGATTGATGATGCATAAGGACCCAATGACCCATTATGATAGTGTAAGTAAACTAGCGAGGGAAAACAAAGAAGCGATAACAACTGTATTTAGAAATCGCAGATAACACTAAAATGGAAAACCACCCAATTTTTTTATTTTTAAAAAGACATATTTTAAGATTTTTTATATGTATATCTCTTTTGTTTTTTTTATATATTAAAATGCCACACTTGAAAAAAAAAATACAGAATTATTCTACTTTTTTGCCCCAAGTTGTTGATCACAACCTAGAGATGCAACGAGGTGGAAGGGATTTCTTTCATTGTTAATAGATGGTCGCAAGGAATGAGACCTTGTACCGGCATTAATTTTCTTTTTTTTTGCCATTTAATAAATATTTATATTTATTATTAATTATGTTTATTATTATTTAATAAATTATAAATAATTAAAATATTTAAAAATTCAAAACACTATTATGAAAAAACATTAATAATAATAAATTTAATAATATTATAAATTTTAATAATTATAATAATAATAAAAAGAATAATAATTTTAATAGTAAAAAGAAAATTATATTAATAAAATAAAAATACATTAAATTAAAAGGAAAAAAATACAATAAAAAAAATACTACAAATAAAAAAAATACATCAAATTAAAATTAATTATTTTCATCTAAATGGCCTCCAGTTCCACATCTACGCGGTCGTCGAACTCGTCTAGTCCTTTGAACAGTTTGAGGTTGTTGTGGTTGATCCTCGTTATAATCTGTTTGTGGATTAGAACCACTACCACCTGCTTCCGTATAATTTTGAGTTTCGACGTTATACATGGAATCAAAAACAGCATAAGCCGACTCAGGAGTTATGCAATAAGTAAAATTCTTCTCTCTTTCGGATTAATGGGAGTTGGTATTGTTGGCACTGAAGGAACGTAGTACTGAGTCGGTATATCTGCACCTTCATGAAGATGTTGTGGTGATGATAAAGACGGTGTTTGGTGCATGGTATCTTGTTGTGGGATTGATTGAGGGGTTGAGTGAACATCATGATATGTTGAAGGTTGCAAACGTGGATCCCGCATGTATCTTTCCACATATATATATAATTTAGTGTGATGCATGAACCAATTAATATATTCTTTAGTGTGGCGTAAAACACCTTCAACGAATTGACCTTACAATAGATAATTCTGACGTTCATTCCAATGTTGAATCTCATCGTTCTAAACCACACTCCAATTATCATCAATGTCACGCCTCATGTCGACCTCATGGTAGAAAGTCATATCTTCTGGAGGCTGCGGAATTTGTTGATGGAAGCCAAACTAAAGTGCGACTCTATATGCATGATATTTTTCGAAGATATGATAACAATGCAGATAGGTACATGCAGTCCAAGTGTTGATCTCTTGTTCGGGTACCTCGTGTTGGGATCCGAGATACGGTCTCCAACGAAACTAGATGTTAAAAAAATAGTCTAAAGTAAATATTAAGAGATATAAAAAAAATATAAAAGTGCAACTAGATGAGAATGAATATATTACTTCCTGAACCATTATATGATCGATTGTATTTCGGTATCCTTCTTTATCGTTGTGAGGAACTCTACTGAAATTTAGACCACCGGAATTAAATCTGTCGAATATATAAAAAATAAAAATATAATAAAATTAGTAATACGGTAAATAATAAGTTTTAAAAAATAAAAATATATAAAAATTATGTGCAATAGTTACCTTTGTGCAAGTGGAAATATTCATGCACTAGGTGCATCTGGAGCAACACAAGTCAAACGATACCATACTCAGTTTTGCAACAACAATGCACATCCTCCCATCGATATTATGTCGGGTTTCGTAGCAAGGCATAATTCTTTATAGAGCGTTGCTAAAACTGCCGAACCCCAACTATATTGAGATGCTTTATTTAAATCTCCCAAGATTGAAAGATATTTTAAATGTACACGATTATTGAATTTTTCTGGCATCAACAATCCTCCAATCATACGTAAGATATATGCTTGACACGATTCTTGTTTTTCTACTTCGGATGCGTTTTCACCAACATTGTCGAAAGTATCTTTAAGTCATTTTAATTTAATAAAATTACCCTCCGTTGCTCCCTCAGGTGGGATAACTCCTAAGTATTCTTGACAAACATCTTTAACATTCACAAAATTTGAACCGCTAATAGGAAAATCAGAAACATTTAATCCTAAAATATAGTATACGTCTTCTAAAGTTATTGTGCACTCACCTATTGGGAGATGAAAAGTATGAGTTTATGGTCTTCATCTTTCAACCATAGCAGTTATCAAACCGACATCTATTTTGTAGTTTCTAAATTTGATAACTTCACCAAATTCAGCTTGTTGCAAATACGGTAATATGGTTTCGTTCTGTTTTTTGTTGACATGACCATGACATTTCAGTTTGTCCTTCAAGGGAATCTAAAATTAATAATATATAAAATATTACGCTAATATATTTGAAAATAATATATATGACAGTAATATAAAATATTCAATATATATGACACTAATATAAAATACTTACAAATGCGTTAATGTATCGAATTTCAGCTCTATGATTTTTAGATAATTCCACGAGTAAAGTTGGAGAAAGTGTGTTTGAGAAGTTGGAGATAGTGATTTTTAGATTAAGATGGAGGAAGTGTGTTTGATAATGTTGGTATGGAGTGTTTATATAGGAAATTGCAGGGTTAGGTAGCGATTCACACCGCCAGCCAACCATTGGGACGTCGCATCCCCAGGTTGCGAACCCTATGGGACGCCGCATCCCCAGGTAGCGCTCTCTTTGAGAAGTCACATCCCCGGGTTGCGATGCCTTATGGATGAATTCCAACCGCTCATTTCATTTAATCGATGGTTGTGGATCCTTGTTACAATTAAAGGTGTGGATCCTTGTTATAGTCAAAAGTGTGGATCCTTGTTCAAATTAATCTTGACCATCCAAATTAATTTATCAACGGTTGTGGATGGTTTAGTAGAAAAATATGAATCCTCCTAATTTTAGTTGGACCAATCAAATTGATCTACTAAATCTTTAATCTTGACCCTACAAATTAATTTATTAACGGTTGTGGATGGTTTAGTAGAAAAATATGAATCCTTGTAATTTTAGTTGGACCAATCAAATTGATCTATTAAATCTTTAATCTTGACCATCCAAATTAATTTAATTTATCCTTGTTCTACACTTTACTAACTTCTATAAATAGAAAACTAGATTACACTATATCATCATACATTCTAACATTTCATAGTTAATCAATTACATAATCATGGCTACTCAACAAGTCATTTGTATTGTTTATTACAATGGTTCAATTGTTGACGGGGTTGAAAGGAAAACATTTGTAAGTGATTACAAAAAGGCGTTCAAAGTACATTCTAGCAACAACCTTGCTCGTCTAAAGAATGTCATTAAGAAAAAGTTACAGTTCGACATCAACGTGACGATAACTGATATAGTTTATCGACACATTGTCTTCTTTGGTGAAAATACAACCAGATTTGAATTGATGAAGGTTTGCGATGAAAAAGATGTTCAACTCATATTTGATGTTTATGCACAATAGTCACAACTCGACACCATTGAGTTATACATTACATTTGAAAGTGTTCCTACTTCAACAAATCAACCATCAACCTCAAACATGCCTAATCCCAACTACATCCCGTCATTCGATCATTATCAACCCGACTACATTCCATCTTTCAATCAAAACACCCCTTATCAACCAGACGTATATTATCCATCACAACACTATGAACCATACTCAAGCCAAAATGAACAAACTCAACGTGTCCACAATGTCTCCCAACAACTCCGTCAAGAATCTCTCCCAACAAGTCCACAATGTTATCTTCCGCTTAGTGTCCATTATAATATCAATGAGGAATAATTAGGTGACTATAGTGAAGATGATGAAACATACTTCGATGAATCATCTGGTGATTCTGACGACGATGATGTTGATGAAGATATGGAAGCAGAAGATCAACCTATCCTACATGTATTCAGTCCACCATTCCACATGAAGAACATCAATTTAGACACCGCAAACCAAGCAACTGAATTTGATCACATGTTCATTGACAAAGTCTCAATTTTAGGTGGAACTCTTGCAGTTGGAATTAAGTTTCAGAACAAGGATGAATGTGTACATGGAATCAAGCGTTATCATTTTAAACAATCATTGAATTTGGTGGTGCAAAAATCAGATTTAGAAAGGTACGTTATTAATTGTTCAAATCCAAATTGTTTGTTTAGATGCAGAGCTTCAAAACACACAAAAAGTGAATTATGGGTGATTGGTAAATTGAATGCGCCTCATACATGCACAAATTCTGCACTATCACAAGATCATACAAAGCTTGATTCTAACATGATATGTGCAAGCATAATGCAAGTTATGAGGGTGGATCCTTCAATCAAAGTGAAGGTCATTATTGCTCATATTCAGACTTTGCATAACTACATAGTTAGTTATAGAAAGGTTTGGTTGGGAAAAAAAATAAAGTGATCGAACAAATTTATGGAAATTGGGAGAGTCTTACAATCAACTTCCACGATGGTTATTAGTTATGCAAATGTTTGCTCCCCGAACAAAAATTTAAATGGAAACGATCCCAACTTATCATGAGAATGGTTTGATAAATGGGATGACAATCTTTCATAGACTATTTTAGGCTTATGTTCCATGCATATATGCGTTTAAATTCTGCAAACCAATTGTACAAGTTGATGGGACTTGATTATACGACAAATATAAGGGAACTCTATTAGTAGCAGTTGCACAAGATGGGAACGACAATATCATTCCTATTGCTTATGCTCTTGTGGAAGGTGAGACAAAAGAGTCTTGGAGTTTTTTTTTTTAGAAATTTGAGAAAAAAACGTCACTCCACAAGCCAACATTTGTTTGATTTCAGATAGACACGAATCTATCAAGAGTGCTTATAATAATCCGAATAATGAGTGGCAAGATCCTCCATCAAAGCATGTGTTTTGCGTCCGACATATTTCACAAAATTTTGCAAGGGAATTTAAGGATAGTGCTTTGAAGAAAAATGTTATTTCTATGGGTAATAATTTAATTCTTACTTCTTATCATTAATGAAAAATTAAATTATTAAGTTTTATAATTAGTGTAATAATGCATTGTCTATTGTTTCAATACAGATTACTCAATCAATGAGCCTACATATCGATATTACTGTAGAGAAATTGGCATCGTAAACCCATAAGCTTTGAAATGGTTAGACAGCATACCGCGACAAGATTGGATTCAAGCATTTGATGGAGGTAGTCGTTGGGGTCAGATGACCACCAACTTTTTGGAGTCAATGAACGCAATATTAAAAGGACCACACAACCTTCTCATCACTACTATGGTCCAATCAACATATTATAAAACAGGGACCCTCTTTCCAACCATGGCAAAATAACACGCATCAATTTTAACTTATGGTCAGGTATACACAGAAACATGCATAACTTTTATGAAATTGGAAATATGTAAATCCAATAGTCATAGAGTCGATAGTTTTGATCGTGTCCATTATAATATCAATGAGGAATAATTAGGTGACTATAGTGAAGATGATGAAACATACTTCGATGAATCATCTGGTGATTCTGACGACGATGATGTTGATGAAGATATGGAAGCAGAAGATCAACCTATCCTACATGTATTCAGTCCACCATTCCACATGAAGAACATCAATTTAGACACCGCAAACCAAGCAACTGAATTTGATCACATGTTCATTGACAAAGTCTCAATTTTAGGTGGAACTCTTGCAGTTGGAATTAAGTTTCAGAACAAGGATGAATGTGTACATGGAATCAAGCGTTATCATTTTAAACAATCATTGAATTTGGTGGTGCAAAAATCAGATTTAGAAAGGTACGTTATTAATTGTTCAAATCCAAATTGTTTGTTTAGATGCAGAGCTTCAAAACACACAAAAAGTGAATTATGGGTGATTGGTAAATTGAATGCGCCTCATACATGCACAAATTCTGCACTATCACAAGATCATACAAAGCTTGATTCTAACATGATATGTGCAAGCATAATGCAAGTTATGAGGGTGGATCCTTCAATCAAAGTGAAGGTCATTATTGCTCATATTCAGACTTTGCATAACTACATAGTTAGTTATAGAAAGGTTTGGTTGGGAAAAAAAATAAAGTGATCGAACAAATTTATGGAAATTGGGAGAGTCTTACAATCAACTTCCACGATGGTTATTAGTTATGCAAATGTTTGCTCCCCGAACAAAAATTTAAATGGAAACGATCCCAACTTATCATGAGAATGGTTTGATAAATGGGATGACAATCTTTCATAGACTATTTTAGGCTTATGTTCCATGCATATATGCGTTTAAATTCTGCAAACCAATTGTACAAGTTGATGGGACTTGATTATACGACAAATATAAGGGAACTCTATTAGTAGCAGTTGCACAAGATGGGAACGACAATATCATTCCTATTGCTTATGCTCTTGTGGAAGGTGAGACAAAAGAGTCTTGGAGTTTTTTTTTTTAGAAATTTGAGAAAAAAACGTCACTCCACAAGCCAACATTTGTTTGATTTCAGATAGACACGAATCTATCAAGAGTGCTTATAATAATCCGAATAATGAGTGGCAAGATCCTCCATCAAAGCATGTGTTTTGCGTCCGACATATTTCACAAAATTTTGCAAGGGAATTTAAGGATAGTGCTTTGAAGAAAAATGTTATTTCTATGGGTAATAATTTAATTCTTACTTCTTATCATTAATGAAAAATTAAATTATTAAGTTTTATAATTAGTGTAATAATGCATTGTCTATTGTTTCAATACAGATTACTCAATCAATGAGCCTACATATCGATATTACTGTAGAGAAATTGGCATCGTAAACCCATAAGCTTTGAAATGGTTAGACAGCATACCGCGACAAGATTGGATTCAAGCATTTGATGGAGGTAGTCGTTGGGGTCAGATGACCACCAACTTTTTGGAGTCAATGAACGCAATATTAAAAGGACCACACAACCTTCTCATCACTACTATGGTCCAATCAACATATTATCACTATTTCCAACCATGGCAAAACAACACGCATCAATTTTAACTTATGGTCAGGTATACACAGAAACATGCATAACTTTTATGAAATTGGAAATATGTAAATCCAATAGTCATAGAGTCGATAGTTTTGATCGGAGCAACCTACTTTCATGGTCCACGAGATAGTAGTTCCAAGAGAAGGGCGACCAATTGGTCATTTAAGTGTAAACCTTTCTAACAAATGGTGCGATTGTGGGAAATATCAAGCTAACCATATGACTTGTTCACATGTGATAGCAGCATGCTCTAGCATCAAATATGTCTATTGGAGCCTTATACCTGATGTGTACAAGGTGGAAACGTACTAAAAGTCTACAACGAAGCGTTCCAACTCATACCAAACGAAAGATATTTGCCACAATATGAAGGTGTTAAGGTGTGTCAAAATCCACTAATGCGGAAAGTCAAGAAAGGTCACCCAAAGACCAAACTCATTAGAACAGAAATGAACACTACGGATAGAGTCCCAAGAAAGTGCGTATTATATCGGGCATCTGGTCATACTAGGAAACATTGTCCAAACGCTGCTGGCACATCTACTCAAAATTGATGTATTATTTCTTTTGATTTAATGTATTAATATAATTTTCTTATTATTATTATTATTATTAAAATTATTATTATTATTAATGTTTTTTCATAATAGTATTTTGAATTTTTAAATTTTTTAATTATTTATAATTTATTAAATAATAATAAACATAATTAATAATAAATACAAATATTTATTAAATGGCAAAAAAGAAAATTTTAATGTCAATACAATGTCGCATCCCTAGAATGCGACCATCTATTAACAATGAAAAAAAATCCCCTTCACCTCGTCGCATCTCCAGGTTGCGATCAGCAACTGGAGCAAAAGAGTAGGACAATTTTATATTTTTTTTTCTTCAATGTGTTGAATTTTGAAATATAAAAAAAAAGATATAAATATAAAAATCACATATTTAATTAACCTTTCAAAATTTTAATTTTTTCTCAATTTTCTTTTTAAAATGTTGAAATTTTTTAAAATTTCTAAATTTATTTTGTGATACAATAGAAACATCCTCATCAAAAAGTATATAAGGATTAAGAAGAAAAAAAAGTGAACAAAGAAGAGGAGGACATGGTGCCTTATCCTCAGTAATTAACAAAGTAAAAATAAGGATGACCTAGCCTATTGTGGGCAAAATCTTGAGAGTACAAAGAAGAGGTTGGACAACGTGCCTAAACCTTTAATCAAAGAGTATATACATGTATAATATACTCAATTTATCAAAATTACTATTTAATTATTAATAAATAAGTTATTTGTTTTATGTTAATTTTTTTATTGTTTTTTCTTGTATAGTGTTCTCTAGAATGAAATATAAGCAACAATAACAATTGAAAAGTTGATGTATTTAATTTTAAATTAATATCAGATATATCAATTTTTTAATTATAATTTTGGTTTATATTTTATTCGAAAGTAATATAAATAAATATTCAAAAGACACCGAAATTCAAACTCCTTGTATTAGGTACTAGTTGTATAAGGGGTGGTTAGTTAGTTTCTATTTTAGTTGAAAATAGTCACTACAATAAAACACTTATTTTGTGGTCAACTTATAAAATATTTTGTGGCTGAAAAAAACTCTCACAAATTACTTACCGAAAAAACCCTCACAAATACTAAAATTCAAATTTTTTGTTATTTGTGGCGGAAAAAGCCCTTACAATGAATTTGAATTTCAACAACATTTTGTGAGGCGACAGCCCTCACAAAATTACACCGTTGGGCCTTTGAGGGCTTAGGCCGCTACAAAATCACACATTTATGAGGGCAAAAGGCGCTACAAAGTTACTCCTTTGTGATTGCAACTGCCGCCACAAAGTCACTCGTTTGTGACTCCAAAAGTCCTCACAAAAGGCATAGTGTACCGTTGATATTTATGGCTGCTTTGACCGCCACAAAGTCAGTTTTTCTGGCTGCAAATGCTGCCACAAAAGCCCAATTTTGTGGCTGCTTTGGCCGCCACAAAGTGTCATTGCTCTCCTATAAATATAACTCTTCCTCTCATTTTTCATTTCTACCTTCTCTCTAAATTTTCTCTCCTCCTTCTCTCTACAAATGTTTTTTCTCCAACATTTCTCTTTTATTTGTTAAATTTTGGTAAGTTTTTATTTTTATTTTTTTTAATGTTATTTTTTTTAATGAATATTTTTATTTTTATTTTGACAGTAGTTCTATTGTGATTATTGCGAATAGTTGTTACTTGTTTGTAAGCTTCAAGTCAGACACTACTCGACATCAAGTATGTCATGCATTTTAAATATAGATTAGTAATTATATAATTATATAATTTTGGACCAAAATTCTGCTTGGAGGACCAAAACTGAGGAGAAACAAAATGGATGGACTACTTTCGCGATTCAGCTAAAATAGGGGGACCAAAACTGTAATTAAGCCAATTATTTATACTCACATGATCCATGCATCATCGTTCATATTTTACCTATACTCAACAACCTTGCATAATGCATAACACGCATGAAACTTTCGTATCTTGTATTTATACATTATTTATACTAAACAATCATGTTTTACATTGCTCATTATATGTGTTTTAATGCGTTGCAAGTATCATATACATACTCTCCCTCCTTATTTACCTTATAAACTAGAGACATATGTTGCTTTGGTCTAATAACTACATTTTTTATCCTGTCGATCTAAGCATCAGTAATCAATCCAGAGATGATCATTTTTCGCTTTGTTGATCTACACACAATAACAAATCTAGAGACGACAAACGCATTGGTAATCATTCCAAAGACGGTAATATGTTCATTCTTGTCGATCTACGCATCAGTAACCAATCTGAAGACGATCATTCTTTCATTTTTATCGATCTACGCACCAGTAACAAATATGGAGACAATTATTCTTTCATTCCTATCGATCTACACATCGGTAACCAAATATGAAAATGATTAGTTATTTATTATTGAACATAATTATTTTTTTGTATTTATGTCAATCTATGCACCAGTAACCAATCTGAACACGATCATTTTTAATCTTTGTCAATCATTTGTTTAGTTTTTCATTAATACATCTTTCGCAATACTCCTTTTGCATTACATATACGTTACATCAACTCTTGAATTAAGAATTAATCTACTTTCATAATTTATTTAGACAAAACTTAGGTCCTTATATTTAATTATCTTTTACAACGATAATATTCATATTTTCTATTAAAATATAATTAAATAAGGGAAACTGTAGTATCTTAATTTTGTCCGACCAATTAAAAATAATTCAAAAAATAAGTAATAATATGTTTAATAAATATTTTGCAAGTACTATTATCATTTTATAAAATCTAAAAAATTATCATTTTATAAACCCTATACACTCCTCTAATCTGATCATACTACAAAAAGCTATACAACCTGAGTGATCTCCACACGCCCCGAAAGATCCTTCTGACATAGCTTCGGTCAGGTATGACTAACTACTTTCCCATCTCCAGGGTACTAACCGTTAGGATGATCCTGTTTCTCATCTGAGGGCAAAACCCAGATTTCCACAATAATTGTAAAGGTCACCAACCGAAATTAACAAATATCACATAGCAAAATTCTTATATTTTCAAATGCTCAAAAGAACCTTTCGTCTTAGCATACTCCTCGAAAGGGTTTTCATATGTCCAAAAATGCATAAACAATGTTGAAAAATGAAGTTTTAACAAACTGCACTGTTATAGCCGAATACAATAGAGAAAATGCAGATTTTCAGTTCTAAAATAGCTCTAAATCAATCAACACTTCGAATATTCATTAAATCAATTATGAACACATAATTACATCAAAACTTAATCAACCCAACTTCAAAAACCTCAAAGCAATTACGACAAATCACAACAACAACCGAATATGTATATACAATCATCATAGTATAACAAACATAACTCGCATGCCAAACACTTTAGTGCAATGCGTATATGCCAAAATGCATGATTCTAGAATTCCAAACCAAAACTCTCCTCGAAGGGCGTAAATCATAATTGTACAGCCTCTCACAGACCAGTACTAATTACCAAGGTGCAATCTCTCACGGATCAGCACGATTTACTAGCGTGCAGTCTCTCACAGACCAGCACGACATACAAGAGTGCAGTCGCTCACAGACCAGCACAATTTACTAGCGTGCAGTCTCTCACAAACCAGCACGATTTTCTAGAGTGCAATCGCTCACAGATCAGCACATTCTAG
>NC_021162.2:43919441-43924854 GCF_000331145.2 Cicer arietinum | reverse complement strand
ACGACATACAAGAGTGCAGTCGCTCACAGACCAGCACAATTTTCTAGAGTGCAATCGCTCACATATCAGCACATTCTAGAGTGCAATCTCTCACAAATCAGCACGACGCGATAATCCCCGCAAGGATAAGATGAACCAACAATTCACATGACATCATCCCGTGGCCCATAATGGTCACCACTATCACCATAGCCCCATCGCGGTCACCGTGTACTATGAAATGCATGAGCATACTCCAACTCTTTTCACCATAATTATTAAGTAAATGCAGCTATTAAAAGATTCTCCATTTTTAATACTCATTTAACACTAATGATTTTTCAAACACAATACAGAGAATACTCAAACATATTTATTCACACCAATTAAAATTTCCACAACCACACATAAATCACAACTCCAAATTCCATTCAACCTAAATTGAATTAAATTCATTTTCCACCAAGTCACACATAAATTTCATCTCATAAATTCATAATATTAATTATGAACACATCAATTTCATCTAACATAAATCACCAAAATTTCCAAACATTAATCACCATATTCAATCTCTAAAATTTTCAACCATAAATCACCACAACAACATTAATATATCAGAGTTCTCACCACCGCTAACTCGGTGCCAACGGTCTCGATTCCTTTTCGAGACTCAAGAAGCTAACTACATAAACATGAATATTTATAACAACTTGTTCACAATAAAACTAATCCAAACACAACAAAGTTCCCAAAATTAAATCTTTCTCACACGCCAAAGTCTTAAAACCAAATAATCTATATTATTTACTTAAAACTAAATAAAATAAATATCGTCAAAATTTCCCATACACACACTCGACTATTAAAGCACCGAAATTTTTGAGTTAATAAAATACTCTAAACTTTTTTTTCTTTTTAAACTCAATCAAAGAGTAATTAAAAGAGTAACATTTTAAACTCTAACCATTTTTAATTTCAATCTATCTTTTTGCTCAAACTCTTTAACTTAGTTAAAATTTGAACTTTTTCACAACTTTAACAACGCTAATTTTTTTGTAAAATTTCAATTTCAGTTCAAACTCATTTATTTGAAAATAACTCATTACGTAACTCAAACTCATCAAATTTAATTATCGCCAATTCACACCGACAACAATCAATTCAATTCCACAACACACATATAACACCTCAATTAAATTTCAACAATTCAAACATAACTCACCCAATTGCAAAACTCCACATTTTTACACATAAACCACCAAATTTCATCAATTCATTTTCTACAAAATCCACAAATAAATCACATCTCAAAAATTCATAATAATAATTATGAACATATAAATCACACCAAACTTGAATCACCACAAACCACACCTCCAATTTAAATTCCACTAAATTACACATAATCACATTAAATTAATTTTTCACAAAATCACACCTCAAATACATCAAATTTCTTTTGCACAAAATCACAAATAATGTCCTAAATGCTAACTAAAAGTTTGGAAGGAGCCCTTACCTCCGTTGTAGCTTTAACAACCGATTACGGCACCACGATTAATTCCGGTAAAATTTAAGTTTGTGACGTCGCTTCGAAAACTAGCTCACTAGCACCGCAGCGTGGCAATGAGCAATTTTATCTTCTGTCACTTCTCGAATGGAAGCTTAGAAGTTGAAGAAAAATGAAAGTTTATGTTTGTGGCTTTTTTGAAAAACCAACACTTTACTTGTTTTGCTTTTGAAACAGAGGTGAAGAAAGAAAGAAGATGCAAGGCAACGTGAATGCTACTGAGAACATTCTCTTCCTTTCATTGCCTTTTATACACACGCACATGTGTATATATCTATATTAAAATAATAATAATATATAATAATAATAAATATCTAAACAAATATCTACATATTTTTATAAAAATCATCGTTACACTTGTCACCTCACGTCACATCACAAACCACTTTTTCAGAAAAATATCTACTCTCGCCGTAATTCAATGGGCAGATGAATTTTTCTGAAAAATGCTACATCTCAGAAAAAAATTTCTTCGGCAAAAGATTCACCATATTTAAATAAAATTATTCATCGACGAATCATTTTAATCGGGTCTCTAAAAAGATATTTTTGGCATTTAACTCACAAAATGCCATAAAATTGGCTAAAAAGCCTCAGAAATTCAGCACAAAATTCTCCAAAATACATAAATTAGAATTTAAAATTAAGGGTCTTATACATACCTCCCTCCTTTTCTTTTCACCATCATTTTTTTCTCTTCCTTTCTACTAATAAGACTATAATATTCACTAAGAATACACACAAACAAAAACTTCGGCCACCATTTTCACTTTATATCTTTACACAGTTCCATAATTTCTGCAAAAACAATTAAAAAATCGGATCTTAATTTATCTTCTTGACACACAGATTCATCTTTGTAGCTTATAAATTGTGAACCAAAAATTAAACAAAGGGAAGTTTTTTTTTTCTCCAAACAAATCCGAATATATGAATAAGAGCTTTGTTTTTGTGTTTGTTTCTGAAATAATAAAAGGAACAAACATCGTAAAAACACGGAGAAGAAAAGGTAAAGAGATCCAAAAATCCTAAGTCTTTTTAATAACACGGCCAACAAGCATCAAATAAAAAACTTGAAGCTAGATGAGGACAAGAGAAGAGAATCACATCTGATACCTCCAACTTCCGACGTCTCAAGGTCCACTCATAGCCTCCATCCCTAACTCTATCCATTTACGGTTTTTTTTTTTTTTTCCTTTTCAAATAGAAAAACTAATTTCTCTTTAAGATATCATTCTTCTTTATAAATCTTTGTTTAGTGTAAAAAAATTGGATTGAAGTAGGGTTCAGCCATTTCGAACCCTTATTTTATTTAAAAGTTGGATTGAAGTTGTTTTTTCTTTTGTATTTATTACTGGATTTATTTCATAACATCATTTAAACTTATTTAATATTTGACATTAAATTTTAATTCTTAAAAAATAAAACAAATAAAAATATAATCAAATATTGAATGGTTAATTAGATGTGACATTCGTTTGAGTTATTAGAACGTAAGTTGTATCAGTCTGGTAGTTCTAAAGCTCATCTTAACAAACACGTTAATAAATAAAAAAAATATTATTAAAGGTTAATTAGATGCAACATGCTTGTAATATATGAGTTGCATGACACAATTTGTAGAACTTGATAGTTCTAAAATTTATTTTTATAAATAAATAAATCTAAAATCAACTTTTAAATTTGATTAATTAGATATGATATCTTTTTAATCTTTGAGTTGTTAAGACACAAGTTGTACAACTTGATGATTTTAAAACTCAATTTTAAAATCAAAAATAAATCTAAAATCGACTTTTAAATAAATCTAAAATATTCTTAAACGGATTAACTAGATGTGACTTCTTTTTACTCATCAAGTTGTACAACTTGATAATCTTAAAACTCGCATTTCAAAATAATTTAAATCAAACAAAATCTTTTTTTTTTCTTGTCAAAACAACTTTTTATGAACAACAAAGCACACTTTCTTTAATAGCAATCAACATATTCACATTTACTACAATAGAACTGCGTAGTTTTGATTTCTCTATCGTACTAGGAGATACATAGGAGCAAGATTGCACTTTTCTCCAGCATAATAATAAAAAATTATTTTTCCTTATATTTTAAATACATTTCTCTCTAGATTATTAAAAAAAAATTGATATGTGCATTTTAAAAATAATAAATAAATTTATATAAATTAACATTAATTTTGTACAATTAATTATAGATAACCGTATTTTAACGGATGTCGTTGGATGCTAATACTTTACTATGCATAATCGACTCCCAAACACAAAGTTTGATTTTAAATATTATTTTTCCAATTTTTTAATATTTTCTTTATTTTAAAATAAATTTTAGTACCGACTCCATTGAATTTGAGAAATATTTAAAATTTATCGCGAAAACGGTATTTAATTAAAGTGGTTAGTAAATTTGGTGGGTGGTTGATAATGTGTATTTAATTTACGGTTAAATGTTATTTTACAATTTAGAAATTGAGTCATGTATGGTTTATGTACCGTGAAGTCTATGCAGAGGGCTGTTTAATTAAATTCAAGTTTTTGGGGGAAGACTACAGAGTGTTGTAGCTACTGTTGAGCCACATCACCGTGTCTTTAATTGTTTTTAGAAAAGCAAATAATAAATTGGAGGGAGTAACTGCGACCCACCTCAAACTTGGTAGAGTTTCCACTACAAAATATGCACAAGTAAGAACTGTGTTTGACTTTCCATAAATAAAATTGGAGCTTCAAATTAATTATCATTTATAAGTTAATTTTGACAATAACACCATACCATTACCCCATTACAAGATGATAAAACCTAGTTGACTAAAAAATAAAATACAAGAATTGTAAAAACAGGAAGCAAATGAAAGATTGAAACACAACATGGTGAGGCATAAGAGAACTGGTTTTAGTTTACTAACTAACAAAAACAGTCAACAAAATGAAGATTACAACAACATAAAAAATAAACTTTTGAAACTGCATAATACAATTAATATCCTTGTTTATTTTCATCAATTCGTTCTCTATGTTCAATAGTTTTTTGTCTTCGGACTTGACCTCTGTTGCTAAATCATGTTTCTCATTCTGAACATTAGATGATGGAAAAATAACAGCATTTATCGGACTTTCCCAATCAATAAACCCACAAATATTTTGTCGGCATGTTTAGTAGAGTCTATTTGGATTTATGTCCAATGTTGATATCTTTACTTCTGCATGCTATTTTTCTGTATTGTAGATGCTTGTGACACGAAGATTACTACCGTTAAAACTTGATGAAGACATGTTGAAGGTTAGATGCTTGTGTTGATCTGATGGAATACAGTTTGATAATGTTAGGTGAAGATTTGATGGTATGTATGGTTTTGGTAACAAGGAAAAGGGGGAAATATGGTTTATGTGTCTCTAAACTTTTATTAATTGGTTTTGATTTAGTATATTATTGTACAATGAGTAAAATTTGGTGGATCCCCCCACCAATTTAAAACCTTTCTACATGTCAATTTTAATGACTCACCAAAAAAAAAAACGAATAAAAAAAATGTAAAAGACAAATAAAGGGAAAAAACAAGTTGAACTTGAGTAAGATTGGAGTCGTCCCCCTTCGATCGTCGTTTGACTAGCCGGAGAGAGATCGTTTGTCGTTGCCGTCAATTAGGACTTCGGGAGAGAGCAAAAAAGACAGACGTAGTGAGATCAGGGGTGATCGAAGCAAAAGAGATCTATAACATTATTGCAAAAGATCAGAGAGAGATATCAACGAGTGGGGTGGAAAGACGGGCGTTTAGGCGGCCGGTTTTCAAGAGGATGGAGCGGCGGGCGGTGTGCATGGTTGGGAGAAGGCGGAGGATAGAGGGAA
>NC_021162.2:43907256-43919344 GCF_000331145.2 Cicer arietinum | reverse complement strand
GAAAGAGAATATGTGTTTTTTGTTTTTATTTTCTTTTGTTTGATGATTTTATTTTGTTAATGTAGTAAATTGTTAACTACAAAAATTTCTTAGGTAACTTGATTTAAAAAAAATGTTGATTTAATAAAAAAAAGTACTATGTCCTCAATTTTAACAACATATGGCGGTTCAATCTTAAATAATTAATGTTAATATGCATTAAACTTTCGATTTATGGAGATTCAATAGTTTAATTTTAATTAATTAGTCTTAAAGTGAAATAGGATTTCAATTTATGAAGATCCAATTAATCTTATCTAATTAGTCGAAGTGTGAAATAAGGTTTTGATTTATGAAGATTCAACGATTTAATCCTAACTATTTTGTCTTAGTGTGACTTAGAGTTTCAACATAATGGAAATCCAATAGTTCAATCTTAACTAATTAGTCATAGTGAGAAATAGGATTTTGATTTATGAAGATACAATGATTTAATCATAACCAATTAGTCTTATTGGGAAATAGGGTTTTGATTTATGAAGATCTTACAATTTAATCTTAACTAATTAGTCTTAGTCTAAAATAGGGTTTCGATTTATGAACATCCCAAAGTTTAATCTTAACTAATTAGTTTTAGTATGACTTAGGGTTTCGACAAAATGGAAATCCAAGGGCTCAATCTTAACCAATTAGTATCAAGTAGAATTAGAGTCTCGATTTATGAGGATATAATTGTTTAATCTTAACTAATTATTTTTAGTGTCAAATAGAGTTTTGATTTATGATGATCCAACATTTTAATCCTAAATAATTAGTCTTAGTGTGAAATAGGGTTTCGATTTATGAGAATTTTACGGTTTAATCTTAACTAATTAGTCTTAGTGTGAAATAAAGTTTCAATATTTAAAGATCCCACAATTTAATGTTAACTAATTATTCTTTGTGTGACTTAGGGTTTCGATAAAATGGAAATCCAACGGTTCAATCTTAACCAATTTTAGGAATCTATAACTTGTGTGTCGTTGAAGGGAACAAAGGAAGTGAAAAAAGATTCTAGTGTTGTAAAAGTTGAACCACTTGTTGGAATGGTAACAAATTATGTATTTTGTCCAACAACAGTGGAGTAGTATCAAAAGTAGAACTAGCAAAAAATGTGTTGATTCCGAAAAGGGGGGATAAGTTTTCTTGAGGAGAGAGGATGATATGGGGCATATGTGAAACTCGTCCAAGATTAATGTGACTAGATATTTGTCCTTGTAAGATAGATTTGTCAAAGAGAATAGGATTGATTTTCCAAAAATAGTTGGGATTTCATGATCAAAAGGAATTGACTCAGATTGATGGAAAGCATAACCAAGAAGGTTTTTCCTCAAATTAGAATGTTGTGGAAAGATTTCCAGGTTAAAATTTTGAGCATTGGGGTTCAATACAGTTCTTCGTTCATATCGTTTCCTTTTGAAACAGTCCTTATCCTAAAGAGGGACTTTAAAATATTTGAAGATTTTGGTAAGGACCATACCATAGGGCACAATAATGCATTTGTAATCACGAGTTATGGAAGCTATCATGTTTTGAATGATGATGTAGGGCATGTTTAATTTGTGGTTGCGGATGAGGTGATAAATGATCAGGGCATCAATGTCAAAACTCATGACTTCCAATGTGAGGGAGAATAGAATATTGGCTGATGCTATTGAAGATTTTTGGGAGAGTTTTTATATCACCAAACACAAAGCTGGTAGACCATTGAGGGAAAAGTTCACTGAAAACCTCCTCTTTTAGTATGTTGAGAGCTGCATACCAATCTTGTTGAAGTAAAAACCTTTTTGATATGTGTTTTAAAGACAACAAATTTTAATAAATAAATGTTAAGTTTTCTAAATGGTGATCTACTAATGTTTGCATTTCAATTTTTGTTGAAAGAACATAATTGGTCAAGTTTGGAGCCACTCACATAAACAAGTGCATTGTATCAACTCAACAATGAAAGAATTGAGGAGCCTAATTCATAAATATAAATATGATTATCCTCAAGCAGAGGATGATCATCACAATATGTTGCATCTCAATCACACATAAAATCTCTTGGAAAAAGTCAAGAAAATCTATGGGCCAAGATGTATCTATATGAAAATTAGAGGATGTAGAATCAAGATCTAAGGATGAATATTTTCACAATCTTATATCTGAGGATAAACCCGATGATGGACATTCATCACAATCTCAGGCCCAAGGATGAATACTCTTCCCAATTTCAGATCCGAGGATAAATATTTATAAAAAATTTCATCTCACAATTATTGTAAAAGAATTTTCATTAAAGTACAATGAGACAACAGTTGACAAGTTGTTTACACTATTCAAGATTTACCAAAAGTAAACATAGAAATGACATCACATCAATCACATACTCTTATGTGGAAGATATGAATTTTCATCCTCATACTTAATATAACCCGAGGATTGACTCTTGAAAAAATCATCCTCTCATATAAAAAAATAAGGTCTTATGTGAACAATGCAAAAACAATATGCCAACATTGTTCAAATTTGTACAAAAGCCTCTGAAGTAAAACAAACACATCAATTGTGATTTTCAAGGTATTAGAAACAAGAAGGAACCTTTTCATCAATAATAGATCAAGAGGATAATAAGAATCTTTTTTACAAATCATATTCTAGAAGGTTATCTAACAAGTAAAAAATGTGTCAACATGTTTACACCAATTTCCAATTGTCACACATTGAAAATAAAGACATACAATCATCTCTTGAAGACTTACATAGATCCGAGGATGATCATCCTTAAAATCAAGTACATCAGAGGATGAATACAATCTCAAGATAAGGATAGACATAAATGATATCCTCATAACAAATTTGACACATACAGAAAATTATAAAGGTACAAAAAAGGTGAAATATTTGACATGAATGGCTTATTGGTTAAGGTAGTTGGAAAAGGGAACGCAAAAAGCAACAATCACATCAAGACTCAATAAAATAGAAACTCTATCCTCGTATATAAATCAAATATGAGGACAGACGTAGAGAATAAACAACACTTACGAGAGGATGAAATTATATCTTATATGTTAGAGGATAAGCAATACTGAAGAGATGATGCATTTATGTCATCTATGTCAGAAGATAAACAACACAGAGGATATGAATTTATGTCCTCTATGGCAGAGGATAAACAACATAGAAGAGATGATGAACTTATGTTGTCTATTCATCCTCGTACATGGTAAAATGAGTAAAAATACCAAAGTACAAAAAGTGATGTCCTTGACTCTTAAAGCAAGACACTACAATTGCTGGGAAAGAAAAAAGTCAAAAAGCATAAGTCACATCATAATTAATAAAAGCTTCATCCTCCTATAACTTAGATTCATATAGATTGTGACACTCATTCTCTCAGCATACTTAGCGGGAGGATAAAGGCTAAATGGTAGTTTTGCAAATAAAGATAAGTCCAAGGAAACATAGCAAAGTCTCCAACAACTATATTTTGCTAACCCATATGTTTGAATCTCCAAAGGTAATTATAAATATAGAAGTATTAATCTTCAAACATTAAAATAATCATTTATAAGAAAACATCTAAGTTACTCAAGCTTATCATCATTTTCTTCATGTTACACACTCTTCCAAACTTAAACATATATGACGATCATTCTTATTGAGTGTCTTATATACAACTTCACATTACTATTCTTATGTTGTATGTTCATCCTCTAGTTGATATAAACTTGAGTTATTTTGTAAGCCTGTCGAGACTAGTAAAAACATAGTTTTGTAAGTTTGGTGAGGCTAAGAAAATTCATAGTTGAAAATGTGTAGATCAGAGGATGAGTTTCTGAGCACTAGTGAAAATCTCACAAAACTGTGAGGACTGGAGTAGCCTATATAAGGTAAACCAATATAAATTCTGTGTGTGAATCTTCTTAAGCTATACTCTCTTTATGTTGATTTTATTCATACCAGTAGCACACTTATCATACATATTTCAAACTGATATTATTCTTCTTTAGATCATCCTCAATAAGAGGAGGATTATTTTCATCTAACCATCCTCACTCCAAAGACAACTTAAGAGGATAATATTACTACATGAACTAAATTTTAAAAAGGGTCATAATTCAACCCCCCTCCTTCTCGTCACATTTACTTTTACTTCAACTGGTATCAGAGTCTGGTTCTAAGGTTTGAGCACTTAACAGTGTAAGAGGAAAAGATCTCACAAAATTCATAGTTGAAAATGTGTAGATCAGAGGACGAGTTTCTGAGCACTAGTGAAAATCTCACAAAACTGTGAGGACTGGAGTAGCCTATATAAGGTAAACCAATATAATTTCTGTGTGTGAATCTTCTTAAGCTATACTCTCTTTATGTTGATTTTATTCATACCAGTAGCACACTTATCATACATATTTCAAACTGATATTATTCTTCTTTAGATCATCCTCAATAAGAGGAGGGTTATTTTCATCTAACCATCCTCACTCCAAACACAACTTAAGAGGATAATATTACTACGTGAACTAAATTTTAAAAAGGGTCATAATTCAACCCCCCCTCCTTCTCGTCACATTTACTTTTACTTCAACTGGTATCAGAGTCTGGTTCTAAGGTTTGAGCACTTAACAGTGTAAGAGGAAAAGATCTAGGAAGAAGTGATGTCAAAAATTTCAAAGTATACACCTAAAGAAAAACATCACAAAAAGAGAAAGATGATTGAATTTAAAAGAGTTCAAAGTATTCCAAACAAAAATTCATCGTCAGAATTAGAAGAGAAAGAAACTACCATGTGTGCAAATTCAAATTCATATGCTAATGAGGTAATTGTTTACGAACCTTGTTCTTTATGTAAAGTTGTGATAGTTGAGTTAGATAGCCTCTTAAATGACTCAAAAACTTTATCTCAAAAATGTTCATTTCTAAAAAACCAACTTTATGAGATAACGAAACAAAATGAGGAGCTACAAACTAAGAAAGATGAATACGTTAAAATCATTCAAGATTTGCAGCAGTCTCATTTTAAAATGTCTGAGCTACAAAATCCTCTTAACGAGAGGATAGTCGTTAAAAAATAAACTTTATGAAAATTTCTATTGAAAACATTGTCCTAAAAAATAAAGTTGAAGAACTAGCAAAAAACATAACTAACTTTGTAAAATCTATTGAGACCTTTCAAAATATTATGGGATCTCATAGTGGAATATTTGACAAAGCTTGGATTAGTTTTGAAAGTTTTCAAAAACATAAACTTTATGAATATTTCTTTTTACCTCAAAATATTGAGAATAAAAGGAAATGCTTCCACTACCATAAAATTGGACGCCTTCATAAAGATTACTATTTTAAGAAAAATGTTGAGAAAGTAAAAAAGATATGTTCTTATTGTGGGAAGCATGTACATTTTGAATCTACGTGTAACCATAACAAGAAAACCTCTTAAAAGAGAAACACTAACCATCAAGGACCCAAATCAATATGGGTACCGAAATTACTACTAACTTGAGATGTAGGAATGTCCTCTATCAGTCCAGAAAAAACCATGATACTAGGGCAATGGATACTCAAGACATATGACTTGAGATAGATAATGCTTCATCTCATTGAAAACTATATAGAGGATCTATAACTATTTGAAATAATGACAAAACTCAAATAAAAGGTACATGTATCGTCGGCGAAAATAACTTTGCTAAAATTGAGGCTATTCAATAAGTGGAAGGTTTAAAATATAACTTTTTTGACATATGTCATCTATGTGATTTAAGTTATATTCAAACTTCACTAGTGTGAGGTAAAATAAATATCCTCATGAAATATTATTTTTCCTAGGTTTAGAAAAAATAATATTTGTGTTTTATACTAAAATGAATTGTCATCCAAATCATGTTTTCTTTCTATTGAAAGTGATAAATGGTTTTGACTTTAAAAAGAGTTGGTCATGTATAAAAGCTTTTAAAGGATAAAAGCTTTTAAAGCATGGGTGAATTGAAAATAAGTATTAGAGCAAAAAGAAAAAATATGGTCTTGTAATAATTGGTGATTGTTCAAGATTCAATTGGATTCTATTTTTAAAGCATATGTATGAGGACATCCTCTCATAATAATTCGAAGAGCGAGAAGGAATAAAAATCAAAACGATCTTCTACTAGGGTTTTTCTGAAGATGTAAGCAAGTTGATTTTCAGTATCAACAAAAATTAATTCCACATCCTTTTTGGTCACATGATCCATAATAAAATGATGTTTAATTTTAATGTGTTTTGATCTTGAACGATGAATGAATTTTTTTTTATAACTTAATTGCACTTGTTTTATCACAATAAATTGGATCATTTGAATAACTTACATAAACGTCTTCAAGTTGATTTTTAACCCATAGAATTTGAGAACAAAAATTTGCAGCTGAGACATATTTGGCTTCAGCTTTTGATAGTGCATTGTATTTTTTTTTATATGACCAACTTATAAGAGCTTCTCCAAGATATTGGCGTGCACCACTTGTGCTTTTTCTTTCAGTTTTGTCGCCAACATAATCAACAACACAATAAGCTACAAGATCAAAATGTGAACCTTTGCTATACCAAAGGTCAAGATCAGTAGTACAAACAAGATATTTAAAAATTCTTTTTACTGAAGTTAGATGAGATTCTCTAGGTGAAGATTGAAATCTAGCACATAGACCAACTGCAAAAACAATATTTGGTCTATTGATAGTGACAATATTTGTTTTCATAAATGGTTTTTCCTTTTTCATCTTTGGCCAAGCTTGAAGATGGATGCATGGAAGTAGGCATTAATTTTACTTCATTCATTTTGTATTTTTTGATAAGATATTTGATATATTTTTCTTAACGAATCAAAATGCCACTTTCATATTGTTTGATTTGTAAGCCAAGAAAAAATATTAATTCTCCCATCATGCTAATTTCAAATTCACTTTGCATGAGATTTGAAAATCTTCATACATTTTTTCATTTGTTGAACCAAAGATAATATCATAAACATACACTTAAACTATTAATAAATCAAATTTATTAATCTTTCTAAAAAGTGTAGTATCAATCTTTCCTCTAGAAGAAACCATTTTTGATCAACAATGAACTCAGCCTTTCATACCAAGCTCTAGGATCTTGCTTAAGTCCATATAGAGATTTGGTGAGTTTAAAAACATGATTTGATTTCTTTTTATCTTCAAAACTAGGAGGTTGATGAACATTAACTTCTTCATTTAAAAAACCATTTAAAAAAGCACATATAAAATCCATTTGAAAAAATTTAATAAGTTTATGAGATGCATATGCAAGAGAGATTCTTATTGCTTATAACCTTGTAACTAGAGCAAATATTTCATCATAATCAATATATTCTTGTTGATTATAATCTTGAGCAACAATTCTTGCTTTATATCTAATTTATTTATCTTATTCATCCAATTTGTTTATGAATTTCCATGTCGTACCAATTATAGTTTGAGTTTAAGGATTTGAAACAAGAGTCCAAAATTTCTTCTTGCATTGTTTCAACCCATGAGTCGTCAGCTATAACTTCTTTGATAGATTTTGGTTCTATTTTAGAGATAATTTTCATGTTGTTGTTGTCATCTTTGAAAGACATTCTTGTTTTAATGCCATCAGATGTATTTTCAATCATTTGATCTTGTGAATGATCCACTACAATTCTCTAACTTTGTGGAGGTGTCCGAATTAGAGATTGATTATCAATCTCATTTTTATGAAGGACGGTCTATTTTTGTTGTTGTTGTTGTTGGGATTGATCTACTTCCTCATCATCAATCTTTTGTATGTTAAGATCATCAAGTAACATAATGCATACTTACTTATATTGTTTTTGTTCTTAGATTATAGATTCTATAACCTTTAGAATCAGTGGAGTATCCTAGAAATATGGTTTTATTTGATTTTGCATCAAACTTTCCTAAATTATCTTTGTTATTTAAAATATAGTAATAACAACAAAAAATATGAAATATTTGACTTTTGTTTTTCCATAATTCATATGGTGTTTTGTTGGTATTTTTTTCTTATTGAAGCATGATTTAAAATGTAGCAAAAAGTGTTTATTGCTTCAACTCAAAAATATTTCTCAACATTTGGTTCTTCCAAAATAGTTCTAGCTAGTTTTTTGCAAAGTTCTACTATTTCTTTCAACAACTTCATTTTGTTGAGGAGTTCTTTCATAAGAAAGATTATGAGAAATGCCATTTTAAATAGAGAAATATTTGAAAGAAGCATTTATAAATTCTCCTCCATGATAACTTCTTACCGAAATGATAGTTGAGTTTTTCTCATTTTGAACTCTTTTACAAAAAGTTGGTAATGCTTTAAAAGATCATATTTATTTTAAAAATAACACTATGTGAATCTTGAAAAATCATCAATAATTTCATAACCATATTTCATTCAATCCAAACTTGTAGTTTTGATAGAATCAAAGAGATCAATGTGAAGTAGTTTAAGAGGTTTTTGAGTTGAAACAAAATCCTTTGAATAAAAGTTTATATTGACTTTTTTTTAGCATAAACTTCACATATTTTATCTTTGTCAAAACGAATTTTTCGTAGTCCTTTAACAAGATTAAGCTTGGATAACCTTGAGATTTTTTTATGCTTACATGTCCAACACGTTTATGCCACAGCCATTTATCTTTATCATTAGACATAAAACATGATTCAGTGGGTAATTCTTCTAAATATAGTACATACATATTTTTCTTTCTTGATCCTGAGAAATAGTTTTTTCCATAAGACTTTTGATTGACTTCACACATGTTTGGATTAAAAATAACTCCAAAACCACTATCACATAATTGACTTATACTTAGTAAGTTATATTTTAAACCTTCAACGTATTGGACATCAACTATTTTTGCAGAATACCTATAATAGCTTTTTCTTTTATTTGTGCTTATTCATTTTTTCCAAAAGTTACAGATCCTCCACCCTTCTTAACAAATGAAAGAAAACAAATTTTGATCTCTTGTCATATATCTTGAACAACCATTGTCGTAGTACCATGGCATTTTGTTGTTATTTTGACAACCAACCTACATAAGAGTTTAATAAGTTCTTAGGTACCCATACAACCTTGGGTTCTTGAGGGTTAATTTTTTCTTCAAAGATTATTTTTCTCTTACGATAGCAATTTGTTTCAAAATATCCAATATTTAAACAGTAAGAACACTTTCATTTTGTTTTGGGAGAATGTTATGATATATGAACGAAATGTTTTTCCTCTTTTGAAATCAATTTTCTTTGATTTTCTTATCCTTTTTCTTGTGAGAACATGCATAATCAAGATGGTCAAGCTTGTAACAGTAAGAACATTTTATTTTTCATTTTTCTTCTCCTTTTATGGTACAAAAAAGTTTTCATAAAATTTTTGCTTTAAAGATTTGTCAAAACTGAGTCCTGTTTTTTTTTAAAATTCCTACTTGTACTCTCATGATTTTTTGAAGGGTTTCAATGAACTTTATAAAATTTAGTAAATCATTTTTATGATTTTCAACTTCTTTTTTAAGCAGAACGTTCTTCTTATGGATTGCAGAACAATTAGAAGTTTTGTTCTATGTTATTTCATTGAAATCTTTTGTTTTTCAAATGTTTTAAGGTGAGAATCATGCAATGTTTGGATGACTTTTTTGAATTCGTCATTCATAGCTTGGGCCTTCTATTTTTCTTATTTTAATTTGTGAAGTTGCTCTTTTAATGAACCTTATTTTTTAACAAGGAAGTTTGAATCACATAGAAGATTACCAAATTATTTTTCCATTTCTTCACATAACGTACAATAACCAAATACAATTATCCCGTCATTTTAAGAGTTTCCCATTAAGAACATGTTAGCTTCTTCACAATCTTTTGTGTTCGATTCTTTAGAATCATCCCAAGTAACCATCATGAATTTTATCTTGTATGGAAATTTTCTTGGTGCTTTTTTGTTTGAAGGACATCCAGTTTTATAATGTTCTAGTTTTTTGCACCAATAACAAATAACTTGACACTTATCTATCTCAATATTAGAAATTTCCCTTTTGTTTGGGAAATTTTATCTGATTTGATCTCTTGTTATCATCATTCTTTGAATTTTCTTGTAAGAACTACTTCTTTTTAAGCTTCTTCTTGACAAACTTTTTTCTATCCTGATTCATCTGTTAAATCCTTTTGTGATGATGAACCTTCTTGAGAGTTTTGTGATGCTTTCAAGGCTATTGTTTTACCTTTCCTTGTTGGGTTGTCTTATGAAAGTAGTACATTATGAGCTTGCAAGGTTCCAATTAATTACTCGAATTCGAGTGTCTCGTGATTTTTTGCTTGACTTATGGGTGTGACCATTGATCTCCATTTAATAGGAAGACATCTCATAATTTTTATCACCTTAGGAGCCTATTTTATTCACTATAGGTGTAAATCTTGAATATATCTCATCAATAGTTTATTCTTCGTTCATCTCAAATAGTTCAAATTTATGCACACCAATATCAATCCTTGTTTCTTTGGCATGACTTGTGTTGGAACCAAGTTGATTTTATACTTACAATTTTGATGTTAACAAAAGTCTTTTATGAGAAAAAAATATTTGACTTCACAGAGTATGAAAGAAGATTCATTTTTGAAGACAATCTAAATTAAATTTAATTGAGATTTATAATTAAAGAAAGTATTTGACCTTGTTGAAAAGAAGATATGGTCAAGATTTGAAAAAGATGTGATCAACATTTTATATACAAGAAGATATGAATTATTTATAAGATTTGATCAACATTTATCATAAAAAGATATGAATTATTTACAAGAAGATTTGATCAAGATATATCACAAGAAGATATGAATTACTTACAAAATGATTTGATGAAGATTTATCTACAAGAAGATATAAATCATTTACAATAAGATATGATCAAGAATTGTTTACAAGAAGAAACAATTACATATGTTTCATATTTTGACAAATGACAAAATACTGAATTAGACTTTATAATGTTCCTACTTGTGAAAGTTCCAAAATCGGTTCAACACTATGTTCCTGCCCAGCTCAAAGCAAGCAATGGAAAGGAACTTTCATCTAAAGAATTTGCGAAAACAATTTTAACAAAATATGAATTGTATCAATCTGAAGAGTTTACAAACTCAATGTGAACAATGTCAACCTGAAGAATTTATAAACTCAATATGAGCAGTATCAATATGAAGAATTTACAAACTCAATATGAACAAAATAGGAACATAATCAATTTGAAGAATTTACAAACTCAATATGAACAAAATACAAACATAATAAATCTAGAAGAAATACTTAGATTGGATTCATAGATAAAGAATTGGCTAAAGATCATATTATCAAAAAACATCTTGTTTAGAATTATTTTTAAATAAGATCATTGTTGACCAAGTTAGGAATAAAGATACAATTCAAAATGAAACAAGGACTAAATGGAAGCTCAAATTTTATCTATAAATAGATACACAAGGCTGAAGAAACACTTGTTTAAATGAGTAGAAGAACTCAAAGAGAGAAACACTTGTTTAAATGAGAAATATTTTCTAAGTGTTTTTCTTAGAGTGTGATAGTCAGTGTTATGATCAGCTTGTTAGAAGCAACTACTCAAGTTCCAAACCTTTGTATTCAAATCCAAATGTGGTGTTAGTGTGCCTTCAACAATCTGGAGTTGTGAGATTGTGTGGAGAAGACTTGGTTGGTAGAATCAAGGTGTGTGTGTGTTCCTCAAAAGTTTGGGGTTGTCAGGCTGTATGAGAAGATTGACTTGGAGGGTCAGATGCTTTGTAATTCAAATTTTTGAATTAGTGGATTAAATCCTTCTAAGTAATAGGCTAGATGTAGCCAAGTTAGTGGTGAACCAGGATAAATTACTTGTGTCACTTTATTCCAGCACTCCTTAGTTTTGTTATTGCTTCTACTCCAAGTAAATCATCAAGTACGAACAAGTTTTATCAAATAATAAAAAAGTTATCAACTTAGTCAAACACAATTCAACCCCTTCTCGTGTATGCACCTTCCTTCATGGTGAGTTTGTAGTGTATCCGACATTTACTTGGCAATGCACATTCA
>NC_021162.2:43880437-43907113 GCF_000331145.2 Cicer arietinum | reverse complement strand
TTTCCCTTTCCTCTCTGCTTATAGCACAAAATAGAAATAATTGAGCTTTAGAGCTTACAACTACTTTGGATTTGTCTTCTATTATCCAAACATCCTCATTTTGGTACAAGATTTCAATCTATTTTGATATGCCACATTCCTAAATCTTAAGATTTAAGGAATAGTTACATATTTCCTTTCTAGAAGTAGTGGCATGTACCATTAAAATAAGGTGGTCTATTTGATGATTATCCTTCAACAATATACTTGACTTTTGACATTGCTATTACTTCGTGAATATTTTCCTCTAATGCTTGTTAGGTGCTTAACCATAGAGGGAGAGCTCTGATGCCAATTGTAGTAGCAATATCAATCACAAGAAATAGGGTTTGAATTGTGATTCCTTTTAAAATTTATTTCCTGCACTTAACTTTAATTAACATAAAATAAATCTTGGTTGAAATAAGTTATTCTCCAGAATTTTAAGGATGTGTTAGTTTAAATAAAAACAATTTAGTTATAAGCAAGTTAAACGTGATTAGTAAGTGCAAGATAAATATAAATAAGGGATAACAAGATCACACAAAGATGTATCCTAGTATACCATAGATGGGCTATGTCCAATCCTCACAATTTGGGAGATATTCCAGTAACGTGCTCAACATTGGAACACTTTGTCTTGCACTATCTTTCTTGATCACACTTTGACCAGTCACAACATTCACCTTTCAATCTTTAAAGAAATTTCTACACTAACCTTCTAATCTAGAAAGGATTTTTACAAGTACTTGTCAAAGTAGAAATGACTTTTACAACACACTCAATCTAACATAAGAGATTGACTTGAGTTACAAAATGATGTGTATGACAAAAAAAATTGGGATCTAAATACTTCTTAACTCTTTTTTGATATTGATTAACAACAATACCTCAGTAACATGATCCACACATATAATTAGACAACTGGAATTTTTCTTGAAAGAAGAGTTTTTGAAGTTGAGATTTGAATGATCAATTGTAGATTGATTGCTTTTGAAAATCTTGCATTTGTTTTCTAATTGATATTCCTTTTATTGGTGAAGAGAGACTTGAAAACTCAAATAACGCTGAATATAGTCGTTAGACACATTAGTCATGTGTAAGATCTAATTTAAACATAGTAAACATATATTTATATTATTGTCCAGAATGTTCTTAACCAACCCAAGAAGTTCTTGCTTTTGCGTCTGAAGGAAAATGTGAACAAGTGTGAGAATGATCTATCAATAGTCAGGTGATATTGTGTTTAATCAGAAGCATGCATAGCTTTCTGCAGAAGAGTGTTAGTACAGTGTACTTGTGGCCTTGCTCAAATCTCATCAATTTAGAGAATGTTTTAATCATTTGGCCTTTCAATTTGAGTGATTAAATTGTTCATTTAACTTCAACAACCTTATGTGCGAATTTGGTATTCTTAACTTAAAGTCCAGACTTCCCAAATTGATATATCTTGACTTTGTCTTTAATAAAGAACAACCTCCAATTGTTCATTTTGAACATTCTTCAAAAACACTTTTACTTTACAAAAGAGGATTTTTGTCCTGATAATGCATGATATGGGACCACAAATGGTTTGAAAGGTACTTTTAAAAATTATTTCTAGATTGAAAGGTGAATATTGTGACTGATCAAAGTGTGATCAAGAAGATAGTGTAAGGCGGAACATTTTTGGTGTTGAGCACATTAGTGGAATATCTCACAGATTGTGAGAACTGGACTTAACCCACCTTGGATGAACCAGGATACATCTTTGTGTAAAATTCATATCCATTCTCTATATTTATCTTGCACTCACTAATCACATTTCACTTGCTTATAAAGTAAACAATTTTTATTTAAACTAACACATCTAGAACATTTTGGAGATTAACATATTTATGTTAGAACCAATGTTTGTTTCTAGAATTATGTCATTTACTTGTTTTGATGAAAGAAAATTATTTTGTTGAAACAATTTAAAACACTAATATTATGTTTAAGTGTGCAGATCAAGTTATTATATGAGTTTATGTTACATCCTCTTATGTTTTATCTAAATTAAAATAAACATCAAGACTCATCTCTAAAATTCGTATTTTAAGTATGAGGAATGAGCTTTGAAACACGTCTTTGGTGATTCTATTAATGGATCAATGCTTTGATTAGTTTGGCTTTGATAACCACAACAATCATATGATCACTCTGTCTCTAAAAAAACAAGTGATTGTATACCTTTGATAAGTGTAACAAGTAAGTGATTATTTGCCTCTGATAATAATGTCAAGCATCCGATCATCTATCTCTATTTAAAATTGAATGCTCTAATAAATAGTCAACACTCTAGATAGTCAATTCTCTCATGAAAAATGAACGCTAATAAAAGTCAATGCTCTGAAGAAGACAAATTTTTAAATCCTCTACTCAACACCCTGAATCTATAATTTTTTTGATGATCTGTGTGACATAGTATGATCATGGTACTCTCTACTCTCTCAGTCGCCATATCAAGATATATGATCCGTTGTCGCACATGGGTCAAATACAATTAATAAAATATGAATAAAGGAAATAACTTGAATCGTTTCGCAAGGACTTCTGATATAATAATAATAACCGAATTGAAAGTTGAAATTAAAAAGGGTTTATTTGATTTTTGATTTTACAAATGAGCAAAATGATTAATCCACTTATTCGAGTTTCAGACCTATCACAGATTCTATCAATGAGTTTAATTTCTAATTTGTGATTCTATTCTAATTTGACTATAGAATTGATCAAACAAGCGTAATCAATCCTATGTAACTTTGGTTTCTTTGATTGGATTAAGCATCACAATCATCAAATTATTACAATTAACGATCAAGCGTCACAAAATTATAATTCAATTAAATTAGAAACCGAAACCAAATTCTGTCAAATAAATTTAATCAATCCTATTGAAATTCAATTTAAGCAATCAAAATATCAATATAATCAAATAAAAAAGAATAGAATCACGAATTGAAATTGACAATGTAACTTGAATCTCAAGGTGTTGATGAAACTCTGAACTCGTGGATTAATCTTATAGCAATTTGAATCCTAATTTTTCCGTCTGTAGAAAAGAAACAAAACTGCCAATATATAGTACTTGATGTTGAGCTATATGGTTTAGGGTTTAAAAACAAGTGACCCGCTAATAAAAATTATTACAAAAGAACATTATGAAATCTGCAATATTAGCCTAGTAAAGTTTGGAATTGGTCTTTTCTTCCAACACAAAAGTGGTAGCTCAGATTTTTAGCTTTCCAACGCCTACTCATATGCGCTAATCCGATATCCAGAGCTCAGGTTATGACCTACAAATCGAGAAAGAGTCAAAATACAAATAATAAAATTAAAATGCAAATATTAAAATTATAATTCAAATTCGACCCAAAGTTTAGAAGCAAACTAAAAATATTAATCTAAGCTATAAAGAGCTTTTAAAATACCAAACTAAAAAGCTAGAAACATGTGCCCAAAGGCTATGATCAAATTCTCCCACACTTAAACTTTTGCACTCTGAGCAAAACAATGCATGCGATTCCAAATATTCTTATGAATAGTTTTGTAATCGCAAACAAGAGGACAAGTTAACTAAAGAATGCATCATAAGTGATAGAGTCCTCCCATAATATAAAATTCTCTCGAAGTGTTTGGGCTACTGTTCACACTCAAAGCACATCATGAAGCTAGCACTACCATAGGCTTGACAAGCCTCTATAATCTATTGTTCAAGCTCGGACAAGTATAAGTATCATCAAAACTAAACAATGAAGAAAAATCAGTAGCAAACATATCGAGGTAAGTATCATCAACCAAATCAGCAAGCAAATCAATTTGAAAAATATAATGCTCTTCCATGGGTGTTTCATAGAATGCTTTTAAAGAATGGTCTGCTTAAAATGATAGGCGCCCTGTTGGACTTATTCTCTCCCTCCATGTCCAGAATGTAAAAATCTGCAGGAAATATCAATTCATTAACTCGAACAAGTACATCATCCACAAGTCCAGCGAGACGAGCATTGCTCTTGTTCGCCAATTGAATGGTAACACTTTTACTCTGTAGATGTCCAAGAGCAAGAGAGTTAAAAATAGATGTAGGCATAACATTAATGGAAGCTCATAAATCTAATATAGCATTTTCAAATTGACTATTGTCTATGCTACATGGAATGGAAAAAGCTCCTAGATCTTTGCATTTCTAAGGCATGGGCTGAATGAAGTGGTATATTTTGCTCAACATCAACAGTTTTAGGTATCAAAGTGTCCTCAGCAACCTTGTTATTTTTCACTGCAGTTTCAAGTACCTTTGGTATTTGAACAGATTTCCCTTACCTCAATTTTATTGCACTGACATTGGGAGCATTTGGATTTACTACTGACTGTGCAAGCAATTGGTTTGACCCTTGAGTCTGCAATTGACTAATTGAAGTGGCTAGCTGGCCAATCTTTGTTTCCAAATTTTGAATGGTGGAATTTGTTCTTTGTTGAAATTGGAGATTCTGGACAACCATCTGTTTAATGAGGTCCTCTAATGAAAGTGTATTGTTTAGTTGTTGTGGAACATTTTGTTGTTGTTGTTGTTGTTGCTGCCTAAGTTGCTGCTGTGTAGATGAATTCCCCCATCTCAGGTTGGGATGGATTCTCCAACCAGGATTGTACCTGTTAGATGACAAATCATAGTTGGCTTCAGGATTGTATATATTTGCTCATATGCTTGAGGAGCATCAGCAATTGGATCTTCTTGCAATGTAGGACATGAATTTGTAGGATGCTCGGGAGAAGTGCAAATACCACAGACCACTGCTTGGGTTTTACCTGTTGCCATTTTTTTTTACTAAAGATGTAAGCTCATCAAGTTTGCCTTCTAAATTCTTGTGGGAAGAAAATTGAATTTCATTCACACCCCTTGCAAACACTGTTCAATTGCTTCTTGTTGTAAACTACTGAGAATTAAAGGACATGTTCTCAATCAAAGCCCTTGCCGCTTCTGGGGTCTTATCGACAAGTGCTCCCCCATTAGCAGCATCCAAAATGCTTCTATCCATAGGTAGCAAGCCTTCATAAAAATATTGGATGAGCAATTGTTCAGAAATCGGGTGATGAGGACAGCTTGACACTAATTTCTTGAATCTCTCACAATACTCATGTAATGATTCCCTATCAATTTGCCTGATGCCACATATTTCTTTTCTTATTGAAGCAGCTCTTGAGGCAGGGAATAATTTTTCTAGAAACAATATCTTGAGATAATTCCAACTTGTAACAGAACCTAGTTGAAGGTAGTATAATCAGTCCTTGGAAGCATCTTGGAGTGAAAATGGGAAGGCTCTCCGCTTAATGTGGTCTTATGTGACTCCTTGAGGCTTCATGGTGGAACACACAACATGGAGTTCCTTCAAGTGTTTGTGGGGATCCTCACCTACAACACCATTAAACTTTGGAAGCAAGTGTATTAAACCAAATTTAAGTTCAAATGGTACATTAACTTCAGGATATGCGATACATAATGCATTATAATTGACATTAGGTGCAGTAAGTTGTCTTAAGGTTCTATTATTCGCATCAGCCATATTTTGCAGCAACTTGTCAATTTCAGTATCTGACTCTGACTCGTTAGCACTAGCAGCTCTATTAAGTCTACAACGTAAATGAAATGTGCTATTTATTTCAGGTTCAAGAGAATGAAGATTCACAGAACTAGCCCTAGTCGTGCATCATCATAACAATGCAATGCAATATCATAATTTTGAAAATTCCAACAATGTCCCTAATGATAAAATTGAGGTGAAAAATCGAAAACCCTATCAAATAAAATCCAAAAAATATAAACATACCACCAAAAATTTCTAAAAATAAAATAAAAGCAACGCAAATTTTTTTTTTTTGGAATTTTTGGAGAAAATGAAAAATTCAAAAAATGGAAAAAAGGGTCTAAAGAAGGAATCTCGCAAAATTTCAGAGCAATCCGAGACAGTTGCCTGAAAACAGGGTTAATATATTTATCAGAGAGTCCCCGGCAACGGCGCCAATTTGGTCTGTTGTGGCACACTAATCAAATACAATTAATAAAATATAAATAGAGATAATAACTTCAATCGTTTCGCAAGGACTTCTGATATAATAATAATAACCGAATTAAAAGTTGAAATTAAAAAAGGTTTTTTTAGATTTTTGATTTAACAGTAAGCAAATCAATTAATCCACTTATTCGAGTTTAAGTCCTATCATAGATTCATGAGTTTAATTTCTAATTTGTGATTATATTCTTATTTGGCTATAGAATTAATCAAACAAGCGTAATCAATCCTATGTGAATTTGGTTTCTTTGATTGGATTCAGCATCAAAGGATTGCGTTTCAGCAAGTGTACTGAATTGTTGCAAGTAATAATTAAAACGGTAGTACCGAGTGTCGAACTCAAGGATTGCGTTTTAGTATTGAATTATATTTAGTTACTAAAATTGAACAAAAAGTTTCCAAGTTGATTGAAATAATATTTAAAATTGACAACAGTAGTAAAATTGATCCTTTATAAATTGAGAAAAATGTCAGGGTTGAGTTTCACATCGAATCCAACCTTTGTGTCAAATTTGATCCTAGTTATTGAATTTCTTTATTAAATTATTACCGAATTCTCTTTATTATTTTTGCCCTAATGTCTTAGTGACAGAACCTTTAATTCCAAAGTAACCCCTAATTCCTTAGTAGATTTAAGATTAGAATTAAGCATTACCGTATAGAAATTCTCTTGTAAATTATTGCTTTGCAACTAATTTAATTGGTTTCATGACCTGCACCTATGTCTAGACTACAAATTCATGAATTTCTCATCTCAAGCATTTGTAAAGTCCACTTCCGTTTCAAAATACAAATCGTAGAACATTTTAATGTTGATCAAGCAATAAAAAGCATTAAGCACATAGATGAGAAAAATAATTCAATAAACTCATTCATATAACTAGAAATCAAATCATAAAAATAAGGGTCTCATGGTGTTACACTCATCCCTAACAAATAGGGTTTAGTTACTCATGACAGAGATAAAAGAGATAGAGATTAGAGAAGAATTACAAGAAGGATTCATGAATGATTCTTGATAAAACTGCTCCAATGATGTTAGAAACGTTCGTCTTTGAGTTTCTATGCTAGGACACAAGTCTCCCAACTTCCCAAGAGTCAAAAAGATCCGTAAAACAGTGAAAAGTTGTGTTTTTATGGTTGCGGATGTGCGTCGCGCGCCCCAGGCGCGCCTGGACAGTGCTGAATGGTTGGAAACGCGCCGCAGGCGCGTCCGGCGCGCTTCAAGCGCTCAACATCTGTTGTTCGACGTATATTGCATTGCTCCCCTCTGTCGAGTCTGAATTTGGTTCCGGTGTCTTCATGAAAGTTGTAGCTATGGATCCTAGCTTTCATTTGCACTTGGTTTGACTCCAATTGGACATCTACAAAGTAACAACGCAAAACTACGAAAATCTCTACTTAATCGAGCAAATAAGAACATAAACATTTCATTAAAGCAAAGAGCTAAAATCAACAAAATTTATCAAATAAATCCTTAAATTAACTAATGGTTAAAGATAAGTAAGACTAAAATCAATGAAAAATATGCATATGATGAAGAGTCATCAATTAAGCATCACAATCATCAAAATATTACAATTAACGATCAAGCGTCGCAAAATTATAATTCAATTAAATTGGAAACCGAAACCAAATTTTGTCAAATAAATTTAATCAATCCTATTGAAATTCAATTTAAGCAATTTGAATCCTAATTTTTGCGTTTTAGAAAAGAAACAAAATTGTCAATATATAGTACTTGATATTGGGCTTTAGGGTTTAGGGTTTAAAAACAAGTCACCCGCTAATCAAAATTATTACAAACTTCCAGATTACGAAATCTGCAATTTAGGCCCAGTAAAGTCCAAAATTGGTCTTTTCTTCCAACAAAAAAGTTGTAGCTCAGATTTTTAGCTTTCCAACGTCTACTCATATGCGCCATTCTGATATCCAGAGCTCAAGTTATGAGCTATATGTTGTTTATTATGACCTCGAAATAATCAGAATATATCAGTCTTTAATCAAATTAAAGCAATATTACATACACAACGGAATTATAATGCGGCATACAAGATTAACAATTAAAAGTAAAAAGATAAGGGATAGAATGCACCAAGATTTATCCTGGTTTAGTTGTCAATGAGACAACCTACATCCAGTCCTGATAATCCAACTGGATTTCAGCTTTTTCTCCAATAGAAAGAATTGTGAATTGTTTACAGATTGTCCAGTTTCCTCGAAACCTATCTATCTCTCACAATCTCTTTCCTATTGCTCACCCCTTGATCCTTGTAGTCACTCAGCAGACTCACACAAAATCAAAGTACGGCTCCTTCTTGATGAGGCCTCTCACCCAAGAAGATCGCCACCAGTTTCTAGCTGGATTTCTAGCAGTCGTTTTCTTTACAAAGTATTTTTTTCAAACAAAATAAAAGAAGTACAAAAAGAAGTCTTCAATCTTGAACAATGTGTCTTCTCACGAATCTGGTTATTCAATGATGGATTATGAGAACATTGTCTTTTCTCTCAAGAATACTTTTTCAGCTCTCTCAATGATTATGGATAATCTTTTTGGCTTTGATCTGAAAAAGCAATATCAGAATGTTAACAATGTGTTCTTAATAGTTCTTCAGTATTATGAAGAATATTCAAGATGTTTTTCAAGTGTATACATGTGTTGTATTGTGTTAATGAGAGTTAATGTGAAAACAGTTTATATAGTTTCTGAAAAACAACTAATAAATCGATTTGCCAATCGATTCATTAAAGTTATAAAACAGGTCTAATCGATTTGCCAATCGATTATCGCGGGTCTTGTTTTTCTTGAATCTTGAAACCACATAAGCCAATCGATTTGCCAATCGATACTTTAAACAAACTCTTTTCAGTAAATTATGTTCAGACTTATATGAATCGATTGCATAATCGATTGCAGGTGTTTTGTTCAAAGTAAAAATCACACCAATCGATTACCTAATCGATTTACTAAGTCTCATAATCGATTTACAAATACTCAGAATCGATTTGGCCACAAGCTCAAAGTTCACTGTGATTTCAAAAAAGGTTCTTTCAATCGATTTGCCAATCGATTGTGTTCAAGACAGTGACTTAGCTATTTTGATGTTAATCGAAGTGCCAATCGATTTGTTTCTAATTGTGACAGTCGATTGCCTAATCGATTATACAATCACAAACAGTTATGTTTCCTTACACCCTTGTTATGAAATCGATTTCCCAATCGAATTACTCAGTCAATATTCAACATTGGTTGATTTCTTGTGTTCCAAGCAATTTGTTTCAAGTGTGTAGGATTGGATTGTTGTTCCTGAAATCTTGCTCAATTAAAATGTTAGATTTATCATATGATGTATGAACATTGTATGTTTGTTAATTATGTCAAAATTAGGATTCAAAGGACTAAAGTCCAACACTATAGAACGAGAAAGAGTCAAAATACAAATAATAAAATTAAAATGAAAATAATAAAATTATAATTCAAATTCGACCCAAAGTTTAGAAACAAACTAAAAATATTAATCTAAGCTATAAAGAGCTTGTAAAAAAACCAAACTAAAAAGCTAGAAACATGTGCCCAAATGCTATGATCACGCTTCGTGGGAGGCAACCCATAGGTAGAGGTAACATTTATTTTTTGCAATCTTATTTTTGTTATTTGAATTTATTTCTTTTTAATTGTGTGTAAATGTGCACTATGATGAAGAATTTATAACAACTTGAAGTTGGTCCTAAGCTATATGTTTCAGATTTTGAAATTTAAGTTATTTTTCTTGCCTCGTGTCATTGCTCAATTCGACAAGTTTCACTAATGCATTACATTTTTTATTACTCTTTGGTTGTGGAAGTCTTGACATTCTTTAAAAAAAATTTATAGTAACATGTTTGGCATCATTTTGACAATTCATACTCTCTCTTACTATCATAGTTGTGAGCTTTTGAGCCTAAACACGTTAATTCTTTGTTGTGTGATTATCCAGACATGTGTTATCCTTTTAAAACTTGCACTAATGTTGACTTGCATCACTTGTAATTTATGCATACACTGAGGCAATTTTGTTTGGTCGTTTGAGCCTTTCTAACTACCTATGCAAATTTTATCCTTTGCTAGCTCATTGAGCCTTGACATTTTCTTTTGGTTACTAGCCACATTTCAAGAAAAAAACCTGACTTTAATTACATAACATTAGTTGGAGTTAGGTAGGAAAAAATTTATCTCATCTTGGAAAACTTCTAAGTTTGGGGTTGCTCATTAGATAGAAACCTTTTAAGTTTGGGGTGGTGGTTCGCAAAAATAAAATCAAAATCAAAATCAAAACAAAAGGAAAAAAAGAATCAGTTTATGTACTTTGATAAATAACACATTCTTGGTTCTTTTGTCAATGTTTTAGAATCTCCACAATGAAAATATGAAGAAAAAAAGTGGTAAAATAATTTGAAAATGTGTGCCTAACTCGAAGTAGTAAAGTCTACTATCTCAAAATGTCCTACCCTTACCTAAGCCTCATTACAACCCGAAAGTACTCCATAAGTGTATGTGTTTGTTGCAATTGTGAATGCTAACTACAATTATTTCAAGCCAATGCTAAGTGAACAAACGGTGTTTTTTCAATAAGTAACCATGGAGCATGATGAATATTTTCTAGTAGTTGGCACTTTGAGATTTGAGTTTGATTTGATTTGAGAAATTGAGTTTAAGTTTGTTATTAATTGTACCAAATCTGAAATTAATTGTTGCTTGCGGACAAGCAACAAATTAAGTTTGGGGTTGTGATGACTCTTCATCATATGCATATTTTTCAAACATTGGGACATAGTTTCAGGATAAATACTATCAACTTCAAAGAGTTTGAAAAATGCAGCAACATAGAAACAACAAAGATTATATTTGATTCTTTGGTTCTTTAACTATAAAGAAAATAAGCAAGTATTGGAATATAAGGTAATTCAACTTCCAAGAGGTATAAACTCTTAAAAATGGAAGAAGATTAAGACATTGAGAATATATTTTCTAGATTCCAAACTCTGGTCTATGAGTTGAAGGTTCTCCAAAAGAGTTACACTACCTCTGACCACATCAAGAAGATCCTCATAAGTCTTCCCAACAAAGTGTTGACCAAAGGTAATAGCAATTTAAAAGCATAAAGATCTTAACAAACTACCTCTAGAAGAGTTGATGAGCTCACTCAGATCCCATGAGATTTAACTAGTTGAAGATGATCCCTAGAAGAAGTCAAAATTCTTGGCTCTCATGTTCAAAGGAAATAAGGTTAACTCCAAAGCCCTGCAAGTTACTGAAGACTCGGAGGAAAACGAATAAGACGATTACAGTGAAGACTCCAATGATAAAGAGTTGTCTTTCATCTCAAGGAATATCCAACACATATGGAACAGTAGGAAAAAATCTCTTACCAAAAGAGATTTCAAATTTGTTTTAATATTAACAAATTTTTTTTTGTGGGAACAATTTAAAGCACTAATGTTTTGCTTAAGTGTGTGGCTCCCATATTAGGTTTATTTTGAAACGACTTAACCTTGCATCCTTTGGTGATTTGACTATGTTAAACGAAAACCAAGACTTTTCTCTGATATCTATATTCTAAGTCTTGTGAACGTGCTCTGAAACGTGCCTCTGATGATTCTTTTAATGCAAGCAATGCTTTGATTAGTCTGGCTCTGATGACTACAACAACTATCTTATCGTCTACCTCTGATAAGAGTGACAAACAAGTGTTTGTTTGCCTTTGATAATCGCGTAAAGCATCTGGTCGTCTGACTTAGTTTAGATATCAATGCTTTGATGGAATGTCAACGTTCTGAAAATTAAATGGTCTGATGAAAGAAATTTTTAAGCATCATTTGCTCAACACTTTGAATATGCTATTTTTTTAAAGGATTGTGGGACATACTCGTGATCATGATATCATATGGCTCTCTGTCTCTATATCAAGATACGCAGAGTCAATTACAAGGACTATTTCTGGACAAGGTTTAATGGCAAATCAATCTATGAACATTTGATATTAAACTTCATGATACATGTTGATTTCTTGCAATGAGGACAACGACTAAAAACCCTAAAGTTCTTATAAAATGATGTGCAATCCTTATTGAATAAAAGAACAACAACGCACTACAATAAGCACAATACAACTATTTATGTCCTATTTCTCTATACTTTATTTTGTCTAAGTGTTGAGAAATAGTTTTCAAAGAATACAACTTCTTAAACACACTCTTGTAAGCGTCATTCAAAAACTCTTAAACTTTTTAATTCTATAACCTAGCCCAATAGTTATTTCTTTCCTCAACAACTTATTCATACTAAGCAAGAAGTTTGAGAAAACTTGAACATAATTAGTTTAAGTAGTAGGTGTTTAGTGGAAGTGTGATTTAGTTGGTGAATTAGTGGATGATATCCTTAGGTTGGTGAACCAGGATCATTTGGTTGTCTTGTTCGGTGTTTCAATTTTATCTAGTTTATTTCCATCCCCTTTTTTTTAATATTGTTAAAATGTTTTAAAAATAGAATACAATTGAAACCCCCTATTCTTGGGTTCCCCGTTTGATCATAGCATTTAGGCACATGTTTCTAGCTTTTTAGTTTGGTATTTTAAAATCTCTTTATAGCTTAGAATAATTTTCTAGCTTGTTTCTAAACATTGGGTCGAAATTGAATTACAACTTTATTATTTGCATTTTGACCCTTGTTATCTCTGTAGACCATAACTTGAGCTCTGAATATCGGATTGGCGCATACGAGCAGGCGTTGGAAAGATAAAATCAGAGCTACAACTTTTGTGTTGGAATAAAAGCTCAATGTTGAACTTTACCGGGCCTAGATTGCAGATTTTGTAATCTGGACTTTTGTAATAATTTTAAATAGCGGACCACTTGTTTTTAAACCCTAAAGCCCACAATCGAGTACTATATATTGGGGGTTTTCTTTCTTTTCTAGGGGTTGAAATTTTCGGATTCAGATAGATACAAGAAATAAACATTTTTTTTTTAATTTCATGGAAGGCTAATTTTATAAGATTAATCCACGGGTTCAGAGTCTCATCAACACCTTGAGATTCAGGTTACACTATCAATTTTGCTTCATGATTCTATTTATGTATATTTGATTATATTGATATTTTGATTGCTTAAATTGAATTTCAATTGGATCGATTAATTTCTTTTGACATAACTTGGTTTCGGTTTCTAATGGAATTGAATTATAATTTTGCGATGCTTGATCGTTAATTGTAATAATTTGATGATTGTGATGCTTAATCCAGTCAACGAAACTGAATTCACATAGGATTAATTACGCTTGTTTGATCAATTCAATAGTCAAATAAGAATAAAATCACGAATTAGAAATTAAATTCATTGATAAAATCTGTGATAGGTGTTAAACTCGAATTAGTGGATTAATCGTTTTGCTCATCTCTTAAAAATAATTTAAAAACCTTTTAAATTTAAACTTTCAATTTGGTTAACATTATTATATCAGAAGTCCTTGCGAAACAACTTGAGTTATTACCTTTATTTACATTTTATCAATTGTATTTGACTCGTGTGCGACAGGGGATCAAATTGACGCCGTTTTTGGGGACTCTCTGATAACAATATTAACCAATTTTAGAGTATTACTAATCATCATAACAATTGTTTCTTCGTGTTTTGTTGCTCTACAGAGGTTGCTAGTAAAAAAAACCGGTTTTCAGGCGATTTTCTCAAATGGTCCCGAAATTTCGCCATAAAATCAGAAGAAAAAAAAAAAAAAAAAAAAAAAAAAAAAAAGGAACAGGACTCCCATAGAGAGATTTCTTACGGGATTCGATGCTCAAAATCCCAAATTCCTTCGTTTAGACTCTTTGTTCAATTTTTTGAATTTTTCTTATTCTCCAGAATTTCCAAAAAAAAATTGCATTGCCTTTATTTGATTTTAAGAAATTTTTTGTGATATTTTTATATTTTTTGCATTTTATTTGATAGGGTTTTCGATTTTCCCCTTCAATTTTAGCGATAGGGACATTGTTGGAATTTTCAAAATTGTGATTTTGCATTGCATTGTTATGATGATGCATGACTAGGGCTAGTTCTGTAAATCTGCATTCCCTTGAACCTGAAATAGATAGGAAATTTCATTTACGTCGTAGACTTAATAGGGCAGCTAGTGCTAACGAGTCAGAGTCAGATAGTGAAAGTGACAATTTGCTACAAAATATGGTTGATGCGAATAATAGAACCTTAAGACAACTTGCTACACCAAATGTCAATTATAGTGCATTGTGTATCACATATACTAAAGTTTCTCTACCATTTGAACTTAAATTTCGTTTAATACACTTTCTTTCAAAGTTTAATGGTCTTGCTGGCAAGGATCCCCACAAACACTTGAAGGAATTCCAAGTTGTGTGTTATACCATGAAACCTCAAGGAGTCACAGAAAACCACATTAAGCTTCGAGCTTTCTCATTTTCACTCCAAGATGCTGACAAGGACTAGTTATACTACCTTCAACCAGGTTCTGTTACAAGTTGGAATGATCTCAAGAAAATGTTTCAAGAAAAATTATTCCATGCCTCAAGAGCTGCTTCAATAAGAAAAGAAATATGTGGCATTAGGCAGATTGACAGGGAATCATTACATGAGTATTGGGAGAAATTTAAGAAATTAGTGGATAGTTGTCCTCATCACCAGATTTCTAAACAATCTCTCATCTAGTATTTTTATGAAGGCTTGCTACCTATGCATAGAAGCATTTTGGATGCTGCTAGTGGGGGAGCACTTGTCGATAAGACCCCAAAAGTTGCAAAGGCTTTGATTGAGAACATGTCCATTAATTCTCTATAGTTTACAACTAGAAGCAATTCAACAGTGTTGACAAGGGGTGTGAATGAAATTCAAGCTTCTTCCCACAAGAATTTAGAAGGCATACATGATGAGCTTACATCTTTAGTAAAAAAATTGGCAATAGGTAAAACCCAGGCAGTGGTGTGTGGTATTTGCACTTCTCTAGAGCATCCTATAGATTCATGTCCTACATTGCAAGAAGATCCAATTGCTCATGCTCCTCAAGCATATGCAGCAAATATATACAATCCTCAAGCCAATTATGAGCTATCATCTAACAGGTACAATCTTGGTTGGAGAAACCATCCCAACTTGAGACGGGGGAATTCATCTGCACAACAGCAACCTAGGCAGCAACAAAGTATTCCACAATAGCAAAACAATGCGCCTTCATTAGAGGACCTCTTCAAGTAGATTGTTGTCCAAAATCTCCAATTTCAACAAAGAACATATTCCACCATTCAAAATTTGGAAACAAAGATTGGTCAGCTAGCCACTTCAATTAATCAATTGCAGTCTTAGGGGTCAAACCAATTGCCTGCACAATCAGTAGTAAATCCAAATGCTCAGTGCAATTACATTGAGGTATGGGAAAGCTGTTGAAATACCAAAGGTACTTGAAACTACTGTGAAAAATAACAAGGTGGTTGAGGACACTTTGATAACTGAAACTGTTGATGTTGAGCAAAATATACCACTTTCTTTTCCTCAAAGGGCAGTGAAGACTAATAAAATGGACGAGGCGGATAGAGACTAATAAAATGGACGAGGCAGATAGCAAAATATACCACTTTTTCAAGATATACAAAATTTCTAAAAGATTTGTGCACACACAAGAGAAGGTTAAAAGGTAATGAAAGAGTAAACATGGGGCGAAATGTTTGAGCCCTCATTCAACCCATGCCTCAGAATTGCAAAGATCCATTAACTTTTTCCATTCCATGTACCATAGGCAATAGTCAATTTAAAAATGATATGTTAGATTTAGTAGGTTCCATTAATGTTATGCCTACATCTATTTTTAACTCTCTTGCTCTTGGACCTTTACATAGTACAGGTGTTACCATTCAATTGGCGAACCTGAGCAATGCTTGTCCTGCTGGACTTGTGGAGGATGTACTTATTCGAGTTAATGAATTGATATTTCCTGCAGATTTTTACATTCTGGACATGGAGGGAGAGAATAAGTCCAACAGGGCGCCTATCAACTTAGGAAGACCATTCTTGAAAACTGCTAGAACAAAAATTGATGTACATGCTGAAACTCTATCCATGAAATTTGGTGATAGCATTATAAGATTTAACATCTTTCATGCTATGAAACACCCCATGAAAGAGCATTCTATTTTTCAAATTGAATTGTTTGCTGATTTGGTTGATGACACTTACCCCCAATATGTTTGCTACTGACTTTCCTTCATTATCTGGTTTTGATTATACCTATACTTGTGAATTATGTACAAATACTCAATTGTGTTCTGTGTGTGCTGAGATCGAAGTTGCCTTGCAAGTTGATCATTGTGCTGATATTGATATTTCTACTAACATAATTGATTTTGCAGACTTAGCTTCGGCCACTGGTGTTGTACCCTCCATTGAACAGCCATCGACTATAGAGCCTAAACCACTTCTTAAAAATTTCAAATATGCATATTTAGAAAGAAGTGGAAAGTTACTTGTGATTATTTCAGCCAAACTTGAAGATGACCAGGAAGAGAAGTTGTTGTGGATTTTAAGAAAACACAAGACGGCAATCGGATGGACCTTGGCTGATATTCGTGGTATTAGCCCATCCATGTGTATGCATAGGATACTAATGGAGTATGGGGTAAAATCAGTCAGGCATCCCCAAAGGCGTCTTAACCCATTAATTCTGGATGTTGTAAAAAAGGAAGTGACCAAGCTCTTGCAAGCATGCATTATATACCCCCATCTCTGATAATCAATAGGTGAGTCTGATGCAGGTAGTCCCTAAGAAAACTGGACTCACAGTGGTTAAAAATGAAAATAATGAACTTATCCCCACACGAGTGCAGAACAACTAGAAGGTGTGCATCGATTACCGGAGACAAAACCAGGCAACTAGAAATGATCATTTTCCTTTACCGTTCAATGATCAGAAGCTTGAATGGTAGGCTGGTAAGTCACATTATTGTTTTCTTGATAGTTTTTCTGGTTATTTTCATATACATATTGCACTAGAGGACCAAGAAAAGACCACATTCACTTGCCCTTTCGGTATATTTGCCTATAGGAGGATGCACTTTGACCTACGCAATGCTCCTGGCACTTTCCAACGTTGTATAATAAGTATTTTCACTGATTTGATAGAAAATTGTATAGAAATTTTCATGGATGATTTTAATGTGTATGGTTCCTCATTTGATGCATGTTTGAACAAGTTAGATAAAGTTTTGCATACATGTATTGAAATTAACCTTGTGCTGAATATAAAAAAAAATGTCATTTTATGGTTGAACAAGGCATAGTTTCGGGATATGTGATCTCTAAACATGGGATAGAAGTGGATCCTGCCAAGATTGATGTGATTCCTAATTTGGCTTACTCATCTTGCATCCGCGAGATTCGTTCTTTTCATGGCCATGCAAGTTTTAACAGGCAATTTATCAAGGATTTCAGGAAGATAGCTCTTCCGCTGTCAAATTTGCTGCAAAAAGATGTCAGTTTCATCTTTGATGACAAATGCAAGAAGGCGTTTGATTTCTTAAAGGCAACACTAACCTCTACTCCCATAATTCAACCACCCAATTGGACCCTCCTTTTTGAAATTATGTGTTATGCATCTAACTATGCAGTGGGAGCAGTACCTTCCACAAAGGGTTGGTAAGGCTTCCTATGTTATTTATTATGCTTCTAGGACTTTAGATTCTGCACATGCTAATTATACTGCCACTGAAAAGAACCTTTTAGCTATTGTTTTTGCACTTGATAAGTTTAGATCATATTTGCTAGGTTTGAAGGTAGTTGTTTTTACTGACCATGCAGCTTTGAAGTTCTTGCTGAAGAAATCAGAAGCAAAACTGAGATTGATCTGGTGGATGTTACTCCAAGAATTTGATTTAGAGATTAAAGATAAAAGTGAAACTGAAAATTTAGTGGCAGACCATTTGAGCAGAATAGAAATGGATGAGGACCATATCCCCATTCAAGATGACTTCCCTGATGAGCAACTGCTACAGTTGCGTGAGGTAACTCCTTGGTTTACTAATTTAGTTAATTATCTAGTTGTTGGAGTCCTTCCTGCATATGCATCTAGAACACGAATACACAAACTTAAAAGTGATCCCAAATATTATGTGTGGGATTATCCATATATGTGGAAATTTTGTAGTGACCAGATGATTAGGCAATGTGTTTCCCACCATGAGGCTCAATTCATTCTTCATTTTTGTTATGCCTCTCAAGCTGGGGGGACATTTTGGTCCTCAACGGACAGCAAGAAAAGTCTCAGACTCGGGTTTCTTTTAACCCACTTTGTTTAAAGATGCTTTTGAGACTTACAAAACTTGTAAACAATGCCAAATAGCAGGAACTGGAATCACTCGTAGAAGCGAGATGCCTCAACAACCTATGCTTTTCTGTGAAGTATTTAAGGTATGGGGCATTGACTTTTTGGGCCATTTTCTTGTATTTTTTGGTTTTGTCTACATTTTACTAGTTGTTGATTATGTTTTGATGTGGGTGGAAGCAATACCCACTAGGACTAATGATTCTAAAGTTGTTGCAGGTTTTATCAGATCAAATATTTTTTGTTGGTTTGGAATACCTCGGGCCATCATAAGTGATTAAGGCAACCATTTATGCAACCGCACCATGGACACTTTGCTTCGAAAGTATGGGGTTGTGCACATAGTTTCCATACCTTATCCCTAGACTAATGGGCAAGAGAAATCTCAAACAGGAAAATCAAATAGATCTTGGAAAAGATGGTGCAGTCAAACGGAAAATACTGGAGCCAACGACTTGAAGAAGCTTTTTGGGCTCATAGAACAGTCTACCAAAATCCAATAGGGATGTCCCCCTTATCGACTTGTGTTTGGTAAGGCATGTCATCTCCCAGTGGAAATAGAACATCGTACTTATTAGTCGGTTAAGAGTTGTAACATTGAGATGGAGAAAACAGGTTTGGAGAAAAAGCTTTAATTGCAACAACTTGAAGAGTTTAGACTTGAAGCTTATGATAAGAATTTAGACTTGAAGCTTACGAAAACTCTCGGATCTATAAGGAGAAAAATAAGTACTTTCATAATAACATGATTTCTATGAAATAATTATTCAAAGGGATGATCCATCTTCCTCTAGTGTTGTTCATCTAGAACTCACCGTGGTTGCTCCATATCAAGATTCGCATAATCAATTTCAATAAAAAATTTGACAATATTTAATGGCAAATAAATCTTAAAAGATTTGATACAAAACTTCATAATACATGTTGATTTATTGCAATCAAAACAATGTCCAAAAATCCTAAAGATCAATATAAAAAGATGTGCAACTCTTATTGGGAAAAATGCAACAATGCACTACAATAAAGACAATACAGCCGCACAATAAATGCTAAGAAATATTTTATGATAGTACAATATTATAAACACTCTCTTATTGATTGTGCATATATTGTGTTAATTTTTTTTATATTTTTTTAATTAAATAGATTTTTTCTTAATTAATAGGACAAAAATGGAGATATAACTTAGGGCCATAATATGTTGCTGAAAGTATAAGGCTTAATAAATTTATAAATAAAAATTGTAATGGGTCAGAATGTTATTGTATATATTACCTATAAACCTGCTGTTAAAGATAAACAACACTTTCTGTACCATACACAAATTTCATAATTTTTTTTACCGAAAACGCCACCAATTGATAGTGGTCGTCTCTTATTCGGTCGTCTCTTTTGCAAGAGACATTGCAGGGGCTCATCTTAACATTTACACTACTATAGAAAAAATTGGTCAAATTGTATCAAAAAAAAATGGTGAAAACTCAACACAAATGATAAAGCAAAAGAAGGAAACATAACTGATAAACAAAAACATCTCTCATAAAAATGAAGGTCTATAGACATATTCATATCTCAATAGAACAAACAAAATACAAAATAATCTATCAAAATAGTGAAACATATCTTATAGATTTAGAAACCATATTTTCCACAACATATTCAAAAAACTAGATCTTTTCTTCCTCTGCCTCTGCCATGGCCGCAAGGATTGCATGTGAGAAAAGGGAAAATGTCATCTCTGATTTTGTTGCAAGTATGAGACAAGAGATTTTGAGAGATGAGAGGTTCAAAATAGAAGCATAGGGTTAAAATGAGAGAGTAAAGTAATCGTTTGAGAGACACATGCAACGGAAAGATTTAATTCCTCTGAGTAATTCTAGAATATAGAATAAGTTATATTAACACCGTACGACCCTCAATTTTTATATTTACACTATTGAACCCATTCTCACATCATTAACTGCTAATGCGGGGCTCGATGCACTGCATCTCATTAACCGCTCACGTGCGGCTCGATGCACTGATCTTTCCTCTCTTAATTTTTTTAATTTAATTATTATTACTATAAAAATATCAGAACTTGAAATATAGGCCAAAACTGCAAACGACATGAGGATTTCGAACTCCAAAAATGTGAGCTATTAGCAATAGGGTTAAACGACCGATTGAGTTAGAAATGTGAATTAGATTCAGATTTATTAGATATTTGTAAAAAAAAATATCATAAAAGAAAAAGTAAAAATTTACATAATGGGTACAGATACAAAGAAGGATAATTATCTACAAAATTAAATGGATATGAGTGTAAATATTGATACTATAGTACTCATATTGTTCCGCATCCGAATTTATATAAATATATGATTTATTTATTATATTAGTAGTTAATTTAATTAATTTTTTTGTATGTTTTAACATATATTAAAATTATTGAACTACTATAATATTTATAATCGAAATATAAACATTTGCAAACTTTTTAAGAATTTGATTTTGATGAATAAGTAAATAATTGTGACTTCATAACTAAGACTTATGTATTATTAATCGTGACTTTATAATTATACTTACAATTTCCTATCAATTTTTGTTACAGATCTCGAATAATTCCGCCGTATGACTTGCAACTTCATAAAATATTATTATGGATATTTAAATGTGTATTGTAACATATGTTCATTTGAAATGTTGAGTTAGAAAATATTTTGGTTTATAATACTTTATGATTAGATTTAAGATATTTAGATAATTTTTAAATTTAATCACAACAATATAATTTATTTATCGATCTATTTTAGTTAAAGCGTGGTTAATATGTATGGGTACAAACACTTAGGTACCCAAACGATAAGGGTACGAATATTAAAGTTGATATTCAAGAGGGTACGAGTATGAGTATCTTTTTTAAATCGCAAGTATGGGAACGGGTATTATAGTACCCTACACATTACCATCCCTAGATTGGGTAGGCCGGGTTTGGGCATGAAAACACCAACCGGACTAAACTACGGTTGAAAAACACAGGCTCAATTTCGTCCAATACAGAGAACGGGTTTTGCAGGTTGTGGCTACAAATCACGGGTTAAACGGATGGTTACAATTAGATTGAATTATTGTTTGGGTCATTCAAATTTTTTGACCCAATAACATGTTTATCAAAATAACTATTTTTTTGTGATTTGTCACGAAACAAGTAGTTTATTGTCAATTCTAATGCCACTTTTGAGTCATTTAAAGTCAAAAATTGTGTTCATTTTTTTCTTTATAATTGGGCTACTTTGTCCCATTTAAATTACATTCACAATTAGTAAAAAATAAACTTCTATCACATAACATACAATACAACTACAAGTTTTACACATACTTTATTTTTCAAGTGCAATAGCTTACATCAGCTTAGTTTTTCAACAACAACTCGGCCAAATTTAAGTTATTGATAAAGTCTAATATTAATACACACTACTTGAAAAATATTGATAGTTTCACTTGACTCTATGACAATACAAATAACAATATATATTTTCAATTTGTTCCCATTATCGACCAAAAAAAATTAGAGCAAAAATTAGTATTCAGTAATCATTGTAAAAATATGTTATTGATGTGTGTCATAAGAAAAATAATTCAATACCTTGTTTGCAATCAGCATTAATAAATTCCAAACTTGATAATGTCAAATTCACTTTAGCTTAGTTTCATGTATAGCAACCTAGTTTGAATAAAAAATAATGCAATAGACGTGATTAGATCAACTATTTTGAATCAACAATAAAATCAAACTAAGAAATCAAGTTGACGTACTCAAATATGGTTTTCAAAATAATATAAATTGATGCTACTAACTTAGTTGATCTTAAATAAAGATTTAACACCAAGCAATCTACAAGAATTCCAGCAACCTAGAAAACCAATATTCGACCTGGCACTTTAATTTTATTAAAAATACAATTATAATAATTCACAATTGACTTAAGATAAAAGGTAACATATATATGATAAAAAGCTTGTTCTTCTAACATATATAAGCATAACAAATTACACTTGTGTTCTTGCTTATAACATAAATGCTAATATATGCTAACAGATATCTATAACTAGCAGTTTAGATTACAAACAAAGTAACAATTGTAGTTGTGGTTACTAACAACTGTTGAAATTTAATAGTTTTCGTTACATGTAGTTTTGGTCCAATACAATTACACTAATCTGACATACATTGATAAAATCAAATAGACAGATAAATCAATAATAACATACCAGACAAAACAACAGTTTATACAATTCTCAAAAAACTTGTGTTGATATTATCATAGAGCTAAGTCAGTATTTGAGTTAAGTTTGTGTGACTTCAAAAGAGTCCAGATCTGAAAAGCTTCACATAATTAGTTAGTACTAACACAAGATTGACAAAATCATTTCAAATTAGTAACAATAAAAAGGCAAATGACATACAATAATTTTATTCAACCACGACTAGGTAGTTATGACGATAAGCCACCTGCAGTAGTTGCATTTCCTACTAACATTCCTTGAAACTCTAAAACAATTAACAAAATAATAAACATTAGACTAAAAATATATTAGCAAGTTCAAACTTTTAAAAGATACATAAATAATTGTACCTTTAATAATTTTTTCAGAAAGATCAACATATTCACAAAGATGTAAATATTTAAAATAAGCGAGTGAAGGTTTTAACCAATTCTGAGTGCAGATTAATGCTTCAGCTGTTTCTGGCTTTAGATAGCTTCTAAAGGTCTCAATGACTCTCCCATAAGTGATGAAAGCACTTTAAGAAGCAACTGTAGACACTGGTGTGGCGAAAATATCTTTCGCTATAAGAGATAATATTGGGTTCTTAGTTGCATTATGTTTCCACCAAGCAAGAACATCAAACTTTTCACTCATCTTCACACACTTATTAGAATAATATCCCTCAACCTCATTTTGTTGGTCAATGGAGTATTTCTCTTTCAAATGGTCTTCAAAAGTTTGTGCTCTGGCCATATGCAAATTATGGGCAGCAGCAATAAAGGTTTCATCATGAGATACATTGTCAACAACCATGGGAGTTGGTTGTGGTGATTTTTTTTTTTTTTTTTGTGATTGACTTTTTATACCAATTATACATTTTAGTTAAATCTTCTTTAATTAATGTGATCAATTAAGTAGCCACCTCTGATTTAGTTGCATACATATCCTAAAAGCACCACTCAACATATTTTAACTTATACTATGGATTGAAAATTACCCCAAAATACAACAGCTTATTAATGTTTGTAATAATACTCCAATACTTATCATATTTGCTAACATATCCCCAACCGCACTTGCAAAAACAGTGTTCAAATTCTAAAAGGCATTTTGCAGCTCACGATTGATTGCAGACAATTGCTGAAAAGCTACATGTATACTATCATGTTGTGAGGAGGAAAACACTCTAGTTGCCTCATAAAATTACTTCAAAAAAGTTGTAAATGCCCTAGTTGTATCCCAATTAGAACTAGTTGGGGGACCAACTTCTCCAAAGAAATCCTTATAACTTGACTCCTCAACCTAAAGCTTCCCAAAGGCTACATGAAACTTCTCTGCAACCTCAAGCATCAAGTAGGTTGAGTTCCAACGAGCTGAAACATCAAGAGATAGAAATTTTTTACAAGATATTCTAACTAATTGAACACATTCCTTAAACTTGACAGCCTTATGATGTGAAGATTTTACAAATCTAACAACATTTTAATGCTAGAGATTGCCAAAAGAAATTCTTTCAAACCATCAGTTACAACTAAATTTAGAATATGAGCAGCACACCTCTTGTGGAAGTGTTCCCCATCCCCCATCAAACCATCCATGTTATTTACCTTTTTTTTTCAAAAATGCAACAGCTAAATCATTTAATGATGCATTATCAACGATTATAGTTGACACATTCTGAATCCCTCAATCCTGTAAAACCTCTTCAATCTTCTTACAAACTTGTCACCCCTATGATTTGGGATTATTGCGAAACTAATTATCCTTTTTTGATAATTCCAATTATAATCAACAAAGTATGACGTAAGGGACAAGTAGTTAAGGTTTTGGGTTGAAGTCCAACAATGTGTTGTAAGAGCTAACTTATTGCAACCACACTTAAAAAAGCTTTTAACCTTACTTTTTCCTCCAAAAACAACTGAAAATTATCCCTATCTACAGTTCTCCTATATGGTATTGTAAATTATGGTTGCAATGTTCTCAACATATGTTTAAATCATTAACCTTCCATAGCCTTGAATGGATGTTCATCCAAAACCATAAAAATAGACAATACCCTACGACAAGCTTAAAGATTAAATTTGTTACTTGTTGAAACCAAATCAGATCCTTCTGCAATAGGAAATGTAAGAATAGTTTGGGTGGGGTTATTTGATACAACAAGTTTTTTGGCACATATTGTAAGGTGGTAGTTGAGGTTGGAGGGGTCGTGAGTTTGAGAGTCACACAAGTATATTTTGTGGCAGTATTTACACGCGGTTGATTGTACCTCAACTTCACTAGAAGGAATTTTCTTAATGTGTTCCCAACATTTTGCGGACTTCCTAGGACCACTTTCATTAGCTCTTATCTTCTTTTTAGCTTGATTGTTAGCCAATTCAGGTCCAACAACTTCAATTGTTGCTGATGCACCAGCTTCATTAGTGTTGATATTTAGAGTTGGTAAATTTTGACTAGGTTGGTTCATCATCGAAATCATGAAGGAGGCTTAATAAACAAATACCAACCACATTGAATTATTTATTTTAAGTTTATTGACTTTTAAAGGATTGTAATAAAATTTTAAGGGGATGTATTAAAATTTTAAGTGGATGTAATTTAACATTCAATGAGTTGTATTACTCTATCATTTAAGGGAAGTTATAAATATTTAAGGGACTTTAGTTTAACCTTTTAAGGGAGTTGAATTCTTATGTAAGTGGCTATAATTCAACAGTATATTTTGTTTCACACACTAGATTTATTCAACCCATTGAGGGTAACTATAATGAATTGTCTAGTGTGACACTAGCACACTGTACTCATTATGCAATAGTAGAATAATATTGAAAAAAAGAACTATTAAGAAAATGGAAAAGCATATAATAAACAGAAACATATATTGGAGAAACACGCATCAAGAAAAAAATTAAGTCGGCATACAATACATTTAGAAATTTAAAAGTATGTATATGAAAGAAAATTAACATACATTACAAGTTATAAATCAAAAATATTACACATAAATTAAAAAAATTGAAGCACTAGTTACATTTAGCAGAAAAGAAGCACTGGTTACAATTAGAAAGAAAAATAAAAGCATTTTAACATCACACACAAGTTAAAATATAAATATACACTTGTATTAAAAAACTAGAAACTTTAAACACGTCTTAATTAAACACATCTTAAAAATAAAAATATAAGTTAAAAAGATAGCATTCATTTATAAGCATAAAAAGATAGAATACATTTGAAAGATTTATAAAAATGAAATAGAAACATAGAAATGATATATTACCCAAAAAATAAGCATGCATTAAAAAAAACTAAAGCACTAGTTACATTTAGAACAAAAATACATACTTTTACAAGTTAAAAATAAAGCGTACAAGGAAAATAAAATGAATGCATACAAATGAAGCAAACATTTGAAGGAAAACCATAAACATCAAACACAAGTTAAATGAAAGCATACACTTCAACAAAAGAACCAAAAACTTTAAACATATCTTAAAAAGAAAAATACAAATTAAAAAGAGAACATTCATTTATAAGCATAAAAAGATAGCATACATTTGAAAGATATATAAACATGAAATAGAAACATGAAAATGATATAATACTAAAGAATATAATTACGAAAAATAAGCATGCATTAAAAAAAACTGAAACACTAGATACATTTAGAAAAAAAAAAATAAACATACTTATACAAATTAAAAATATAGCATACAATTGAAACACGAGTTAAAAATGAAGTACACATTTGAAACAAAAGCATAAACTTCAACGACAAGTTCAAAATAAAGCATACACCTACGTATTTAGTACAATCACTTCAAACTCAACGTAAAATGAAAACATACATTTATAATCATAAAAAGATAGCTTTTGATATATATATATATATATATATATATATATATATATATATATATATATATATATATATATACACACACACAC
>NC_021162.2:43878670-43880342 GCF_000331145.2 Cicer arietinum | reverse complement strand
TATATATATATATATATATATATATATATATATATATATACACACACACACATACATACATATATATAAGCACAAACTTACAGTGTTCTTGCTCTACAATCACCATTTGCTTGCTACTGTTATTGGCTCGTTGATCCATATTTCCCAACTACAAGCCAAGAACAATGGTTATAACAAAAAAAATATTAATTATCATTATGTAGTGAAAATATTATAATAAAAAACAAACCAATAAGTATTATAACATAAACATAACATAAATAAAACAATATAGTACCTTGGAGATATGAAAAACCATAAGCAGAGAAAATGAAACAAATTAAAACAAAATAAATTAGTTATACGAATTCATATAAACAAATCTAAAAACTAACAAAAATAAATAAATTTAAGAATATACTTTACCTTTCAAATCTGGAAAATGCATAGATAAATTTGTGCAAACCAATAAGAAAAGATAATGAAGCAAAAAATAGTTTTAAGTTAGTCATATAAAAAAATTAGTAGATAAAAAAAAATAAATATAAATTTTTTAACAAAAATCTTAAACCATCAAACTGAATCAGAAGAGTTATAACAAAGATAAAGAAGAAAAAAAACTTGATGAAAACACAACCCTAATCATGCAAAAAAAAAAAGCTAAATCAAGATCCTAATACATAAAACAACATACAGAAAATTAAACTCTAGAAAACCCAGAAGTAGAAATAATAGCTAAATCAAAACACTAATCATGATAATAAGAAATAAAAACCCTAATACAAAAATAATTGTGAGATGGATTAGAACAAGATTAACATATTTAAAATAATAGTGACGAAAAACCGCAGTTTTTAAACATAAGATTGAAAATTTTAGAACAATCCTAATCATCAAACTAAATTAGTAGATAAAAAAAGTAAATAAACATAAACTTTTTTAAAAACAATCCTAGACCATCAAACTAAATCAGAAAATTTAAAACAAAGATAAAAAAAATGAGACGAAAACACAACCCTAATCATGCAAGAAAAAAAACTAAATCAAAATCCTAATACATAAAACAACATACAAAAATAATCAAACTCTAGAAAACTAAGAAGCAAAATCAAAACCTAATAATGATAAAAAGAAATATAAAAAAACTCTAATACAAAAATAAGAATGAGTGCGAGATAAATTAGAACAAATTAACATATTTAAAACAACAAAGACGAAAAAATGCAGTTTTTAAACACAAGATTGAAAAGTTTAGCACAATCTTAATCATCAAATTGAATCAAAAGATTATATATATATATATATATAATATATATAATTGTGGAAGAATGAAGAGAGAATGAGATGATGATTGATGAGAGAATGAAATTAGGGTTGTGGGTTTGTGTGTGAGTGTTGAAATTATAGTTGAGTTATTTTTTTGAGTTTGACCAAATTAGACTTGGTGAGAATCCAGTCCAACAATTAAAATTATAACTACTACTAATAATAATAAATATTATATACTATATTCGAGCAAATCAGTCACCGACATCCCAAATCTATGAACTAAACTCGCCTGTGGCTACCCTTTTAAACCCTCCAATACAATTCGTCTGCCCCATTAGATCTGGTTCGACCCACGCAATTCATCTTACCCGCTGCGGGCTGAGTGGTAATGGGCGGATCCCTCACCTCTTTCCTACCCTAATTA
>NC_021162.2:43860551-43878563 GCF_000331145.2 Cicer arietinum | reverse complement strand
TATATATATATATATATATATATATATATATTACACACTAATACGTATTTTTTCAGATCTGTTTCCTCATTTTCTTATTTTCTTGTTTCTAGAGATTATGACTATAACTATTTATTTATTGATGATATTTTTCCTTCAAATTTTAAATGATTAATATTAAAATTAAATATTTTTACAAATTAAAATAATTGTAAAATACTAAAAGTTTGTGCTATTACTTTAAAAAAAATAGTTACTTGAATGAGTAAAACTATCAAAATTATACAAACAAAAAATTATCAAAATTATAAATTTAATAATTTAAATAAATGGTAAAATAAAATAAAAGTATTACACCAATATTTTATAATTTTAATATTCCGAATTTCTTATATATTATTATAATAATTATTGATTAAGTTGAAAATTTTGCACCCCTAACTAATAGATCCACCACTAGAGACAAGAGGGAGTTAATTAACTGAGAGAGGAGATGAACTAGTCATACAAAGTTTTTTCTTTGTTTTTTGGTCATATGAATAAAAAAAGGAAATGAAAAAAAGTATGAAGGAAAATGATTAAATTGTATTTCTTGTCCTCTGATCCAATTTTTGAATAGTTTTTTTTTATTAAACTCTTTAGTGACACTATGTTTACAACGTTACCCTTACCCTTTATGTTATTGTTCATTTGTAAAATTATTATTTTCCGTTAATTTTGTTAAAAAAAAATGTCATGTGATCGTTACAATATTGACGTGTGCATAACAGTATTGATGTGAGAAAAATAAAAATAAAAAATAATTATTTTTGAAAAATAAAATAAAAATGTTAAAAAAGTTTTTAAAATTCTTCCAACAAAAAAAAATGAAATTCATTGTGATCCTTCAAATTTGACTCATTTCTTATATTGTTCATTTATATTGTTAATTTTCTCGACTTGATCATTTAAGTAATATTTTGTTTGAATTGTAAGTCTTTTTTCTCTTCATCATCTTTCAATGTAAACCTAGTGTTCCAAACCGATATTCATATTTAAATTTTTGGATATTTTTTTGCTTTAGTTTCAGATTTGCTTTGTTTTTAATTTGAATTTTTTGTACTTTTATGTTTATGATGAAGATAATGAAGTTTGATGACGAAGAAGATGAATATTTTAATTTGTCTTGTTGGAAGAAGGAAGGATAAAAACAAAATCATCAACTAATTTGTGCAGCCATGAAAAATCTTTCTTGAAATCCACAGAAAATTCCTTCTTGAAACCTCAATGACATTAACAACAAGAAAAAATCATTTGAAATTCATGAAAACAAAAGCAAATTATACAACTAGTTTGTGCTAAACAAACATCTTGAACAATATTAAAAATAGGTTGAACAACTCATTTATTTTTCGTAGATTTCTAGTGAATTTCTCTTTATTTACAACAACTCATTTTTTAATTCTTGTCAAATCGATAGATTTCTTGTTTTGATTTTTCTCTAATTTGCATGGTAATGTTTTGGGTTTCCTATTGGAATTACATATTTTGGATTTTAGGTTTTTTAATTATAGCTAGGAATGGAAAGATGATGAAGAGTTAAAAGATGAAAATTAAACCTGAACAAAAACTTGTTCGAACTTAGAGAACCATAAATGTATTTCTCAAAAACATAAATGATCAATATGAGAATTGCTTACTTTTATAACTTGTCACGCCAGCTCTGATATGCACATGTTAGCATTGTAACGATCACACGATATTTTTCTAACTGAACTTACGCAAAATGACATTTATACGAAGAATGACATAAAATCTAACATTGCAAATGAAGTGTCGCTTAAAAAACATAGTTGAATAAAAACATAAAGAACCTATTTGGAAACTAGATCAAACATAAATGACTAAAATTGCTATTTAGCTTTAAAAAATATCTCTTTTTAAAATTGTAAAAGTATTAAATGCATAACTTCTATTTTTGGTTGAAATCAAGCCAATATGACCCGTTTTGTTACTCTAACGAGTCAATCTCGGACGAACCTAACCCATGTTATAGGAATATAAAGAGAATATAAACAAAGAGAATATAAAGTGGAGGTCTACTATAGCTCACCTATACCTTTCAACTGCACAATGACAATCATAATATGATTACATCTACCCGATGACAATGTTCACCTCACTAGGGGTGTAGCGAATCGGTTTGGTTCGATTTACTGTGAAAAATGAATCCAACCCAATGAAACGGATTGTTTTGATTGGATTTGAATCAAACTAAACCGATGATATACAGATTGTTTCGAATCGGGTGATTGGATTTAAAAAAAAAAATTAAAACTATAAAATTTCAATTTCATGAGTGGGTCAACGTAGGATTTGGGATTGGGCTGCAACTGATTTTTGTCTTATTGGATCTGAATATTGTGTAAAAATAAATTTTTGTTTTATTGGGCCTCATTGTTGTGTAAACAAAATATATAAAAAACAAATATGAATAGTATTGGTTTGGTTCGGTTTTTATTGATTTTTAAAAATAAAATATGATACTTAAACCAATAATCTTCAATTTACATTTGTTTGATTTCATTTTTTACCTAAATAAAAAAATAACAGGTATTTTTTTGGATTAGTTTAATTTGAATGTTTGGATTGATTGGATTTATTTGATCCACTTACACCTATACACCTCACATTAGCACAAACACGCATTTGAGATGGTTGTCCAGGAACCACTCATCTTCTTACTAAAATTCCTAACAATTTTTTTCTTAATATCTTAGAGAATGTCATATAGAAAAGACATCTATGCAAAGAAAGAAACACTAAATTTTAACATAAAAAATCTCGCAATTTAACATTTAAAATGACTTATCGTTAGAGTGTGCAAGTACCCTGCTGCCACCATTGTCCGCTTCTCAACCAGGAATCAAGATCCACTTTTGATCAACTTCTAAAGTTTTGTTTGCCTTTCTCTTTTTGATTCATACCCACATGTTTCTTTTCTATCAAAGGACATTTTGCACATTTTGTTCTAGTCAACCACACGACTTCACTATTGTCTTAAATTTTTTTTATAGATCTTGTAAAAATATAAATAAATAAAAAAACAATTGAATTATCTAGAAGTAAGATAACTAACTATCCATAAAACAAAATTTTTTTTTTTAAAAAAAAAAGAAAAATGAGTCGAGAGAAATTTTAAAGGTAAATAGCAATGTATTAGTGTGATATGTCAAATTCATTTAGGAGACTGATGTGGAGTATTGGGAAATTTAAGAGACTTTGAATGAGTATTAGTGTGATACGTCAAATTCATTTAGGAGGAGACTCATGTGGAGTATTGGGACTATTTAAGAGACTTAGAATGAATTAGTAGTTAAAAAGCACTCCATTGAAAATGCTCGAAGGAATGATTGTATCAAACAATAAAAATTAGGCATAATTACTTCAGTGGTCTCTTAATTTAATTTTAGATAACGATTTAGTTTTATCTTTTTTTTTTCATTTCAGTATTTTATGTTTTTAAATAATTGTGATGTTACCCTTTAAGTGGATTTTTGTTAAACCAATGTTAAAAAAAAAAAACTATCAGTTTCGTTTTCTTCTCCTTCACAGTTCAAATACCTTTGTTTGTTCTTCTCATCTCTCATCCATGAAAATTCATGTTCGCAGTTCCAAAACATGAAATCGATGGCCTCCTCATGTTCAAATGAGTCCAATTTACACTCCTACAACTATGGTTCTTTCATTTTCAATGGAATTCGTGAGCTATCAAATTGTGCTTGTCGTCTGAAACCTGTGATACGCACAATGACAAAATGGGGTACGAATAGAGGAAGAAAATTTTGGGGTTGTAGGAATTCTTCAAGCTTGATTCCGACAGTGTGGATTTACGATTACATTTCAAAATCACTAAACATCATAATCAATAAACACATTACCTTTCTTCTCTTGTCAATGTGGGTTTACGATTTCTTCAAGCTTATTTCTGACAATGTGTTATTTGATTTTGTCTTCTTATCGTTCAAAGGGGTTTTCGTGGGTGGGAGATGAGAAGAACAAACAAAGGTTTTAGAACTCTGAAGGAAAAGAAAACAAAACTGAATTTTTTGACGTTGACTTAACGGAAACCCACTGAAAGGGTGACATTGCAATTGTTTAAAAACATAAAATACTAAAATGGGAAGAAAAAAAATAAAGATAAAGAACTAAATCATTATCTGAAATGAAATTAAATGACCAATAAAGCATGTGAACCATTTGGGTACAGCCGACAGAAAAACCGCTAAACTGATGGTTCGGGCGGTTAATGTGGTTGGAGTGCGTTTTGATTTATTTTTAAAAATTCTTCGTTTTGAGTCTCAAAAAAGAGAGAAAAAATATATATTATTTGTTGTTTTCAAAACACATATTTGCATTGCATCTTGATGTCTATAGAATAAAAGGATGATGGAAAATTTGGTATTGGTTATAATGTGCATATGCCATAAAGAAGACAATGAAAATTGGCAATAGATGAAGTCAGAGGAATTGATACGTTACAAATTTTCTTGTCGTTTTGCTAGGATTAGGGCTGGACACAAACCTGTGGCCCGAAAATAACCGGACAGCCTGCGGCCCAAACTTAAAATTGGGCGGGCAAAGACGGATTGAACGGATTCACGGGTCAATTTTTGCAGGTCCATATGGTTTTTAATGGGCGGGTTCGATTTATGGTATTTTGACCGCATGTACCCGAACCCGCCCAGTCCAATTTATTATTAAAAGTTATACTACTTAATTCAGTTTAGATAAAACTGAAAAGGCCCAATAACCTCAACCCATTTTTTCACCCAAACCTCACCCATTACTCTCTAGTCTATACTCTTTCTTCATTCATTTAGATTTCAGTAACCCTAATTTTCACCCTCACTCATGACTCAACTCAACATTCACCGAGAAACCCTAACCACAAGTGTCTTTACCGTGCAGCCGCAAATCCTTCACGCGATCTCCATCATTTCTGTTTTGATCTGAATCATAGCCACCTCTATCTTTGTTGCTGTCACTACCATTTCTCGTTAGTAAGAACGAAAAGGTTAGTATTTATTGTATAATGGTATTTATGAATTCTGATTTTCTTGTGTTTTATGAGTTTTTTGACATTTTAAATTTGTTGAAGTTTTGTTTTGTTCTTGACTTGATTTTTGAATATGTTTTTGGTTTCTTATTTTGTTGTGTTTTATGATTTTTCTCACATTTTTAATTTTTGTTGAAGTTTTGTTTTTATTGTATAATGGGTCGGTTTCTGATTTTATGATTTTTGTGACATTTTAAATTTGTTGAACTTTTATTTTGTTATGATGTTATTTTTGAATCTCTTTTTGTTCTTTTAGAGTTTCTATTTTGGGTAAAACAAGAGTCTTTTAGGGTTTCTCATTTTGTTTTGTGTTTTATGATTTTTCTGACATTTTAATTTTTTGTTGAAGTTTTATTTTCGAATTTATTTTAGGTCTTTTGAGGTTTCTTTTTTTTGGGATCTTTTATGGTTTCTTATTTTATGATCTATATTTAATTATTGTATAATAGGTCTTTTAGGGTTTCTGATTTTGTTTTGGGTTTGATTTTTGAATCTATTTTGAGTTTTTTAGGGTTTCTCTTTTGGGTCTTTTATGATTTTTTTTTTGTTAAGTAGGATTCAGTGTGTTTAACTTAATATTTGTCTTTAAGGTTATATTTTCAATTTATTTGTATATATTTTTAACTATTTTAGTTAATGTTGTAATGCTGTGTTTTTATGATTTATTTGTTTTGATATACTTAATGAGATTTGTTAGGTTTTTTTATTTTTATCTTGAAGGTTATCATTTATATTCATTATTTGGAAATATTTTTCTTACCTTATTTTTTTGTCATATATTGTTAGAGTAAGTTTATGTGTTCTATCTATTAAAAATGTTATGATTGATTTCTAACTTTTCTTTTTGAGATTTTGGCTTGGAAAGATGAATCAAGAAGTCATACCCCCCATTAGCGGATAAAGAGGTATAGAGCAAGAGAACTGTAAGTGTGTACTTAAGTTTCTTTCTTCAATTTTTGTTTGTTTATTTGTTTTTTATGATGTATGCTTAATTTATTTTTCTAAATTCATGCTTCTATTTTTGTCTTTAAGGCTATATTTTCAATTTATTTGTATAAATTTTTAACTATTTTAGTTAATGTTGTAATGCTATGTTTTTATGATTTATTTGTTTTGATTTATTTAATGAGATTTGTTAGGTTTTTTTTTTTTTTTTATCTTGAAGGTTATCATTTATATTTGTTATTTAGAAATATTTTTCGTACCTTATTTTTTTGTCACATATTGTTAGAGTAAGTTTATGTGTTCTATCTATTAAAAATATTATGATTGATTGCTAACTTTTCTTTTTGATATTTTGGCTTGGAAAGATGAATCAAGAAGTCATACCCACCATTAGCGGACAAAGAGGTATAAAGCAAGAGAACTGTAAGTGTATACTTAAGTTTCTTTATTCAATTTTTGTTTGTTTATTTGTTTTTTATGATGTATGCTTAATTTATTTTCCTAAATGCATGCTTCTATTTTTGTCTTTAAAGTTATATTTTCAATTTATTTGTATATATTTTTAACTATTTTAGTCAATGTTGTAATGTTATGTTTTTATGATTTATTTGTTTTGATTTATTTAATGAGATTTGTTAGGTTTTTTTTTTTTTTTTATCTTGAAGGTTATCATTTATATTTGTTATTTAGAAATATTTTTCGTACCTTATTTTTTTGTCACATATTGTTAGAGTAAGTTTATGTGTTCTATCTATTAAAAATATTATGATTGATTGCTAACTTTTCTTTTTGATATTTTGGCTTGGAAAGATGAATCAAGAAGTCATACCCACCATTAGCGGACAAAGAGGTATAAAGCAAGAGAACTGTAAGTGTATACTTAAGTTTCTTTATTCAATTTTTGTTTGTTTATTTGTTTTTTATGATGTATGCTTAATTTATTTTCCTAAATGCATGCTTCTATTTTTGTCTTTAAAGTTATATTTTCAATTTATTTGTATATATTTTTAACTATTTTAGTCAATGTTGTAATGTTATGTTTTTATGATTTATTTGTTTTGATTTATTTAATGAGATTTGTTAGAGTTTTTTTTTTTTTTATCTTGAAGGTTATCATTTATATTCATTATTTAAAAATCTTTTTCTTACCTTATTTTTTTGTCACATATTGTTAGAGTAAGTTTATGTGTTCTATCTATTAAAAATATTATGATTGATTTCTAACTTTTCTTTTTGATATTTTGGTTTGGAAAGATGAATCAAGAAGTCATACCCCTGATTAGCGGGCAAAGAGGTATAGAGCAAGAGAACTGTAAGTGTATACTTGAGTTTCTATCTTCAATTTTTGTTTGTTTATTTGTTTCTAATGATGTATGCTTAATTTATTTTCCTAAATGCATGCTTTAATTTTTTATTTATTAATGTAATTTATGCTTATATTTTTTTTATAATGCATGCTTTTGTTTTATTTAAATGTATTCTATGTTACTTTCTTATTTAAACGTAATTTATTGTTTTAGAACATAACTATTGCATTTTTAAATGTATAGTAATTACTAAATGTATGTTTATGTCTAATTTTCTGTTTTCAAATTCAAATTTTTTTTTTGGTAATGTATGATATGTGTTTTCTAAATGCATCATTATCTCTCCTTTTTCTAGTTTAATATATGCTTCTGTTTTTATCTAAATGTAATGTATTCTGGTTTTTTTTTCTTTTTTAAATGTATGCTTCTGTTTTTTTTTTCCTCTCCAAAATGTGTTGTATGATAATTTATTTTGTAAATGGTAATGTATAATTCTATTACATAACTACTGCTTTTTCTAGTGTATGGTTAATTTTCTTTTTTCTATTTTAGTTTTTTTATGTGATATTTGCTTCTGTTTTTGCTAATTCTATGATTCACTTTTTTTTTTTTTATAGTTTAAGATATGCTTATGAATTTTCTAATTGTAATTTATGTTATTGTTTTTTTTTTCTTAATGCATGTTTTTGTTTTTGGTTTTTAAAATGTATTGTTTGGTATTTTCTTAATGCATGTTTTTTTTTCTAATTACTATATGTACTGTATGTTTTTAAGTTTTTTTAAATATGCTACTATTTTTTTTAATGATGTATGCTTCTGATTTTTTTGAAGTTTAATTATGTTTGTTTTAAATATCAAAATACTACCCCTTAAATATTATTACAAGCACTTCAATTTTTGTAACAATCCCTTAAATATTAATACAATCCCCTTAAATAATAAATTACAGCCTCTTAAATATTGAACGTTAATGTGGTTGGTATTTATTGATTAAGGTTCATTCATTATTTCAGTGATGGATCAACCTAGTCAAAATGTACCTACTCAAAATATGAACAATAATGAACGTGGTGTAGCAGCAACAATAACTGATGCTGCTAGACCTTTACTGAATAATACCCAAGAAATAAAGAAGAGAAAACCTAATGCTAGTGGACCTAGGCAGCCATCAAACTACTGGGAACATTTCAACAAAGTACCTGATTGTGAAGTTGATATTGCAGTGTGTAAACATTGCCACAAGAGGTATTTGTGTGACATCTCATTGTACCACTAACATGGACAAACACGTTAACAAATGTATAAAAAAACCACTTCTTGTGTCAAACGAACCTAACCAAACAATTCTTACATTCCATCTGTTGAGGGATTTGGTTTAGTTCCAACTAGTAGTAGATTTAACCTTCAAGCTTGTCGTAGGACAATGTCCATTTTTGTGGTGCTAAATGAACAACCATTTAAGGAGATAGAGGGTGAAGGATTTAAATACTAGTGTAAAACATTGCAGCCTCAATTTACCATTTCATCTAGGCGTACAATAGCTAGAGATTGCTTTCAGTTGTATTTGGATGAAAAACTTAAGTTGAAAGCTTTCTTTAAGTCTGATTGCAATAAGGTGGCACTTACTACTGACTGTTGGACATCAATCCAAAACCTTAATTACTTGACTCTTACAATAAATTTTGTGGATAATGAACGAAATTATCAAAAAAGGATAATTAGCTTCACTGTTATCCCTAACTACAAGGGTGTAACTATAGGTAAAAAGATATAAGAAGTTTTAAAGGACTGGGGAATTCAAAATATGTCATCAATAATGGTTGATGGGGGATGGTGAATTTTTCCACATAAGGTGTTGTGAACATATTTTAAATTTGGTTGCAACTGACGGTTTGATAGAGAAACACTTGTCCATCTCTGCCATTAGGAATGTTGTTGGGTTTGTCAAGTCATCACCTCACAGGGCTGCCAAATTTAGTGAATGTATAGAATTTGCTAGAATTTCTTGTAAAAAGTTGGTTTCTCTTGATGTTTCCACTCAATGGAACTCAACTTACTTGATGTTGGAAGTTGCTGAGAAGTTTCTAGTTACAAGGAGTTTTTTGGAGACGTTGGTCCCTCAAGTAGTTTGGATTGGGATATTGCTCGAGGCTTTTGCAACTTTTTTGAAGTTATTTTATGAGGCAACAAGGGTATTTTCTACCTCAAAACATGTGAGTTTTCATACAGATTTTCACCAAATATCTGCAATCTATTGTGGGCTAGATTTTGCTTCTTTGAATTTAAATAATGTTTTTGCTAATGAGGGTGTGAATATGATGGCAAAATATGAAAAGTATTGGGGAAATATAGAAAAAATAAATCAGATGTTGTATTTTAGGGTAGTTTTTTTATTTGCGTTATAAGTTAAAATATGTTGAATGGTCTTCTAAGGACATGTATGCAACTAAAGAAACATTTTCTAAAGAGTTGCTCACCTCTATAAAATACAATTTATCTAATTTTTATAATTGGTATAAGAAGGCTTATGACCAAAAAAACAGTTTATCTCAACCAAATCCAATTGCTGGTGAAAATGTTTCTAATGATGAAACATTTGTTGTGGCTGCCCATCTTTCTGAAATGGCAAGGGCACAAGCATTTGAAGCCCATTTAAAAGAAAAATATGCAATTGTCCAGCAAAATGAGCTCGAGGGGTGTCTTGCTAGTAAGTGTGCGAAAATGAGTGATAAATTTAATATCCAAGCTTGGTGGAAACATAATTCAGCTCAGTACTCAGTTTTATCATTAATAGCTAAATATATTCTAGCCATACTGGTGTATGTGGTTGCGTCTGAAAATGCTTTCAGCATTGGGGGTAGAGTAATAGAAATCTTCAGGAGCTCTCTAAAACCAAAAATGGCATATGCATTAATTTGTACTCAAAATTGGTTGAAACATTCCTTCACCTATTTCAAAGACTTGAATCTCGTGGAAGAGGTCGAACTTTCTGAAGAAACTATAGCAGGTAAAATTATTCATGTATATTTAATTAGCTTCAATTCATAAAAAAGTATATTTCTAATTAAATGTGATGTTTTTATTTTATAGAGCTCCAAGATATGTCACTAGGAAATGCAGCTTCAGGTGGCTCATCATCACAACCACATGCACAACCATCTGGTTGATTAAAATCGATGTATGTCATTCCTAACTCTTTACTTGTTTCTAATTTGTTTTTGTACTAATTAATTAGTTCCAACTATTTCAGGTCTAACTTTTTTGAGATCACACTTTCAACTCACTGCATTTGACTCTATGACATAATGACAACGTTGACGCCATATTTTGCAAAGTGTATGGATTTTTACTTTTAATTTATTCTTTATTTACTATCTATTCTTTATGTTTATATGATACTCACAAAATGCCTTATTTTTTGTTTTTCAATTTATTAATGATGTTGTTGTTTTAGTCTTTATTAAAGATGTTGTTGTTTTAGCTTGATGATGTTAATTTTGTCTATGTTGGTAAATTCAAATATATTTCAATTTAGTGTCAAATTTTAATGTTGATGTTGTCTTAGTGTTTTTGTTAGATATTTGAGCCATTTTATTAATCATTTGGTTGACATGTAGAGAGCAAGAGACATACATACTCTGCCTTCATATTCTAGACTCAATATTTTTGCCAAAGGAAGAGCACCTTGTAGACCTGATCAAATACATTACAAGTATGCACATAATTATTTGTTGCTATTTTAAATTTTATGTTGTTTAAAATTAAGTTTTATGATGATTAGATACATTTAGTAAATACTTGTTAATTAGTAATTATTCAATCAAGCAAATATAATTGGTTTGTGGTGTTAATTTTGTGTTAGGTGTTTCCAATTCAAATTAATATTCATTGTCTTGATGCTTGAGGTGCCATTGTTATTACTGATTTCTGCTTGATATGGTAAGAATAATGAACTTCTCTGTTCTGTTTGATGGGGTGCCATTGTTATTACTTTTCTTTGTTCTGTTTTTCCTAATTTATCCCCTCATGTGTGTTTTACTAAAATTTGATTTTTGTTTATAGCAGTTTCAATTCCAAGTCATTTTTTATTACTGATTTCTGCTTGATATGACAAGAATAATGAACTTCTCTGTTCTGTTTGATGGGGTGTCGTTGTTATTACTTTTCTTTGTTCTATTTTTCCTAATTTATCCCCTCATTTTTGTTTTACTAAAATCTGATTTTTGTTTATAGTAGGTTCAATTCCAAGTCATTTCAACAATTATGGTAGCAAGTTGTATAATCATTCATTAAGCTTGGAGGAGAAAAGTAAGATAACTATGCTTAGTCTATTCAATGTTATTTCATATCTTCATTATTAGCAATAATTTATATTGACTTGCATTTGTTATTGATTTCTTCGGATGTGCAGCAAAGATCACAAGCTGATGATAATTATAATTTTATTTTTAAAATTTGTGTTGATTTGTAATATCGTCAATTGTTATAGAGTCATTTGAAATAATCAGTGGCCTTTCATGACATGATTCAAATTAAAACTTAAACAATCAATTAGTGTGTGATTTTTATAACTTGATATTGTGTCTCAACGTACATTCATATTATTGAGTATTTTTACTTGGAATTGTATGTTGTTACATTGATATTTTTAAGCTATTAGTTTGTTATGTATGCTGAATTTGATATTAGTATGTAACATGAAAATTTAAGTTTGTATCTGTGACTAAATTGGACAGGATAGCCTAAATGGCTCTTCAATAGAAAAATACCAAATATGTACAAATGAATCCCAAATTCAAAGTTTATAAAATAGGTCAAATAATTGCCCCAAAATAGATTGAAAAAAAAAATTGGGTCAAAATTGATCTTCACATAAAAATAAAATAAAAATGCGCCAAATGTATTTTATAGTCCACTAGTTGGCCCAAATCAATCCAAACATTTTACCCATAATCCGTGAACCTGTAACCCGTTCAAACTGTAATAATAAACAAACTACACTGGATTTGTGTGTCTCACCCGCGGTTTGAACCGGTTGTTGTTTTGAAGCTCAAATCCACTCGAACCGACCCAATGTTCAGCCCTAGCTACTAGCTAGGACGGCCGCGCAAATAAGAATGAGGAAAGTAGGGTTACTTTGTTGGAGCAATGTTTTTGAATACTACTTTGTCTATACACAAATTGGCTTTCTTCTTAAAAAAAATACAAATGAGCTTATAAAACTGTGAGGCCAAGAGCTGTTTTTGTTTTTTTACTGCTTTGTTTATGTTACCAAAATTTTGCTAGATTTTAATCATGATAATATCTTTTAGTCCACGTTTTTGAATAAATTCCTGTATAGTTTTTATTTTTAATTATTTCTATAGTTTTCTAATGCTTTAGGTAGTCCTAAGAGTTTTGATGAAGCGCTAATATAATCTATTCTTTTTTCTTTTTGAAAAATGTTAAAATCAAATACAAGATTAGTTTTGATAAATACAAGGTTAATCTAAGACCAAAAAAAAACAAAATACAAGATTAATCGTGTAAATATATTAATATAAAATATATAAATATTTTATTTTTATAAAAATATTTTAAAATATATGCTAATATCATACGATATATTATATTAAAAGTTCAGTTTAATGATTTTTTTATTTGATTCCAGTCCATCTAATCATATCTTTGAATTTAAGGTCAACTACCTATACTGATTCAATTTTCTGTTCAATTTTAATTAGTTTAATTAAAGGTATACAAAAAATCCAAAAGAAAAAAAGTAAAATTGATTGAAGTAAGGCATTGTGCAACAGTAGCTAGAAAAATACTTGGTTCGGGATAATAATATAGACATATCATTTGAGCACATATATACAAGAACAAAAAATCATTTTAAAATACACATCATTTGATTTTTTTTTCTTTCTATCTTTCTGTGTGTGTGAGTGTCTAAATAGTGTAGCTAAACAATTGTGACTATGCAACTTCTTTCCATGGTTAGTAATTCAATATGTGAATTTCATCTTTCATAATTAACTATTAAAAGAGTTTCACTCGGGCCCAACATTAATTGATCCCAAGGCAATTTTTTTGGATGATGCTCTCTCAACTTCAGTAGTATATTTTCAATAGAATTTTTTTATTTATGAGTAAATAATGAGAAGTGGATGAACTTTTGTTGATCCTTAGTTGAAATGGTGAAAAAATTTACAAATTTTTACTCAATGAATCAATTATATTCGCTAAACATTATAAATTAAATTTTTTGATATTAAAAATTCCTTCAATGTCACATGTACGATTGAAATTGCTTGAGTCTTAAAAATGTCTACACGAAGAGATATATATTTTATTGAACTCAAATTTTAAAATGTTAAATACTTCAGTGTGGTTGGGTACAGTTTTACAACCCAGCTGTTATGTGTTATCCATTTCTATAAGAAAATATTTTCATTAATAATAATAGCCTTTCTTGAGCTGTATACAAAGGCATACATCACATGACATTGTACACATGTTTTGGTATGCCTATAATGATGGGTCCCTTTGTTACAATTCTTTTAAATATATATATATATATATATATATTTATATATATATATATATATATATATATATATATATATATATATATATATATATATATATATTTATAATATTTTTTATAACTCTTTTAAAAATAAAATTTAAATCAAAAATTTGTTTAAACAGTTTATTTTTAGTATTTTTCTATTTATAACAATTTTTTTACAATAAAATTCTAAATAATAATTAAAATAAAAAACTATTTTAACAATCTATCTATAATATTCATTTTTGAGATATACCTATCTAAATAAAATATAATTTGTATCTTATAAAAAAAATTAAGAATGAATATTTAGGTTATTAAATAAAAAAATTAAATTTTTAAATAAAAATAACTTTTATAGTTTTTAAATAAACTTTTATAAATTTTCTTTTTAAAAATATAATATCGAAGTCACTTTTACAAAAACATAGACAAACGAGCCTAATATGTTTAAAAATATGGGAGCTCATTTCCTCAACCCAGTATTGGGCTCAAGAAATTTTTGAAGACCTAAAGAAGGGTCTCACTTTGTCCCCCAAAACACAAAAAAGGGCCTAACTTTATTGGGCTGCCTCCTATTGAATCTCTTAATTTTTTATCATTTGCAATCTCAAAATCTCTATTTGTATCATTATACAAAGGTAACTTAAAAATTAACTAACTAATAATAATAAGTATGATCGAATATATTTTTCTTAAATAAAAATTTAATATGAGTTAATGGTGTTTAGAGAAGACTTTATAGCTCGTCGAAAACGTATAAAAAATTTATATTTATTTTTTTAATAAAATTGATGAAAATCAAATTTATAATCCATTAAATTTAATATATGTATTTTTATCATTAAAATAAATTATTGTAGATAAATATACTTTTCACATTTTAATTTTTTTACTCTTACTTTTTATACTACGTACATACATACATATATATATATTCTTTTCTGTTAATTTTGTAATTTCAATGTAATTATTAAGTTTTAAATATTTATATAATATCTTTTTTAATAATTATTTAATATTATTTTAAGATATAAATCATGCATATTTAACACCTTTCTGACTTGCCTCTCATCGAACGAAAAATTGTTTTATTGGATTTTCTTTATTTTAAAATACTTTATCAATCGTAATCAATAATGAAAAATCACTTGAGAATATAATACCTAAAGACGCATGTTTTACGTCCTATTTTAAAAAATAAGTGATGGATTATTTTGTGTGGTCTATAATATAGCATTTTGTTGTTTTATAGCACATAAATCAACGTGTTATTAAATAAAAATCTAACAAATATGTTTTAAATATATAATTTTAAATATATAACATATAATGTAACATTATTTTATTTTAAATTTAAATTTATTAAAATGGCCACCATTTTAACATTAAATCAGTTTAGTCATCCTTTGTTTTACATGTCCTTCATTTGTAATGTTAAATTTAAATTTTAAAATATATAATATTGATAAGAAAATATAATTTAGATAAATTCTTATATATGAATATTCCTTTATTTTATGTAACTTATATTGAATAATAAATTATAAGTTTAAATATGTTTTTTATTCTTGCAATTATAACTTTTGTTGATTTTGGTTTTCGTAAATTTTTTTATTTGGTTTACATCTATGCAAATATAGTTTCATTTTTAAAATAGTTATTTTTTTAAAATTTCTGTTACAAAAACACTAACATTAATTTTATGTTTTTGATCCCACCAAGTATTTGTGAGAATGCGTAAAAGAAGTCCTCCTCCTCAATAGATAAACTCAAATATATGATGTGATATTCTAAACTCCACAATAGTTTATAAATAGTTATAATTTATTTTCGGTATATAAAAATACAAAATACAGAATTGTTAAAACCAACAAAAATTATGGAATTGTCAAAAACTTTTTAGAATGGCAAAGGATATCACAAAAACGCTATAATCATTCATATAAGTAGTCTTAAATATAAACTACGCAATGTCCTTATATAACTTTAAATAATTGATAATAATTATTTTATATTTTATTTATTAATATACAATTATAATTTATAAAAATAATAATAATATAAAGTGATACATGTTATATTTTGTTTTGGAGTCATAAGTAAGAGAATTAGAAGATTGAATATAAATAGGGTTTGTTTAGTAGGAAAGTTCCATAAGACAAAAGTTCAATTGACCAAGTCAACACCACTTACACGGATGAGTGAACTAAGAGAGAGAAATAAATAAAAACAAACAGATGAAAGGAACATAGAGGGAGAAGAAGGCAATGGTGGGAGAAAGAAGAATAGAAGGAGAAAGGAGAAAAACATGATAACTCAAGAAGAAGAAAAATGAAGAGTACACATTTTTCTTGCTAGAAGCCAATAAAGAAAATATGATTATTATGTTATAATGTACTTAAGAGTATATGTTATCACAATAATGATTGATGTTTTGTGTTATATTGTTGAAATTCATAAGAATTTGCAAAGTTGAATGTGTGATAGTTTTAATGTATTCATTAATAGTTGTTCTTTTTCTTTATGATTAGATGATCATTGATTGATTTGTATTAACTTTGTCTTTAACATTTTGACTTGAACTCTAGATTATCATATGTTTTTTGTTGCAATACTTCTTTTTACTATATAATGATTTACTCTCTTAATAAACATAATTACTTGTTAATTATGTGATAATATTACTACTATCTTATAATAAATAGTATTAATACAAATATTTGTCTTCTAATTTAATCTGCACACTTAACAAATATAGTTAAGGGATAATTGTTCTTATTTATTTGTTTCATTATTATCAAAATATCAATAAGAAGATTGTAACTAAAAACCACTTTTGCACTAACATCTTAGATCGACATTGTTTGATTTTTTGTCTTGGTGCAATGTTAGTTTGATTTCTCGTCTTTTGGGTGGTTCATTTGATTCATATTGACATATCAACTTGAATCAATTAATGATTCAACAATTGACTAAGTCGTCAATGTTACATATCCGAATGCATGAGCACATACTTCTATTACTTTGATTTTGTCATATTATTTATAGATATTGTATCATTTTATGCTATTAACATGTTATAAGTTTGATCGTAAATTCATCATTTTTATTTTTAGTGATATTAAATTTATATATGTATCTTATGTAATATATCAATTTAAATGATGATATCATTTTCTTTTTGTAAAAAAAAACTATTTACCTCTAAAATTAATTATAATTTAAGTTGAAATTTTAAGTTTTTTGCTTTTTAATTAAATTTTAACATGAACTTTTTTATATATTTATTTTGGTATATAGCATCAAATATATTATTCAACTAACTATTACATTAATGTATACAAATATAAATCTTTAATATACATATACATGAGAATTGATTAAATTATTAAAAAAATTACATTAAAAATTATACTCAGTTAATAACAACATATCAAATAAATACTTTTTTTAAATTAACCGTTGTTTATAAAATAAGTATTAATGTAAATATTTGTCTTCTAATTTTATTTGCACACTTAACAAATATAGTTAAAGGATAATTGTTCTTATTTATTTGTTTCATTATCATCAAAATATAAATAAGAGAATTGTAACTAAAAACCACTTTTACACTAATATCTTAGATCGATACTGTTTGATTTTTTGTCTTGGTGCAATACTAGTTTGATTTCTCGTCTTTTTCGTCGTTCATTTGATTTATATTGACATATCAACTTCGATCAATTAATGATTCAACAATTGACTAGGTCGTCAATGTTATCCAAATGCATGAGCACATATTCCTGTTACTTTTATTTTTATCACATTATTTATCGATATTGTGTCGTTTTATGCTATTAACATGATATAAGTTTAATCATAAATTCATCATTTTCATTTTTAGTGATGTTAAATTTATATATGTATCTTATGAACTATATCAATTTAAATGATGATATCATTTTCTTTTTGTAAAAAAAACTATTTACCTCTAAAAATTATTCTAATTTTAAGTTCTTGCTTTTTTAATTAAATTTTAACATGAACTTTTTTATATATTTATTTTGGTATATAGCATCAAATTTGCTATTCAACTAACATTTACATTAATGTATACAAATATAAATTATTAATATATATATATA
>NC_021162.2:43855276-43860498 GCF_000331145.2 Cicer arietinum | reverse complement strand
TATTAATATATATATATATATATATATATATATATATATATATATATATATATATGAGAATTGATTAAATTATAAAAAAAAAAATTACATTAAAAATTGCACTCGGTTAATAACAACATATCAAATAATTTTTTTTAAATCAACCGTTGTTTATAAAATAAGTATTAATATAAATATTTGTTTTCTAATTTAATTTACACACTTAACAAATATAGTTAAGGGACTATTGTTCTTATTTTTTTGTTTCATTATTATCAAAATATCAATCAAAGAATTGTAACTAAAACCTACTTTTGCACTAATATCTTAAATCGACGTGTTTGATTTTTTGTCTTGGTTCAATATTAGTTTGATGTCTCGTCTTTTACGTCGTTCATTTGATTCATATTGACATATCAATTTGAATCAATTAATGATTCAATAAATGATTAGGTCGTCAATTGTGCAAATCTGAATGCATGAGCACATATTCCTATTATTTTAATTTTGTCATATTATTTATAAATATTATGTCATTTTTTATTATTAACATGTTGTAAGTTTAATTGTAAATTCATCATTTTATTTTTAACGACGTTAAATTTATATATGTAACTTATGTACTATATCAATTTAAATGATTATATAATTTTCTTTTTGTAAAAAGAAAGCTATTTACCTGTAAAATTAATTCTATATTGGTATATAGCATCAAATCCATTATTCAATTAATTATTATATTATTGTACACAAATATAAATCTTAATATATATATATATATATATAACTTAAATGAATTTATAAGTATTATTGATATTATCATAATAAGTTAAAATTCAATTCTAACAATATAATTGTATTTAATATTAATTAACGGATCTATATGATAAAATAATATCTTTATGATACAGTAAACATTAGAAATCGATATTATTGCGATGGTGTTAAACATTATGAATGAAGTGGTTTGCAGATTTATGGCTGAAAACGGGGGCAATTAAAAGTTTGAGAATGGGGCCATACCTGTGGTGAGATAGACAAGAAGTCACTTCAGGAAAGACTTAAACAGCTAGGTAAGGTAGCTAGGATAGGAATGAATTGATTTAAATTGTGAAATGGTGTGACAAAGAGAAAGATAGAAATCTTTGGAGCACGGGGGGATACGAAATCATGATTATCTCTGAAAGGAGGATTAGGTGAGTAGCACTGTAGCATTAGCGTTTGTTTGCTTCATCACTATCACTATGGCTACTTCTCTCTTTATTTCTACATTTGCGTAAGATTTTTTTTGTTATCTGTAGCCGCCTCTTTCTTTCATATGGCCAACTAGTAACTACAACGGTTGATTTGACTATTCATCTGCAGTCTGCACCCTCTGCTTCTTTCCATTTATATTAAATCAAATACAAAATTGAAGAATGAATAGTAAGATCTTTTTTTAAAATATATTAATATATCTAATTTTAAAAATTAAATATCAATTTATCTTATTATTTTTAACACGGTTGAAAATTGCTATGTGCAAAACTGATGTTGTGTGAGAATTCCACATTTCAAGTATTTTGGAAGGCGGTAATCTGTGATGGTAACTTCGTACTTTCTTCAGTTTTTTTTTTTTAATTTAAAATAAATAAATAAAATTTGAAAAATGAAATAATAATATTATTCATTAAAACTGATAAAAGAAAAACAGAGAGATTCAGAAAAACTATAAAGGACGACTAGAGTTAATTATTTGTAATATTTAAATAATATTTTGTAATATAATTGATAATTCGATATACTTTGTATTTTTTGGATATTCTTTTAATTAAAATTAAAATTATAATAAAAATTCTATTTTGACGAAATTTTTTAATTTAAATATATAATATAAAATCCGAGGATTTAAAAATTAAACAGAAAACGTGAATAATGTTTTCTTTTATAAGTAAATTTATGTTATATATTAAAAAATAATCATCTGAATAATATACGTATTTTCTGATTAATTTTTACGTCTATTCAAAATATTACTCAGTTGAAATTATGTTACACTTAAAAAAATCCAGCGGTATATACTTACAAATATATAGAGAAAACAAAATTGTATTTATATTTTCTTTGTTTAATTTTTAAGTCTTTATATTTTATAATATACATTTAAGTTATAAAAATCGTTCAAATAGTATTTATATTAAAATTAAAATAAATATTGAAAAAATTAAAAAAAATATGAATTATGTCAATTATTGATAATTTTTAAAGATATTATCAAAATGTTTTAATCAATTTTAGTTCATTTTTATAATTTTGGAAAAATATTTTTATTTAAGTTTTTTAAAATATTGTTATTCGATCACTATTTCATTTAAGTTTTTTTCTTATGTTTTAAAATTGTACTTGTATTTTCTTTGTTTAATTTCTAAGTCTCTATGTTTTATGGTATACACTTAAATTACAAATATCGTCCACATACTATATGCCTTATAACTAAACATATTTTTGTTTTTTAGTCAGTTTTAAAGAATAGTATTGTTATTTAATTATTCTTTTATTTTAGCTTTTTTTTTTATATTTTTTATTTTAAATTAAAAAAATTAAAGGTAATATGAAGTTGCCATCACAAATGGTGATTTTCCAAATAATTTCAATAAAAAATAAAATAAATAATTTTAAAATGACATAAACTTACCATTTCAAATGGTGGTCCCCCACACAAAGTCGGTTTAAACGCTTATTCATAACTATCTAATTTTTTCTGTAAAGTCAGCTAATTTTTTATTAATGCAAACCCCTATTTTTATGTCTTTTTTCATTTCTTGTGCAAATCATCCGTAGAAAATAGCATTGTTTATAAGTGTAACAAAATCACAAAGATACAAGGAGTTTAACAACCATGCAGAGGTACACTCTATTTGGTTTTGAAGAAAGCAAGAAGAAAGAAAATCAGAGAAGAGAAAGAGGATGGAAGGAAAGAGCTTCAGCCTTCATGTTTGGAACGTGAAGGATAGAAAGTTTTAGTTGGCGCCCACTCCAAAATCTTTTCTGCGCTGAAAGCTGGATAATGATCGATATTTGGATAAAAAAAAGAAGTGTTAAATGTATTTTTCATTTTTATTTTTAATTTTTTCTAAAAAAATCTTTTCAAATTTTTGATATTTTCGAATTTTCCGATTATCAATTTTAATATTTGTTTTTTTTTATATAAAAATTCACGTTAATATTTTTTTTATTACATATCATTTTTAAAATTTTAAAATATTATTAACTTAATATCTTAATTATTTAATCTTTAATTTAATCTTTTAATTGAAGAAATAAATTAATAAAAATTTAAAATTAAATAGTTAAAATTTAAACTAATAAAATTTTAAAACTTTCTTAATGATATGTTATGGAAAAGGTTATTTGAAATTTGCGATGTGATATTTTCTAAAAAACATGAATTAAAATTAATAACAGAAAATTTAAAAGCACTAAAATTTAAAGAAGTTTTTTAGAAGAACTAAAAATTAAAATTAATATATTTACAAAAATTAAAATCATATTCAATCCAAAACATAAAAGTGTCCCATGATTTCATGATTTTTGTGAATAAAAACTGATATCTTGTTGATCGAATGCATGGTCAGTTTCCATCTATGCTTATTTCGTAATGTTGCAAATTGATAGTTGATGCTTCGTTTTCAACTTGTTTTTGAAACTTCCATGTAGTCCTAACCCTCCGAGGCGTTAAATTTGAATGCAAAATAATATAATATATTTTAAAATATACTTATCTCCTTTGTATTTATTAAAAAAAAGTTTTGTATAATATTTTTTGGTTGCACCACTTCGAATGTAATAATACATTTTAAAATTATAAATATTAAATGTATGATTATATTTTTATAAATTAAAATAAAAACTATAATTATATTATATATTAAATGGTAGAAATGAATGTAAGTATTATAAAAGAAAAGTTTGATATAATTTTCTTTAGTGAAAATAAAAGAGATTGAGTGTTTTTTGAAAATTATATTAGGGTGTAGATTTCGTTTAAAGAGAACTCTAATGAGGTCAATCTAATTTTTCTTATATTTTAACATATAAAATTTATTACCTTGGAACATAGCGTAAATTTAATTATTTTTTTGACTCAAAATGTAAATTTAATAAAAAAATTAAGTAATTTGTTAAAATAATTTTTAAGGGGATATTTAATTTATAAAAAGGAGTTGTTATTAAATTAACTATTTTATCTTATACTCAAAATTATAGTTTACTCTTCTTTGCTTTCTAATTTTATTATTTTTATTTTTTATCATGGTGAATTTTTCATTTTACAAATATATTTTTCTTTTCTAACACTTTCTATTCAAACAAACAAAGGGAGATAAAATTTTAGCATTTCTTTCCTCTCACTTTTCCTCCTTCCAAACAACTAGTAAAATCATCTCTATTTCCACTCTTTTTCATTTCTTCCAGGACAAAGTTGTTAATGTACTCAACCTTTACAAAGAACGGTCTTTCCCCATTTTTTTGCTGATGTCGACCTAAGCAAGGGTCTGACATGAGAAGAGAAAAAAAAGGAGCTCCTATCAACTTGTTATGACCTAGGATAATAAGCTTGTGAGTTTAGTCTCACTTTACCATCGAGAAACGAAAGAAGATTTATATCTAAAAATTAAAGTAAGACGTAGTGGTCTTCCATAGCACCTAATGAAAGATGTTGAACATCATATGAAGTCCAAATAGTGTATTCTTAAAATTTAAAGACTTAAAAAGGTGTCACTCGAAATGAGTTTTTTTGACTTCCTCATCTTCTCTCTTAAATTTTTGAATAAAACACAAAAACTTTAAAATATTACTTCACCTCTCCTCCATCTACCTTCAACCAAACATACTTTAAATAGAAAAAACATGTTCATTAATAGGTCTTTTTTCTTCTTCAAATGACGACATCTCACTAACATAAAATATAGAGTAGATATATAAGTGTATTTAAATAAAGGTTAATTAGAAAAAGCTAAAAAAAATAAAAAAAATTGAGTAAAAGATAGTAAGTGTATTTAAAGGTGTTCACGAGTACAGGTAAACTTGCGAACCTAACTACTCAAACCAATCCAACCTGCATTTTGACTCAACCCATTTAAATTTGGGTCTAATATGCAACAGCCAATTTAAATTCAATGATGTTTGATTCGGATAGTAGACTTAATATTGTGAACTTAACGCATTGAAGTAACATATATAAAATGATAATATATATATATATA
>NC_021162.2:43840563-43855006 GCF_000331145.2 Cicer arietinum | reverse complement strand
TATATATTACTGAGGTAAATTTAGTTGTTGGATTTTATTTGTTGTGTTTTATGTTGTATTTTAATATTGAATGATATGTTATGATATAGTTTTATTATTTTTTAGAAGTTCAGATATTTATGTTGTGGCCTAAAATTTCGAGTGTTTTTCGAATTCAATGAAATCGCCAAAGTTTATTTTAAAACAGAGAAAATATTAGGAAACCCTTAAAAATAAAAAATAAAAAATGGTCTTTGAAACTAAATTTTGAGTTCAGGAGTTGATTATGCATAGTGAAGGTATTAGTACCTTACAACATCAATTAAAATACGGTTACTTATAATTAATTGTGCAAAATTAATATTAACTTAAACATATTTATTTCTCCTTATGATTAAATATGAATGTCAATTGTTTTTTTAATGTGATTTTGAAATAAATGTGTGCTTAAAAAAGAGAAGAAAAAAGAAAAAACTTATTAATGTGTTTGACAAGAGTGTGATTTTGCTCATACGTATCTCTCGTTGCGACGAAGAAATCAAAGCTACGTAGTTATTTGGTAGAAAATGTGGATGTGTTGATTGCTTTTTAAAAAATTGTGTTTTGTTGTTGATAAAAAAATTGTTTTGACGGAAAAAAATAGAGTTTGTTTTATTTCAATAATCATTTTGAAAACAAATGAGTTTTAAGAGTATCAAGTTGTACAACTTGTGTCCCAAAAACTCAAAGAGTAAAAAGATATCACATCTAGTTAATCCATTTAAAAATATTTTTTATTATTTTCAGTTTTAAAATTGAGTTTTAAAATTACCAAATGGAACAACTCGTGTCTTAAATATTCAAAGATTAAAAAGACATCACGTCTAATTAATCGAATTTAAAAGTTAACTTTAGATTAATTTATTTATAAAAATATATTTTAGAATTATTTAAAAGTTAATATTTGTCTAATTAAGTGGAGAGTGGTCTAATTAGGGATAACAAGAGAGAGACTATCTTGATAGAAAAGGCAACCACCAAAAGAGAAAATAGAGGAGTAACCCTATTCCCGATTTTGTTAAATCAGTATCAGAACAAACATCGACTGCGCATTCGTTAAAAAACATGGATCGAGCTGATATTTGGAAAGCAGGTTTGCAACACTCAGGTCTTCGTTTTCAACGGTCGGATGGGCGAAACGACGTCTGGAGGGAGAGAAATCGTGCTCGCATAGCAGTAGGTTTTTGGGTATTTTCTTCTTCTTGTTTTTCATTAGTAGGCTTTAGTGCTTTGTTATTTTGGCTGGTTGTAGGCACAATTTGTGCATCATTTTGAGACTCTCTTGTATCCTTATTTGATTATAGTGGAAATATTTCTTTGGTCTAGACGACCCGTGGTTTTTACCCTTGCATTGAGGGGTTTTCCACGTTAAAATATCGATGTTTATTACGTCCTTTTATTTTGATTAATTTGCTGCCATATATTTATTGTTGCTCCTCACGGGTTCTTGCAAGTTGGGGGAATTTTATATCCGCTACGTATTACTTGTTATTGTGTTTCTGTGTTTATTCCCCATCAGAGTGGCATCAGAGCTCTGGTTGAAAAGCTATTTGATTTGCTTGAAGGATGGAGGCAAATATGAATATAAAGATGGTGTGCTTGAATGGTACTAATTACCAATTATGGAAGGACAAGATGAAAGATTTGTTATTTGTGAAAAAAAATGCATTTTCCTATTTTTTCTGAAAAGTCGGTGGATAAATCTACGGAAGAATGAGATTTCAAACATCAACAGGTATGTGGTTTTATTAGGAAATATGTAGAAGATAATGTTTATAATCATATTGCTAATGAGACAGATGCAAAAACTTTGTGGGATAAGATAGAGACTTTGTTTGCCTCTAAATCAAGGAATAATAAATTGTTCTTACTGAATAGTTTCATAAGTTTGAAGTATAAGGAGGGAACGTCTATTTCAGACCACTTGAGTGAATTTCGGAGGCTCCTTGATCAGATGTGTGGAATGGGTATCAAGTTTGATGATGAACTATTGAGACTATTTTTACTGTTATCTTTACCAGAGTCTTGGGAGACATTTCGGGTTTCTATAACGAGTTCAGCTCCTAATGGTGTTGTTTCTTTGGAAACGGCTAAGGGTGGTGTTTTGAATGAGGAGATGAGAAGGAAGACACAGGGTTCTTCATCTCAATCTGAAGTTCTTATAACTGGAAATTGAGGGAGAAGTCGAAAAAAAGAACCGAAGGGTGGTAGAGAAAATAGCAGAAGCAAGTCCAAGTCTAGATACAAAAATATGGAGTGTCATTATTGTCATAGAACAGGGAACATACGGAAGAATTGTTTTATGTGGAAAAATGAGAACAAAGGCAAGAAGGGTAAGCAAAAACAAAAGGATCGTGATGATGATAGTGATGATGACTATGTTACTACTGCTACTAGTGATGATCTTGTTATTCTCCGTGACTATGAGTCAATTAATTTTGTATCTGATGAGAGCATGTGGATAATTGATAGTGGTGCTACACTACATGTTACACCGAGGAATGAGTTCTTCACATCTTATACTTCATTTGACTTTGGAGTTTTGAAGATGTATAATGATGGTGTATCTAAGGTAATTGATGTTGGTGATGTATGCTTGCAAACCAACACGGGAATGCAATTGTTGCTTAAAGGAGTCAAACATGCTCCAGATGTTCGCTTCAATTTGATCTATGTGCATATGCTTGACGAAAGTGGTTTTGATAATCATTTTGCTTGCTACACTACATGTTACACCGAGGAATGAGTTCTTCACATCTTATACTTCATTTGACTTTGGAGTTTTGAAGATGTATAATGATGGTGTATCTAAGGTAATTGATGTTGGTGATGTATGCTTGCAAACCAACACGGGAATGCAATTGTTGCTTAAAGGAGTCAAACATGCTCCAGATGTTCGCTTCAATTTGATCTATGTGCATATGCTTGACGAAAGTGGTTTTGATAATCATTTTGCTTCTAGAAAGTGGAAACTCAGTAAAGGTAACTTGGTTGTGGCTAGAGGGGAGAAAATTAGTAAATTGTATTGGACAAAAGCTTTGGTTGCAAAAGACAGTGTGAATGCCGTATATATGGAATCATCTTTGTGGCACCAAAGGCTTAGCCATATCAGTGAAAAGGGGTTAAATTGCTTAGCTAGAAATGATGTGCTTCCAGGATTGAAGAATGTAGATTTGGAGAAATGTTCTCACTGCATGATCGATAAAAAGACTAGAGTATCCTTTAAAAGGCATCCTCCCTCTAGAAAGTCAGAGTTGCTTTAGTTGGTGCAGTCTGACGTCTGTGGCCCTTTAAAGGTAAAATATTTTAGTGGTGCACTTTATTTTGTTACTTTTATTGATGATTGTTCAAAGAAACTATGGGTTTATGTTCTGAAGACAAAAGACCAAGTGTTGGAGAAATTCAAACAATTTCATGCTTTGGTTGAGAGGCAGACATGCAAGAAGCTGAAACGTGTTCGTACTAACAACAGTGGTGAGTATTGTGGACCCTTTGATGTCTATTGCAAACAACAGGGTATAGCACATGAAAAGACTCCTCCTAAAACTCCTCAGCTGAATGGTTTGGCAGAGAGGATGAATCGAACACTTATTGAGAGAGTGAGGTGTATGCTCTCTGAAGCTAAGTTGCCTAAACATTATTGGGGTGAGGCATTGTACACGACGGTGCATGTTATTAATCTTACTCCTACTATCGCTTTGAATAGTGAAGTACCAAACAATGTATGGTTTGGCAAGAATGTCAAGTATGATCACTTGAGAGTCTTTGGTTGCAAGATTTTTGTGCGTGTTCCGAAGGATGAAAGATCCAAGTTGGATGCAAAGTCAAAGCAGTGTATCTTCATCGGCTATGGTGAGGATGAATTTGGCTACAAGTTGTATGATCCTATAAACAAAAGGGTTATCAGAAGTTGTGATGTAGTGTTCATGGAAGACCCAACTATTGAAGACATTGATAAGGTGGAGAAGACTACACCTGAGAGAAATTACGTCTTAGCTGATGGTGATCCAGTTCGGCCACCTGTTCCTGATTTGGATACTACTGATGGTATTGTTGAGAATGATGAGCCACATGATTGTTTTGATGATCATCAACTTAGAAATGAGGTAAATATTCCAACTAGTGAGATTATAAGTTGTCACATGATGAGAATCTAAGTGATGCTTCTGAATCATCTCTAACCCAACTCAAAAGATCTAAGAGGCAGAGACAACAATATACAAGGTATGGTTCTGACGAGTATGTGAATTTGATTGATGAAGGGAAACGTGAGTATTTTCAAGAGGCCATGGCAACTAAAGAAAGTCAAAAGTGGTTGGATGCAATGCATGATGAGATGAAATCATTGCATGGTAGTCACACTTATGATTTGGTGAAATTGCCAAAAGGCAAAAGGGCTTTGGAAAATACGTGGATCTTTAGAGTGAAAATTGAGAGTAACTCAAGGTCTCCAAGGTATAAAGCCATATTAGTGGTGAAAGGTTTCTGTCAAAGAAAGGGTGTTGATTTTAATGAGAATCGTGTTGAGTTTGGCAGCTACTCTTGACTTAGAGGTAGACCAAATGGATGTAAAAACGACTTTCCTTCATGGTGATTTGGAGGAGGAAATTTACATGAGGCAACCTGATGGTTTTCTTGTTAAAGGCAAAGAAGACTATGTGTGTAGACTAAGAAAGAGTCAATACGGTTTGAAGCAAGCTCCAAGACAGTGGTACAAAAAGTTTGAGTTGTTATGTATGACCAAGGATACATGAAGACTACTTCTGACCATTGTGTATTTGTTAGAAAATTTTCTAACGATGATTTCATTATCCCGTTATTATATATTGACGACATACTTATTGTTGGGAAAAATATTTCCCAGATTGACAGGTTAAAGAAGCAGTTGGGCGAGTCCTTTACCATGAAAAACATGGGAGCAGCTAAACAGATTCTTGGTATAAGAATCATGCGTGACAGAAAAGAGAAGAAACTTTAGATGTCACAAGAACACTATATTGAGAGAGTGTTGCAAAGGTTTCAGATAGAAAACTCCAAGGCTGAGCTTGGGTTTATTCAGGACAAATATGTATTATTTTCCGATAGTCAAAGTGCTATTCATCTTGGTAAGAATTCGACGTTTCATAGCAGGTCTAAACACATTGATGTGAGGTATCATTGGATACGTGATGTTTTGGAAGCTAAGTTGTTGGAATTGGCTAAAGTTCATGCTGATTATAATGGTTCTGATATGATGACTAAAGCATTACCAAGAGGAATGTTTGAAACTTGTTGTGCTATCGTCGGTTTGACGATTATCTCCACATAGTTGTGAGGGGGGAGATATGTTGAGTATTGGGCTCCCTTCCTATGTGGAGAAAGGCCCAAATATTATAGTCCATGTGTCTCACTTATTTAAGTGGAGAATGGTCTAACTAGGATTAACAAGAGAGAGACTATCTTGATAAAAAAAAGGCAACCACCAAAAGAGAAAATAGAGGAGTAACGATATTTCCGATTTTGTTAAATCAGTATCAGAAAAACATCGATTCGCATTCGTTAACCGTTGGATCGAGCTGATATATGGACAACAGGTTCGCAACATTCAGGTCTTCTTTGCAAGGTCGGATCAGCGAAACAACGTCTGGAGGGGGAGAAATCGTGCTCGCACAGCATCAGGGTTTTGGGTATTTTCTTCTTCTTGTTTTTCATTAGTAGGCTTTAGTGCTTTGTTATTTTGGCTGGTTGCACGCACAATTTGGCATTATTTTGAGACTCTCTTGTATCCTTATTTGATTATAGTTGAGCTATTTCTTTGGTCTGGACGACCCGTGGTTTTTACCCTTGCATTGAGGGGTTTTCCACGTTAAAATATCGGTGTTCATTACGTCCTATTATTTTGATTAATTTGTTGTCATATATTTATTGTTGCTCCTCACGGGTTCTTGCAAGTTGGAGAAATTTTATATCTGCTGCGTATTACTTGTTATTGTGTTTCTGTGTTTATTCCCCATCAGTTGGATGAATGCTTTGGCGATAGCGCTCGTGGTGGTGGTTTGCCGGAGGTCGAAGTTGACAGAGGTGGTTGTGTGACACATGCTTTCTCTAACTACCTACATTTTTATTTAGGTTTTTTGATTTTATTTTTGTTTATTATTAAAAAAGGTGTGGATTTGTTTATGGTTATCAATTGATTTGATGAAGAAGATGGTGGTTTTCTTTGTTGATTTCAGAAGGAAAAAATAACTATTTTTTTCTCTATCTTAATTTTTTAGGAAAATAAAACTCTCCCTTATTTGAATTTGAGATTCTCAATTTATAGGCTACAAGGATGAACCTTAGTGTCCACTAGATAAATTCAGATATGATTTTTCTATTGTTTTTGCAAAAACTATGGAGTGATAAGTGAAGATGAGACTGTTGGAATTCAATTATGAGTGGTTAGTCCCACATTGACCAGGAATGGAGGCTATATTGGATATATAAGGAGAATGACCCATAAACCTAATGCCTTAAGGTTTTGGGTTGAGATGTGGTGTCTAAGTCTCTTAAGAATCCATGATGTTTAGCCCATTTTCAAATGTCGCGCTCCCTAACAAGTGGTATCAGAGTCTGGTTTGGCTTGATGGGGGAGCAAAAATGACTTGGGTCAAGTGGATCAATTCGGTCTTGGATCAAGTGGATTAAGTCTAGTGGTAAAAAAAAAAAAAAAAAAGACTTGGATCAAGTGGATCAAGTCTAGTAGTGGTGGGGACTCATAATTGAGGGGGAGATTGTTGGATTTCAATTATGAGTGGTTAGTCCCACATTGACCAGGAATGAATGCTATATTGGATATATAAGGAGAATGACCCATAAACCTAATGCCTTAAGGTTTTGGGTTGAGATGTGGTACTAAGTCTCTTAAGAATCTATGATGTTTAGCCCATTTTTGGATGTCGCACTCCCCCGCACTCCCCAACAGAGACTTCTTTTTTGTGGAGTGCAAAGTTGGTGAAGATGAGACTTCTACTTTTTGATGAAGTGCAAAGTTGGAGAAGACGAGACTTCTACTTTTCGATGGCATGAAAAGTTGGTGAAGATTCAAAAGGAAGAAAACATGAAAGCTGAAAATATGGAGGGGATGCTTGTACACTCCTTCTATTTCTACCAAAACATTATTTTTATTTGTTTATTAGTTATTGATACTTTTTATCTTTTATTTAATTATATTTTTATGATGTAAATTAAACACTTTGTTAAAGAATCAATGAGAATATGAACTCAATTATTAGATTAGATTTATGAGTCTGATTTTGATTTTTTTGAATTTTTTTTAATATAATAAAATGAGATGACAAATATATAAAATTAAACACATTAATATGACTTATTATTTTTTTGAATTTTTTTAAATGGTCGGACAAAATTGGGGGTACTACAAATTAAATTTAATTACATTTTCTTAAAATAAAAATATTTTTTATTTATTATTCGCAAACCCAACCCAATTAACTAAGTTGATTTGGTTCGAATTTGATGTAAAAATCACATGTTGAGAAGTCAACTTAACCAAAATAAAATTGATCGATTCGAATACCATATTTAATAAAAATAACTTATTAATCCAATGCATAAACACCCTTAAATATATTATTAACTTCGCGGTAAAATTGACAAAGTCACGTGAATAGAGTTAAACATCTTTTTTGTGTGGAAATAGAGGGGAAAGCCCGGATCAAAAGAAAAACAAGAAAAAAATTAAATGCTCTCGAGAATGCCACAACTATAAAAAAGTAGCCAATGCCATAGAGAAAAAGCAAGGAGGGGCATCAAAGAACCTAAAATGTACGTTTTCGGTTAGAGAATTCAAACATGGCTTAACAATTTGTAACCTGATTAGCCTTATGATGAAGATGATTAATGCAGTAAATGAGAAATCAAGAAAGATCATGGATATAATAATGAACGAATCAAAGTCAACATCTACATGCACAAACCTACAATCAATCAACAATTGCACCCCTTTAATAGCCCAAGTTCAGCCATAAAAATATTGCAACCACTAAGATTAAAGGAGTATCCAAAAACAAAACACCATTTGCATCCCTCACCACAAGACGTCTAGAGAAATAACGATGCACCTCTTTGGCAAAAACACAATATGTAAACACATGCAAGATTGTTTCCACAACACTAACACATACATGGCAAGTAGGATCATAACTCATACCTATAAGAACTCTGTTATTATCATTTGAAAATCTTGAGCAATTTTCTAAATGAGACAACAAAGAAACTCAAACCTTCCCAATCTAAAAATATGTGGTCTCGGTTGTGTGTCAACCTCACTAATATGGAAATAAGCAGACTTAAGAAAATACACCATCATCATGCCATGCAAACCACAACATCCACACCATTCACGTTCCTCAGAACAGGCATAATAACATAACATATCATATCAAAACCTCATCTAATAGACGAGAAGCCATTTGTTATAAATCCCAAACTGCAACACTAGAAACATAATCTAAATATTTATCACATGGTTCACTTAGAACTTTCTTCTTTTGATCTTTGAGTTGAAGGATCGAGATAGGTTTTGGTCAGAGGTAGATAATTATTGTAGTGCTTTTTTCCTTTGTGTTTAGAGGGATAAATAGATAATCATTGACTTGTATTTCTTTTGTCTTTAACTCTTTGATTTAGACTGAAGATTATGATATGCTTGTTGCAATGCTTCTTATTATTATATTATGACTTGTTCTACTATTGAACACAATTACTTGTTTGTTAGATGATAATATTCTTTGTTCTAAAACACTTAAATTATTATCTCAAACTTTCTAATAATTTATGCTACCTTAAAATAGATAGTCATCAGTATACTTCTTCGTCTTCTAACTTAATACGTGCACTTAATAAATACAGTTAGGGGATAATTTGTTTATTTTGTAGCTAAAATGGCTTTTGCATTAAAAACGCATTCCTCAAAATCCTATATGGTACCATGCCAGAAGTTTGGGAAGACTGGAGTATAGCCAATTGACAAAAGTGTTACTTAACTCCTAGATATCGAGTTTGAATCCCACAACAGACAAAAATTCGTTAATTTCCAATGGAAAAAGGAGGCGTGAAGTTCTTGAGTACAAGTTTAATCAGAGGGGTCAGGCTATTACACTAAGGTTTGAGAACTTAAGAGGAAAATATCCAGGAAGAAGTTATGTCAAAAAATGAAAAGTTTATACCTAAACGAAAGTATGTCAAAAGGAGAAATATGATTGAAGCCAAAACAAGTCAAAATCCTAAAAAAAAAAGTTGAAGATTCATCGTCAGGATTAGCAAAGAAAGAAACTTACATGTGTCAACATATAAGCTTTGATACTGATGAAGTAACGGTTTTAAAGTCTTTTGTAAAAATTTGAAAGTTGAATTTGGTAGGCTCCACAATGACACAAACACTTTATCTCAAAAGTGTATTTTTTTTTTAAAACAATCAACTATATGAGATAAACAAATAGAATGAGGAGATACAAAGTAAGAATGCTGAATATATAAAAATAATTCAAGATATGCAACACTGTAATTTTAAAATGTATGTGCAACAAAAGATTCTCAATAAAAAATTACCTTCTACAATGTCTTGAAACTAAAGAAGAAAACAACATTTTAAAAATAGATGTTGATGACCTAACAAATGATTTAACCAACTTTGTAAAATCTACTTAAACTTTTAATAGTATAATGGGATCTCAAGATATTTGATAAAGTTGGTTTAGGCTTAAAAGCTTCAAAAAAAATAAAACTTTTTTAAACCTCTTTTATACCAATAAGAAAGGATTAGAAAATTAGAAAAAGATGCTCATATTACAATAAATATGGACACCTTAAATCAATTTGATATCAAAGAAAAACTTTGAGAAAGTTAGACAACATCAATTTGATATAGCCATTTTGGATCAAAACACTCTCATAAGAAAAAGTTGAAAAAGTAAGAAAGATAACCTTTGTATTGTTGCAAATTTGATTATCTTGAATTAGAAAAAACTACAGAAATCTTAAGCAAAAATATTCTAAAAAAAACTACACTAACCATAAAAACCCAAACCACTATAGATACTAAAATTATTATTAACTTGTGTTGCAGGAATGTCTTATAACATTCAAGAAAAAACTTCCCGCATTTAAAATAAAGGCTAAATTACATTTGTGGTCCTTTAACTTAACTTCAAGTAACGTTTTAGTCCTTTATCTTTTTTTTTTCCCGACTTGGTCCTTTATTTTAATTTTAAGTGACAATTTGATATTTTATGTTTTAAAATTTCAACAATGATATCCTTTTTTATACAAAAATTTTAAAAAAAATTCAATCAAAACTCATAAAATTAATTATGTTCTTCAATATAATATAAATTTCATCAAATTCGTAACGCAAATCTTCAAATAAACTCATATTTTCATACTTTATTTGATATTTTTAGGAATAAAGGACCAAGTCGGGAAAAAAAAAGATAAAGGACTAAAACGTTATCTGAAATTAAGTTAAAGGACCACAAATGTAATTTAGCCTAAAATAAAAGAGAGAAATGGAGAATTTGTAACCATTGAAAATATTGACAAAGCTCATACCAAATGTACATGTGTCTTTTATAATATTAATTTTGCAAAGAGTGAAGATGTTCAATATATGGAAGATTTAAAACATAACTTAATTAGCTTTAGGCATTTTAATGACAATGGCTTCAAAATTATTTTTAAAATCCAACATGTATAACATGAAACAAACACTGCCAAGATTCTTTTTGTTAATAAAAATAAATTTTTATATGTTATGCTTAAATAGATTTGACATAAAAAGTTTGTCTTGTGAGTATAAAAATAATTGTAAAATCATCTAAACTTTGATCCTATAAAAAGTCTTCCTAAGATTAGTTTTGAAAATGATAAGGTACGTAAAATTTGTCTTAAAGGAAAATAATTTGAGGGTAGTTTTTTCAAAAATATAATTTCAACTAAAAATATCTTGAACTGTTTCACATGTATTTATTTTATCTTTTCAAAACTACAAGTCTTATGGCCATGTAATAGTTAATGAATACAAACACTCACTTGGATTTTATTTTAAAGCATATGGATAAATACTTTGAAGCTTTTACAAAATTTCTTGTAAAGAATTTCAAATATCACTTTGGTAAGGAGTGATCATGGGAAAATTTTGAAAATTCATACTTTGTTAAATATTGTATAATTTTTCTTGTTAAAGAACTTCCTAATAATATGGAGTTGTTTAATGGGAAAATAAAATTTTATAAGAAATAGATAGAACGATTTTAAATGAATCATTGAAAATTACTTTTGGAGAGCAGCCATAAACATTATTTGCTATGTTTTTAATCTTGTTTCTATTAGAAAAATTTTGAACACAACTTCAAATAAATTTTCAAAAATAGAAAGCTAAACATATACTTTTACATTTTTAAATGTTGTTACTATATTTTGCATAATAAAGAAATTTTGAGTAAATTTTGGGATACTTTGATAAGGAGTGATCATAAATTATATAGAGTATAAAGAAATTTGAGTAAACTTTGGTAAGGAGTGATCATGGGAAAAATTTCATATTTTTCATAATTTTGGGATACTCTACGTTCTATAAATTATATAGAATATGAAATTTCAAGGCCTAAATTATAGAGGAAAGTTTGCATATTATGTTTGATAAATGATATTATCTTCATGATGAAAGAAATAAGATGAAGAAGAAAAATTACAATGTCAAGATGAGGATGAGGATGTTCTTTAGATGAATGATGAGGATGTTCTCAAGATGAATGATGAAACCATAGTGTCTCTGACTATAACAACGAGTCCTACCTAAATTGGTGTAAACATGATATCCTCTTCATCTTCACCATCTAAATTTATGCTACGAAAGGATCATCCTTTCTAGTAAATATTTAAAAGGATGGATTTACTCAATATTGAAGGATGCAACAAAGGTTAAATTTCCTTTACTCAAGCATCAATTAAATATCCTCAAATTTCAATGATGCTAGATGCATGAACATGAGAAGGACCTACAAAATACTTAAAAAGAGGGTCTCATCATTGAACCTCAAGTAAGGAAATTCACTATAGGAGGTACACTCAAATTCGAAATCTTATAATATTTGTATTATAATAAGATTGAACTTTGTTATCCATTGGCATAAATTGATTGATTGTATTATCTTGAAATTTGAAATGCATACTATTTTTTTTTATATGCAAGCATATGACTTTAAATATTAATGAATTTCATATCTTTTTATCATGTCTTTGATATGCATATTCTTAATTCTATGCCTATTGAAATACATTTGCAAAACCTTTAATTTAGACATTTACATGTTGGTATTCAATCCATAAAAAAGTGTTCAAATCTTCTTTGATAAATTAAATAAATTAAAACTATTGCACGATGATTTATGTCTTAAGAACACATGTTCGTAATGTATTTGTATAGAATTAGTGTTCTTTAAAATTTTGGACAATTGACTACTTTGTTAAGTATAAATTTATACTATCGTTGATTTTAGATAGTGCTTAGATATGTCCATCTTCTCTTGGATGAAGTTTGAATTTCATTTGCAAAGGGAACCTTTCCCTCCCCATATGCAGCCAAACTCAATTTTCGGATTGAAAAATCATCCTTTTTCTTCCCTTGGTTGTAGATTTAGCGTAACTCATTTTTGTTCAACTTGCAATTTCACTTGCTCCTGCAATTCTCTCACAAATTTGACCTTATTCTTCCCATCCTTATGCTTTAAAAGAGAAGTGTTTGACAATGATAATATATCAAGAGGAGTTATAGGATGAATACTGGACTTAGTCTTCCCATCCTTAAAGCCATACACAATTTCGTAAGGTAAATATTGAGTAGTACTATGTACAACTTTCACATGAGGTAAACATTCCTCCCACATTTTTAAGTTATTTTTAAAGTCACTTTTTAGAAGTGTTGCAAAAGTACTACTTTTTGCATCCATTTGTCCATTTGATTGGGGATTACAAGTGGTGGAGAAAAGTAGTTTTGTGTTGACCTTACCCTAAGTTTTTCAAAAAATGGCTTAGGAACTTGGTGTCACGATCTGAAATGATGCTCCTTGATAAGCCATAAAGGTGCACTACTTCTTTAAAGAACAAATCAGCAACATGACAAGCATCATTCATCTTTTTGCAAGGTATAAAGTGTGCAATCTTAGAATATCTCTCAATCACCACAAAAATAGACCCATCCTTTTTTCTTCTTGAAAGTGCATTCACAACCACATTAGCCTTGCATTTCTTGTGTTTATCACATATGAAATTGTTCAAGGAACTAAACCAACATGACATGTCTCTTGTTCAACTTACCTTGACCCCTTTAAATATTTTAAAGATTCATGGCCACTATGAATGACAAATTCTTTGGGTAGCACGTAATGTTGCCAAGATTGCAATGCCCTCACAAAAGCATACAAACTATTATCACAGGAAGAGTAATCAAGGGCAGTGCCATTTAGCTTTTCCCTAAAATAAGCAATTTGATGACTTTTCTATATCAAAATAACTCCAATTTCAACAATAGAGGCATCATATTCAACTTCAAAAGATTTAACGAAAATAGGTAATGGAATAATTGGTGCTTGAGTGAGTTTTTCTTTGAGAGTAAATGTTTGCTCTTGTTTTTCTCCTCATCTAAAACCAACATCTTTTTTCATAATTTCATTAAGAGGTGCAATTAAAGTACTAAAATCTCTTACAAACTTCCTATAGAAATTAGTCAAACCATGAAAACTCTTCACATCACTCACATTTTTAAGTTGTGGTCATTTTTATGTGGCTCTTATTTTATCATCATCGTCATACACACCTTTAGAACCCACAACAAAACCCAAAAAAAAAATGTCCGTGTAAAAGACACATTTTTCCAAATTAGCTACAATATTTCTTGTCTAAGTGCATGCAAAACAACTTTCAAATGCTCATATAAAATTTTTCTATATACTAAGAAATCATCAAAATACACAATAACCATTTTTCCAAAACTTCTATCAGAACATGGTTCATTAATCTCATCAAAGTTCTAGATGTGTTAGTTAACCAAAAAGGTATAACCATCCAGTCATACAACCCATATTTTATTTTGAAAGCAGTTTATCATGCATCCCCTACCCTTATTCTTATTTGATGATACTCACATTTCAAATCAATTTTCAAAAATAAGAATGCACCAAGCAATTCATCAAGCAAATCATCTAATAAATGAACACTACAAGAAAACACTCATTTTGTGGCCAACATAAATTATATTTTGGGACCGAAAAAGACCCTAAAAAATTACTGACCGAAAAAGCCCTCACAAATACTAAAAATTCAAATTGGTTGTTATTTGTGGCTGAAAAAGCTCTCGGACTAAAATTTCAGCAAGATTTTTTTAAGG
>NC_021162.2:43773623-43840504 GCF_000331145.2 Cicer arietinum | reverse complement strand
TTTGTTCTTGGGGTCCAAGCCGGCCAAAAATTCCTGCTAAAATTTTGGTCCGTTGTGAGGGCTTTTTCAGCCACAAAATCACACTTTTATTAGGGTAAAAGCCGCCACAAAGGAAGCCTTTTGTACTGCCTAGGCCGCCATAAATGCAGTCGTTTTTTACTGCTTAGGCTGCCACAATGGTCCAGTGTTCTCCTATAAATATCACTCCTTCTCTCATTTTCCATTTCTACTTATCTCTAAATTTTCTCTCCACCTTCTCCCTACAAATATTTTTTCTCCAACTTTTCTTTCTAACTTCTCTCTTGAATTTTGGTAATTTTTTATTTTTATAATGTTATTTTTTATTTGAAGATATTTATTTTATGATTATTATTTAATTTTTATTTTGACAGTGGTGGTATTGTTTTTATTGCGAAGAGTTGTTAGTTGTTTGTATGCTTCAAGTCATACACTACCCGACATCAAATTAGTATGTAATGCATTTTAAATATTGATTAGTAATTTATATAATTATCATTAAAAAAAATCATATGGTTAAAAGATATTTTTAGACTTAATATTTTATTTTAGAATATAGAATGTATTATTTTTAAACTTGAGCATAATATTACTTTTAAACTTTAATATTAGTAAGATTTGTTAAAAAATATACTAGTAAAATATTTAAATTGTAAAATTTATACTAAAATTAAAATGAAGTTATTTTTTAAAATGTTGATGAAGAGTAATTTTTTTATTGTAGTTATTTTTGGTATTATGATATATTATGTTAGTAAAATAGAACTTTATTAAAAAATTGTAATTTTTTTAGCAACAAAATATTAGTAGGTTTGTTCCAAAAAAAAAACTTAAAAATTATGTTGTTTACGTAATATATGATAAATAAAAATTTGAAACAAATGTAAAACTTATTGATTTTAAAGTAACTATTTTTTAAAAACTATTATTTAAATTAATGTTATTAATATTTGTTATTAGTCTTTACAAAGAGTTGTAGTTGAGTTCGTACAAAAATTTATATACGTTTACTGTCTCTATTTTTGTTTATAAGGACTTATTTTATGAAAAAGTTCATTAAACATCATTTAAAATTTTATTTTAGTTTATATATATAAAGTTTCTATTGTGATTTATTATATTGTTTGTAAATGTTCCCTTAATTGACATATAAAGTATGTCACAATTTATTATTTAGTAATTTGTAGTTGTCAATAACAAAATAATGCTTTTAAAAAATAAAACAATTTTTAAATAAAATATCGATCTTATATATAAAACATCGACTAGTACTGGTGGGGTACTTGAAGATGAATTTCAATTTCAAATCATGTGGTCTCCAACACCAATTAATAATACTTTTGAGGGGCTTTATCGTCGGGTAATATTCCATCAAATAATGGTGGAGGGAGTGGAGCTAATGATCAAATGAATTACTATGATGATTGATGTATTTGAATAATGTTTGCTATTTTTATTTTTGGTTTGTATGAATTTATTATACAATATTATTTAATTATGGTGTTTAATTTTTGGTTTGTATGACATAATTTATTAATTTTGGAATATTTTATTTTGTTTGGTAGTAATAATTTAATTAATATTATGATTATATTTTTATTTTTATATATAATATTTATTTTTAATTTAATTTTTAATTTTTAAATTATATTTATTTTTGAATTATATATATATATATATATATATATATATATATATATATTTTAATAAAGTCACACATTTGTGGTGGCCTAAGCCCTCACAAAGAACAGATTTTGTGGCGGACTTGACCCTTACAAACACTTACTTTTCTAAACTGCCTTATCTTTTGTGGCGGTCTAAGCGCTCACAAATTTGTGGCGGATTTTCCGTCATAATTTTTGTGAGGGCTTAAACCTTTGTGACTGCCTTATTTATTTCTCAACACTCTTTTTCTTTTTGTTTTTACCCTCTCTCTCTCTCTCTTGTTCTTTCTTTTCTCTCATTTTTATTGGACCATCTAACACCAAGCTACACTATTAGAAAAAACGCTTTTAGAGACCAATTTTTCGGTCACTAAATGAAGAAAATCACTCACGACCGAATTTAGTGACCGATTTAGTGACCAAATTTAGTGATCGATTTAGTGACCGAATTTAGTGACCGATTTAGTGAGAGAAAATAGTGACCGATTTAGTGATCGAATTTAGTGACCGATTTAGTGACTGAATTTTGTGACCAATTTTGTGACTGAATTTTGTGACTGATTTTGTGACCGTTTTTTAGACTTAATTAGTGACTGACTTAGCAACCACTTTGAATTAATTTATTATGTCATTCGTGACTGATTTAGAGACGAAATTTGTGACATAAATTGTTATTTTTATTAAATATTTGGTTACCAATTATGTCTCAAAATGTTACTATTTTTTTCTTTTATATTCATTACTTTATTGTCCAAAAGAACAATAAAAATAATTTTTTAATTTGATTTCAATATCTAAAAAGTTCATACACCAAAATAATTTAAAAGCATTAATCATATCACCGCATATAACTAAAGAATATAATATATTTAAATAATATTTGTAAGTATTCAAAATAATACAGATACAATTTTAATTTTAATAAAACATATTAAGTCATAACAAATTGCAAAATATTGGTTCTTCGGATTAACTTATCACTATCCATCTAACTCTTCATCATTATGATCACGACCATCATTATCAACAATCTCATCATCAAAATCACCAGCATCATGATCACCAATCTCATCTTCAAAATTGTATCTACAACATATTAAATAGGTTATTGAGTGAAGAGATAAATAACATGACATCAACAAAATAGAAGGCAATGCAATGGAAAAAAATAAAAATGTAAGTCTGAATTATTGACCTGCATATTTGAAGAACAAAGATGATAATATCCTTTAGGCAGCATTGTTTGCAATCAATAACATAGTGGATTTTGAATGGCCTTCTAGGATATCAAAGCTGCTAGGGCTTGGAACATTTGAAATGGCATTATTACATATAAGCATCAGAAAATGGAAATGGAAATGTATATGCCATGGGTGAAAATTGAAAAGCCTGACATAATCAACAAACTAAATAAACCATCAACAATTAAACTATCTACTAAAGGAGTTTATTTATACGAATCCCTGGAAGTTGTGTGTATAGAAAAGATTTTTTGTTGCCTTCCTATGAAGACACAATGATTTATGACAAAAACACTTGAATACAATGCAATGTCTCAAGAGCACAAAGTCCACTCATATGCCAACTCCATCACATTTTCATTTACGTAGATCTATTTTGAACTAGAAATCAATTAGGTCAGTTAAACCCAATAGTTATATGGGTGTATCAAGATCTGTGATAGTTTATATCAGCTGATATCAAATTCCTGATTTTATTTTCTCTTGCCGTATTCTAAAACACAGAGGGTGAGTCCTAGTGTAATGATAAGATTTCTATCGTATAACTCTCAGAGAATGGGGTAAATTTGCATATGTCTAACCCTCAGACGACCACATGATGGAACTTCATCCTGTGGGTCATTCTGTATTTTTAGTCTGTGACACAAATCCTAAGCGCCATCTGAATTTATGTTTGCTCACTAGAATTTTTATTTGGCTCAATTTCAAATGGATTAAAAGTGAATACGAGATTTCAACTTATAAGAGATTCATTTTCTTACCTTTGACAATAGCATTCACGAGTATTCCAAGAAAATTGAACATAGCTCCATACTCATACAAGAATAAGTTCTACAAACCAAGAAATTGAGAATTAGCATATGTAATATTAATAATAAAGCAGTTAAATGTGTCCTAGCAGGGTGGCACCACTAAAGTGCAGTTCTTGAAACTACCCATTTATTTTATTTTACTTCATTATTGTCTTCTAGGATATCTAGATGAATCTTCTAGTTAGTTTCAGTCGTCCAACATCCCTATTAGTTTCTGTCTCTTAAGTACCACCCATTACAATTAAATCATGTTAGTTATTTTTTGAAGACATATAGACCAAGATTATATTTCTAATATAAACTGCAATAAATTCCGATTTCTAATACAGTGTAAGCAAGTCTGTCTTCACACATGGGCATGCCCGTGCGCACAAACTGGACAGTAATAAAGTGTTGGCCAAAATACATGAAAAGGCCTAACTAGAACAAATTAACATAGTAGACTGTCCAACGTTAGAAGGAGATGATAATTCAAATTCCTTACAGAAACACAATTTTGAACTCATTAAAGCATTTTTAGGTCTTTATAAAAATGTGGTCAATTTATGATTCTTTTTCCAATTCGGCATACTTCACATGCAGATATAAACTTGTATCATATTGGCTCTTCAAAGCATACTCATTATAAATAGAGGCCATTGACGGAACAGTAACCTGCAAAATAATTCCGATGTTAGATCAACATATAAAAAATACATTGATTGCTTAATTGATTAACACTAACCTAGGAAGTTGAATATTCTATGAATACTAACAAGTAATCTAGCAAGTTGTACAATCTAGGAATATTGACAGATTTACTTAATTCTAACAAATCTTAATAGATTAAAAGTTCACTGATTGCATAATAATAATAATCAATTAACATAACGAACAAATAACAAACATCACTTACAAAAATAAACGTATAGAGATATACACTCATTGTGACAGGAAGACCCAAAGTTGTACTTCCCTTGGGTGTCGATCGTAATTGACTAACAATTATACCAATGAGCAAGAGAGCAAGGGATTCCCTCTGTAGAAAAACAATAAATCAATTTCCATCTTGATAAAAGAAACAAAAGCAAATGAAATTTATGTGAGGATTTTAACTTGTTAAATTCAATAGTATAGAGCCAAACAACGGCCACATAGTACCTCCCACAGAATACAAACGACTCACCCACAGGATATGAGGAATCAACAATTACATCATACTCCCCCTGGAGAAGTGGTGGTGGAACGGTGACGAAACGGAGAAGCAGTGGTGGAACGGTGAAGTAGGAGTAGGAGAAAAACAAGTTCCAGAAAAAAAGCTTTTCGACCACTTTGTAGCGCTCCTTTCTAGGCTACGTTCGACTCGTAAAAAGAAGGTTCCGAGTTGAAATCGCATGGCCGATGCCACATCAAAATGATTAAGACGTTTCTTTCTCCCTTCGATCATTATCCACTTCAACTAGAACTAGGAGAGGACTTCATCCCCAGCCTGAATCCGAATCTTAAGCTTAAACAAAATAATGCTTGTCCTCAGCACCCGAATCATTCCTATCTAAATCTCCATCGGCCGCATTTGAATCAGAGTACGGAGGTGCGACAACGGATTAAATGAGTTTTTGAGAGTTTAGGGTTTGTATTACAAGTTTAGATAGTGAATAGAGTTTCAGAGAGGGAACTTTATTTTAGTAAAAAATGGAGAAGGAATGTTATTTTGATTGAAATAATTTTTGTTTGTTTTTTAATTAGAGAGGGAATTTTATTTTAATGAAAATTGGAGAAGGAACTATAAAAAATTTCAATGATGATAAATAAAATTTCGGACAATTTAATTAAAAGAAAATATAAATAATTGAGACCGATTTTTCAGTCACTAAAATTTAAGTAGCTAAGTTTCTAAATTTCGGTCTCTAAATTTCGTCTCTAAATTTTGTTAGCAATTGATTTAGTGACGAAATAATATTTAGTTTCAAGGTTCAAAATTTCAGTCACTATTTCAGTCGCTAGTGTGAAAGGCAAATTTTCTAAATTTCATTAGCGACCGATTTAGTGACGAAAAAATATTTAGTTTCCAAGTTCAAAATTATGGTCTCTATTTCGGTCGCTACTGTGACTGAAAATATTCGGTCTCTAAATTGGTCACTATAGGCGAAATTTCTAGTAGTGCTAGGATTCAAAGATACAAGAACCACATCTTGTCCATTAAATACAAAAGAGTATTTATTTGTGTGTCCCTCGTGATTGCTAAGGTCTTCCTAGCAACAAATGACTTGTTTCCATAGCTACAACATCATACAACACCACATCATTGTACTTTCCAATTGAAAAGTAAACTTCAACTTGTTTATTTTCAAGCATTTCTATATTTCCACTTATCCATTGGAGCTTTTAAGGTTAAGGATTAGCTTTTAGTTTTTGTGCTAAGTTTGAAACTAAGAAAATACTCGCAGCCAGGGCTCTTGTGCAATATGGGCGATGGCGTAGGCCCCAAAATTACTAGGGCTTCAATTTTTTTTTACTTTTAATAATTATGACATATTGATTAAAAAAATTTCTATATAATAAATAAAACACTTAAGTTCAATAAAATTTGATTTATCATAGAAAAAATAACTCATTGCACCAGACTTTATTGAGCTCAATAAGAGTTTTAAGCTAGTGAATAGTTTCACAAAGAAAAAATGATATAGGATTAATAAGTTTGTTTTGACAAATAAAAACGATTAAGAATATTCTTATTTAGTTTTTATATATATGTTATTTGATAGTATATATCTTTGAAAGTTATGAAATATGATTAAGAATGTGTGATTATTTTCTTTTGAACTGTGATTATTTGATAGTATCTTCGAAAGTTACGAATTTACTTCAAAAAAATGTTAGGAGGATGCCTTTTTTTTAAATAGCTAGAAAGTTAATATTATCTTGAAGTTGTATTTAGATGTTATTTATGATTTACTTATTTTGATGAATTTAAATAAAGTAGTTTGAGTTTTTGGCATTTCATTCGGTAAAAATATAATATTTTGAAATAATTTACAATTATAAAAATTGATTTTTTTTTATTAAAACCCCATAATTTTCTCTTTATAATTTTTCAAAATATTCCCTCAAAGCTCTAATTTGATATGACATAGATGCTCTCTCCCAGGGGAAGGTGGATTAGACCCTTTTTTTTTTGTTTTTTTTGAAAATGAACTAAAATGATGATAAGGACCTCACCGAACTCACTTAGGGGAGATAAGGTCGGTTCATATTAGGTACGTTTGACTCACTTAGGGGATATAAGGTTGGCTTGGTGGTTGGGATTAGAGTTAGTGAATGGAGTGATAAGGAGGTCGTAGGTTCAAACTTAACCCTCAACAAAATACTAACAATATTAATAAAAATTGGGGTCTATAGAAAAGACGATTGATAAGCCTTAAAGGAATAATTACCACAAGAAAACTTATTTTCTTTTCTTGAAAAGATCAGAAGGGGGTCGAATCCAGAATAAAAAAGAGCCAAATACACAAATTGTGTTTTTCCAACAAAAATATTTTGCTTTTCATTACTTGGACAAGGATACATATAGTAGGATGAGTTATACTAGCTTTGTGGTTTACAAAGAAAAAGTATACATTAAACTTGAATTTTTCCATGTATCAAAGTGTAACATGCATGAATGTTATTCTCTCCTCATAAAGCCTTGACTTGTCTCTTGAATGCCTTTGTCTCCTCGTTAATTCTTGTCTCTTGTTAATGGCTTGTTAGTTAGAAAAATACGAAGGATTTTAGTCATCTCTCAAAACATCCAAGGTTGATTGTTTATACCTTGCTTTTGAACCTCCCATTTGAGGCCTCTTGGGTGCTACTTTGCTTTATGATCCAACAACCATTTATTTCAACAAAAACAAAACACACCAAAACAAAAGTTGGGCAAAAACATGTCAAGAGGACCCCATGCTTCACACTTAATCAAAATATTCATAAAAATAAATTAAACTCAAGTACTGGGCCTAAATAAAACTAAGTTATGATCCACACTTTTTGCTACAGCTTAAACCAAACAAAACTAATCAAATGGGCAAAATCTGAGGCACCCAAGTTCTCTACATGTTGACTTATGTAGTTGACCAATTTGAACTCCATTTCTCCTAAGTTAAGCCTTGCTTCCATGAGTCGCAATTTGGTTTAAGGCTTTCTATGTGCTATTGTCATTGGTCTTCCTAGCCTTTGAAATTCTTCAATGCTTGGTTAATATGTCATCACTAGGAAGATAAATGTAGGATGGAATAGTAATATAGGATGAAAATTATTAATAAATAGTGTTGAGAACTAGTATTCTTGCATATGTATAGGGAGAGTTTAATTAGAATGTAAGAATTAAATTCATGCATGTGTTTTGGGTAGTTTAATTTCACATTTATGAACGTTCTCTCATTTATCCATTCATAAAACATAAAATATATTCACAAGGTTTGTTCATCATAAAACTGGGGATATTGTTGATGTCAAATCATATTTGATATATGTGTTAATGACAACAAACATTTTAAAGTAAATTTTAAGTTTTATTAATGGTTATCTACAAATGGTGTTATTTGAGTTTTGTTTACGGAACAAGAATAATTTAAGTGGACAAGATAAAAGTCACTCACATCAACAAGTGCATAAGATCTAGTCAATAATGAAAGGATAAAGTAGCATCAAAAAATTACAAAAATTGTTACGCAAGCTCATGAAGATATTAAAATAATTTTTTAAAACCATGATGTTCAACACATTCTCTAAAAGCTCATAACGTTCTCATGCATTGATACTATAAAGACTATAATTGAATGTCAACTTTAAAAGTCATCTCTACAAAATCCTCTCATGAAAAGAAGGTTAAACATAAAGGATGATCAAAAGAAAATGATATTGCAATGATGGATTGTCAACAACAATGCAAGAATAGCTGCATATTTCATCTGTATAATGCATCACAAAAGTTGTACCATTGTGCCACACCATTTCAAGTAGTATACTATGTCATCAATTCCATACCAAAAGACACAACTCAAAGCGGGGAAGTTCTTTGGTTATTTTACACACTACAACATGAAAAATCTATCATGCTCATGATGAGTACATTCTTGCTTATATTGAAACATCTCATAGATAGTTAATGAATAAGACATAGTGTGTGCAAACACCAAAACAAGTTGAAGAAAATATCGCTTCAACAAAAGGTTTTTCTTTGAGGATGATTAACTAAAAATATATTATTATCTTATATAGAAGAAATCATTCTCAGTTATGATGAAAGATGGTTCTCGTGACGGACATGTCCAATTCATTCAAAAATATTCCTATCAATTAAGCAAAAAGACAAGAAACAACTTTGAAAAAGAAATTACTTGATAAATTACTTGACAAATAACATTCTTATATAATGCAGCCAACACAAATACCATAAATGCACGAAAGTAAACTTAATAATATAAGAGAATTAACTTTGATGTTGAAGTTATCTCAATAATATTGCATTTAAAGTTTCATTTATGAACAATAATGATTGAAGGATAATGTGAATAACATTCTTTATGGCATGATGCAAAAGGAACATATAATTAAAGCTTTGTTGTATCCAAAAGAGATGCCAACATTGTTTTTGGATTTCTTTGAGGTCAATAAGATCTCAACAACCTAAGCTTTGATACTCCAAGAATGAATCATGGTTTATAGAGAACATTCTTATTATTCTTACCACTTGCAAGTCAATAAAATTAAAATATAGTACAAGAAAGTACAAAAGGTAGTTTAAACCTTTGACAATTTCTAAAGCAGCTACAATAATCGTTCAGAGGTGGCACAATATGAAGTTTTTAGAATAACTCACTTCTCCCAAAAAACAATAGAACATTTTGCATACGAATAAAACGTTTTGCTTAGTTTTCACAAAAAATGAAGACAATTCAACACAGGAATTGATCAGCAAGATAGTGAGAAATCTCACAATGCGTGTGAGGACTAAACTTAGCCTAAGGTGAAGAGTGAACCAAGATAATTTCTCTTTGCATTGTTCTCTTTGTGAGCACTCAACATGTCTAATTTTTTGTGACTATTTATTCCACTTCAATTTGCACTAGAGGTTTACCTCTAAGATTTGAGCACTTAATAGTCTTAGAGAAAAAAAATCTACGAAGAAGTGATGTCAAAAATTACAAAGTTTACACCTAAATGAAAACTTCTGAAGAAGAGAAAGATGATTGAATAAAAAATAACTCAAAATCCTATAAACAAAAACAGAGTTTCATTGTAAGAACTAACAACGAAAGATACCCATATGTGTCTAAATGTAAGTTCTAAAACTGATGAGGTAACTATTTCTAATGTTGAATTTGATAGGTTCCTAAATGACACAAACATTTTATCTCAAAAGTGTACATTTCTAAAAAAATCAACTGTATGAGATAAAAAAAAACAAAAGAATAACTGCAAATTAAGAATGATGAATATGTTAAAATCATTCAAGAGTTGCAACACTCTAATTAAAATTATTTGAACAACAAAAAATTCTCAATGAGAAACACATAAAAAATTATCTTCCACAATGTTTTGAAACTAAAGAAGAAAAAAAACACATTAAAAATAAAAGTTGATGAACACAAAAATTATTTAACCAACTTGGTATAACCTATTGAAATTTTAAAAATATCATGAGATCTCAAGTGGATATATTTGATAAAACTTGTTTAGGTTTCAAAGTTTCTCAAAAACAAAAGTTTTATGAAAACTATTTTATTTCATAAAGGAGGGATGGGAAAGGTAAAAAAAAAAAAAAACTCTTTTATTGTAATAAATTTGTATACTTTAAATCAATTAATTGGCTATCATAAAGGAAAGAGTTCAGAAAATTAGACAATATTTTCATAGTGACTAATATGATTATTTTAGATTAAAACGCACAGCATGAGAAAAATGTTTAGAAAGTAATAAGATATTTTTCTTATTTTGTAGCAAGTTTAATTATGTCGACTATCTCATGTTGTATTTGGGGATAAGATTTTTAATGAAATAATTTTTTATTTTTACTATCTTGTTTCCTTGGATTTTGGTTTAATTTCCCACTTTTGTTTTCTTTCTTTTTGAAAGTACTTCAAATAATAGTTGATTGATATGGATGGCAACATAATTGAGATATAATGGTTTTTATATCGATTTGAATATCTCATGTTTGAATTAAGTACGAAGAGTTTCTATTAATTATCTCATCATTAAAATACATTCGATCTTGCTTATATTTTTCTAAATTATAATTCCGAAATACATTTTAATAATAAGTTAATTTACATGATTCTTCATATTTGATTAAGACAGGAAATTATCTAAATTATTTCTATATAATAGATTAAACACTTAATTCTCTTTTTATTTAAATTAGAGTTTTTGTTAATATATGTGTCCTAAACACGTGCTATAGAATCTAAAAGTATAATTTTTTAAATCTTTTTCTAAAGAAATGAATATATAATTTTTTACATAATATATTGTTTTGTCTGTAACATAAAAATTTATTTATATTTATTTAATTATATCATAAACGCACATATACATATTTTTATTATAGGAAATGAAATGTTTTGAATTAAATTTTTATAATAAAATATTAACAAATGTTTTAGAATATTTATTAAAATTTAAATATAAAAATATTGTATGTTTCAAACTTTAAAATTGTAATAAAAAATTTTATTCAATTTCTTTTTTAACAGATGTCTTTAAAGTTGGTATCACTGATTTTTGGTTTTTTATAATTATTATATGTTATTTTTAAAAAAAAATTAACTAAATATTTTACATTAAAATTTATATATTAAAATGAGACAAAATCATCTATTAAAAAATAAAAAAAATTCAAATTTATAGATTGTCGCATTTTAATATATAACTTTTTATTAAAAAATAAAAAATTAAAATTTATAAATAGTCGTATTATTGAAATGCAACCTTTTAGTATAAAATAAAATATTATTTTTAATGTGATCACTTGTCAAAGATACAATTAAATTAAAAAAGTAAAATATTTTAATATATATTTTTAAATATAAAATATAATGATTAGTATTAAAAAAAAATTATATATATGTATAAAATAACCCTCATTTTATATGCCCGTACAAGGCACCGATTGTTATCCCAATTTTTCTAAATATCTCTCAACGTATTCCAGTACTAATGCAATGATTTCATCACAGGAAGATTTGTCACGGTGTGAAAAAAACGGATGGAATGGAGGTGTACGCAATGAAAAAGTTGCACTGTGGTGGTGGAGGGGGAGTGGTGGTGTGGCTTATCTTGCTTTATGCACAGTACTGCGTAGCATAGCATAGCATAGCCTATGCTGTTTGTCTGTGTCTATATTGCTGCTCTGCTCTGCTCTGCTGCTGCTGCTGCGATTTGTTGTTTCTGCACAGACAGCTGATGCCAAGTGTGATGGATAGTACGATCATCGCGCAATCCGTTTCCCTAACCTTACATCTGTCTCTTCTGTCCATTACTTGAGGTCAAGCCTCTCTTTGTCTGCACCTTCGGATCTTTTCTACCCTTCGTAAAGGGTCTCCCCGATCCCCATTTATACTTATATTTTCTTCTCTATTTACCTTTTTTACAATTTTTAATTAGTAGGATTTTTTTTAGAATATTATTTTTTTTAAATATTTTAATTTACAATTTAAAAAAAATATAACCCTCCTATTATTTGATACATTTACTTGTTAGGAGATGTATCTTACAACTATGTTACCGAAGAAACATCAATTTTATAAGTTCAAATATTTGCAACGTGACACAGCTTGAATTAATTTATTCAACAATAAAACTACCGTACTATATTTGGTTCTACAAATGTATGAACATTTATAATTTAGATTAGCATGTCCTAAGAAATTGGTAATATAAGTAAAAGTAAGAACGAAATAAAACAAGACGTAATTAAATGGATTTTTTATTTTATATATATTTCTTTACATTAAAATACTTTACTTCTAAATAATATTATCTGACTCTTTTATTTTTTGAGAGTCATCAACCTATCTTGATCAGGTTTAAGAGTATTTCCATATCATGCATAACATTGAAATTTGAGTTTATAACTTATTTAGTCTTGCTATCTTAGACTTTTTCTTATCATGAATGAGTTCTTCACTAAAAATGAATCAATCGAATTTGAAGATTCATTATCCTATTTATTTTTATCAAAATTTTCATTATTACAAGGAGATATTTCCTCAATAAATTAAGAGTTGATAACACGATGATCTATATTATCACTTTCTACCACTAGTGCAACCTCAGTAACATTATGTGTTAGAACCATGTTGGTTTGAAGAACTATGACCCTTACTTGTTTTGTTGATAACAAAATCAGTTTATGGGAACCATTTAATATACTAACATTTTTATTAAATGTGCAGGTCTTATATCAAGTGAACTATATAGAGTTTTATGTTGTCTCCGCTGATAACTGGACGAAGACAAAGGAACAACAAGACTTCATTTCCCTCCATCTTTGTAAGTCTGATGTATGTGCTCTGACATGCATCTCTAGTGATGCGACAATGCTTTGTGTTGGCTTACTCCAATAATTTAAGCAATTCTTTGATTCTTTTGATTTTGGAATTACGTGATATGTTTTGGTTCAGTGACCTTTGTTGAACGTAGCTATGCCTTGATCTTCTGCCTTTGGTTAGCTTGACAAAGCAAGTGATGGTCTGCCTTTGATTTTCACATCATCAATTCAAGCATTTAATCGGCTGGCTCTGAGTTATTCTTTATACTATGAAAGAAGTCTACGCTCTAATGAAAGTCAACGATCCAAAGAAGAAAAGGCATTTGCGGATCCTATGGTAAACATTATGAATCTACTACTTGTCTGAAGATCTTAATATATGCTCTGGTCATCTTTTTCTCTGTTTCCTAACTGTTTTAACAAGATACACTAAATCGACTACAAGATATGTTTTGAAAAGTTTCTATGGCAAATAAATCTCAAAAGATACGATATGAAACTTTATGAGTTATGCTGATTTCTTGCAATCAGGACAGTGGCCAAAAACCCTAATCACATTTGCACTCTTGCTCATAATCATTCTTTTTCAGTTTAGTGCTAAGAAAAGTTTATGAATGAACAAATTTGTAAACAATCTCTGCGAGAGCTAATTTAGAAAAACCCAAACCTTTTCTTTTGTAAACTAGCACAGTAGTGGTTGCCTTCTTCAAAAGGTTGATTGTACTAAGCTAGAACGCTGAGAAGATTGAACACAGTTAGTGTGACTAGTAGGTGTTCAATTGTAAGTTTGATTCTATGGTGAATTAGTGGATTAAATCCTTTAGGTTGAAGGGACTAGACGCAACTACCGTGTTGATGGTGAACCAAGATAAATTGGTCGTGTCTTTCTACTATATTTTTATTAACCTGATTTTCTTTATTTATTTTAGTTTAGCCACAAGAAAAAGAGTTTAATAATAAAAACAATTCAAAGCCCCCATTTTTTGTGTTTCTTATTCTACATCAAGCAGCATCGTTGTTTTCTTCTCTTTGACTACATAAATATGTTTTTGTTTAAAGGAGCTTTACATTTTGTCTCCATGCTACGATGTCTACGTTTACATTTGGTGGTCATGTGGTCAGTATTGTGACAAGTGGTGCAAAATGATGATAGTTTTTAAACTCTATGTCCACATGAAAATCACAATCTTCTCTTTCAACAAGAATGTGGTCGTGAAGATTTATCATGTGATCGACACCTATTAAAACATGAGCACGATGACTAAAGGAACTATCACACCTAACTTCATCCTGAAAGGTGGGCAATGGAATTCTACCAGCGATCACAAATATTGTCTTATCTCTAGTATTCTTGAGGCAAGCCATGTATGCAGATCCGAACATGAATATTTATTTGATAAATTAATTGTGGGTTAAATTCCAAGGTCCAAGTAAAGAAGCACAAGAAACTAGATTTTAGGTTCCCAAAACCTATCGTACACACATTGCATAAGTCCTAGACATATTCAAATTAGCAAACTCATAAAAACATTTCCCTAAAGAGATTACACTCCAATTACAAATGGGCTTCCACAAATATATTAATTTACTTCGCAAGTCTGTAATCTTGATGTGGGAGTTTGTTAAAACCAAATTGGTTTTATACTTAGAGTTTTTATGTTAAAAAAATTATTTTATGAGAAAAATTTATTTGACATCACATATTATGAAAGAAAATTCGTGTTTTTAAAGACAATCTAAAATAATTTTTTATTTAGATTTATAATTGAAGAAAATCTTTGACCAAGTTGGAATAAAGATATGATCAACATCTTGCCAATAAGAAGATATGAGTTATTTACAAGATGATTTGATTAAGATTTGTCCCAAGACGATATGAATTATTTACAAGAAGATTTGGTCAAGGTTAATAACAAGAAGATATGAATTATTTATAATAAGATTTGATCAAGATTTATCTACAAAAAAATATGAATTATTTATCACAAGAAGATATGAATTATTTATAATATTTGATCAACATTTATCACAAGAATATTTGATCAACGTTTATCACAAGAAGATATGAATTATTTACAAGAAGATTTGATCAAAATTTATCTACAAGAAATATGAATTATTTACAAGAAGATATGATCAAGAATTGTTTACAAGAAGAAACACTCACAAGAAGATACATTTATCATTTGCAAAGATATGATTCAGATTTTGACAGAGAACAAAATACTGAATTGGACTTAGTCATATTCCTACTTGTGAAAGTTCAAGAACCGGTCCAACAATATGTTCCGGCCCAAATCAAAGCAATCAATAAGAAGGAAATTTCATATGAAAAATTTGCGAGAGCATACTTAGCAAAATACGAACAATATAAATTTGAAGAATTTACAAACTCAATCTAATAAAATATGAATGTTCTCAATCTAAAGAATTTACAAAATCAATATGGACAAAATACGAACATAATCAATCTAGAAGAACTACTCATATTGGATTCAAAAATAAAATTGGCTAAAGAACATATTATAAAAAAAATATATTGTTCAGAATTATTTTTGAATAAGATCATTGTTGACCGAGCATGAAGTGAATATACAATTCAAAATTGAACAAGGACTAAATTGAAGCCCTAATTTTATCTATAAATATATACTGAATGTTCAAAAAGGAGATCATCGAAAAATTATAAGGAAAAAAGTACTCAAGCTCAAATTTTGAAATTCATCTTAGAAGTCAAAGGGAGAAATACTTGTTCGAACGAGAAATATTTTCTAAGTGCTTTTCTTATAGTGTAATAGTCATTATTATAAATAGGTTGTTAGAATCATCTACTCAAGTTCCAAACCTCTGTAGTCAAACCTGATACTGGTGTTAGTGTGGAGACTTGGCTGGTAGAGTCAAGGTGTGTGTGTTACTAAAAAGTATAAGGTTGTCAGGTTGTTTGAGAAGACTGATTTGGAGGGTCAAGTGCTTTGTAATTCAAGTTGTTGAATAAATGGATTAAGTCCTTTTGATTGAAGGAACTGAATGTAGCCAAGTTAGTGGTGAACCTGGATAAATTACTTTTGTCACTTTATTCTTGCACTTCTTAGTTTTGTTTTTACTTATACTCCAAGTCAATCATCAAGTCTAGACCAATTTAGTCAAATAATGAAAAAGTTATCAACTTAGTCAAACATAATTCAGCTATCCATTCTCGTGTTTGCACCTTCAATTGACATAGTGTCCGACCTCAAGGATGAGCACTTTACAATGTTTAAAGAAATATCGAAGGATTCAACATGTCTGGATTCAATGAATAAGCTGTAGGAGAAAATATCAACAAACTACCTCTGTTTGATGGAGAAAGTTTTGATTATTGGAAGGACAGGATGAGAAGTTTCTTTATTTCACAAGGTCTTAAACTTTGGGACATGGTGAAAAATGGTTATATTGCTCCATAGAGTACTAATGTTATTAAGATTCCAAGGAAAGATATGAATGTTGGCCAGATAAAGATGTACAAGATGCATCATAAGTCGAGAATATTCATGATAAATGTAATCACTTTCAAGGAGTTTGACATGTGCGCCAACAAGGAGACATCAAAAAATATTTATTATAGTCTGATTATGACCTATGAAGGAAGCAAACAAGTTCAAGAAGCAAAGGTCAACCTCCATGTCAAAAAGTATGTGTTGTTCAAGATGGAAATAGATGAAGACATTGAAACAATATGTTCCAGATTCTATACTATTATGGATCATGTGAAGAAGATACTAAGAAGTCTTTCAAGAAAAAGGAGACCTATGATCACAACAATTTAGTAAGAAGAAGATCTGAATACTCTTAAGCAAGAAGAATTAATTAGCTCTCTCAAATCAGATGAAATTGAACTTGCAAAAGGATGAGCCCAAGAAGAAGCAACCGACCTTGGCTTTGAAATCCTAGCAAAAGAAAGTTTTGAAGGCAACAATAGAATCATAGGATGATGATCCAGAGAATAAAAATGGAGACTCGAAAGATCTGGAATTGGCTTTCATATTCATAAAAAATCAAAAATATGTGGCACAATAGAAAGAAGAAATTTCTCCAAAGATATTCCAAATAGTTCAGTAGAGGAAATAATGATAAATATGACAAAAGCATCGTCTTATATGGAGCAATGAACCTAGACATATCAAGTCAAAATATTCAAATATGGAGAAAAGGAAACATTAGAGGATAGATTCTAGACCCAAGAAGAAGAGTATGATGGCTACACAGGATGATTCTGATGATGAAGAGTAATCATATTTGGCTCTGATGGCTCATACCAACTCTACCTTTAGATCCAACAGAGATTATGACTTTAGAAGTGAATCAACTAATGAAGAAATTAAGGTATTTTCTGACTTAACTCGATCTGATTTAATTACTACTATAAGTACTCCTTGAACAAAAATCACAAATTGTCTTTAAACCTGGAAACACTTAGGAAAGAAAATGCAAACCTAAATGAACAAATTAATGTTTTAAATAATCAACGTACTAAAGTCAAAACAGAAAATGCAACTTTAAAAACTGATATTGCTAAACTTAAGATTGAAAATCTAACTCTAAAAAGTAATCATAGTTCAACATCAATTGAAAATACCACATGTAGCTCTAATAAGCATGACAACGTTTTCCAAGATTTTCTTGCTAATGGTATGAAAAGAAGCAAGTATGCTTCTATGATTTATGAAGTTAGTAGAAATGGTAAAAGAGGTCTAGGATTTAGAGAAATTGTAATTGAGACTAAACTTATTTCCTCTGATATCTTGCGTAATATTTTCTGTAAGAAAGGTTACTCCAAATGATCTTGTCTCGTGTTAAATACAAGGAAAGACAAGAAACCTTTCAAGACTAACAAACTAGAACCGAACCAAATTTAGGTACCTAAGAACAAAATTGTTTATGTTGCGTATGTCCTCAGCAATCTAGTTAAAACACTAACCATTGTACTTGGACAATGGATGCTCGCGACACATGACATGAGAAAAGTCTATGTTCCAGGAACTAACATTGATCGAAGGAGGCATAGTGACTTTTTGAGTAAAGCAAAAAGGCTAGATCATTGATCAAAGCAAAAAGGCTAGATCATTGATCAAAGCAAAAAGGCTAGATCATTGGTACTACCCCTTATATTGAAGATGTCTTGTTTGTAAAAGGTCTTAAGCATAATTTATTATGTATAAGTCAGTTAAGTGATAATAATCATGATATTATATTTAATCAAAAAACATGCTAGGCAATTAGTTAGAAGGATAAATCTGTACTCTTGACAGGTTATAGGAAAAAAAATATTTATAAGATAAATTTGTTTAGTCTAGAGAAACAAGACTTAAGTGTCTTCTTATGTTAGTAAATGAAGAGATACTAGTTTGACACAAAATATTAGGTCATGCAAACCTTAGATTAATTTCAAAACTGAACTAGTCAGAGGTCTACCTAAGCTTAGTTACAAAATTGGAATTATGTGTGAAGCTTGTCAAAAGAAAAAGAAAAAAAAAAACTCCTTTGCCCCTAAGAACTCATTCTTTACCTCAAAGTCCGTTGAACTCTTACATATAGATCTCTTTGGACTAGTGAAAATAGCCTCTCTAAGTGGAAGAAATATGGCTTTGTTATAGTAGATAATTACACTAGGTGGACATGGGTAAAATTCTTAAGAAGTAAAGATGAATCCCACAGTGTTTTTCACATTTTGCAAACAAGTAATAAACAAAAAAGGGTCTTAATTATTTATCATCACTATTCATAAGAGGATGCATCGTAAAGTATTTAAACCTTATGATAAAAGGTCTGCCCACTTAAATAGTTTCATTAGCACAATAAGTTATTCATACGAAATAATATTTATTATCATCAAAATAATTTAAGAGTCGTTGTTCTACTAAATGACTTGATTCTAACAAACTTTGTGTGTGAATTGATGACACAAAATTTTGTGTGTATTAATTAAACATTTCATAGTGTCTATACTATTTCGGTGGGTTTAAGTGGATATTTAAATGTAAGATTAGGGTTTTTCTAATTAAAACTGGTATATCTAAATCCTCTTCAATTAGCGCTTAAGTATGTTGATTCTTATTAAACATCTTTTGAATATTAAATAAATTTTTAATCCCTATAAAATTGGTGTATTTTACTTTTAGTTACTATAAAGTTAATCAACTGATTTTGACTGACAGAAGGCCACGTGTCATTGCCATATGGACAATTTTAATGCGAAGGCTCTTGACATGGGTTTGAAATTATTATTTCTTAGATTACTATTTTTGTTTTAATTTAAAAAATTAAAATAAAATGTTAGTATTTAGAATTTCTACTTTCAGAAAACATATCAAAATGTTATTCTCCATCAAAACACATTAAGGTTGCCTCCATTCTTGATTAGAAATAAAAAAGCACATTCCTTATTCTTCACAAAATCACTGACTAAATATCTTCATTTTTCATCTGAAAAGTTGCGGAGAATACTAATGAGAAAGCTCTCATGGGCGTCGTCTCAAATTACACATGTTCATTTCAACCACTTGAGGGAGTGTGGCTGTGGTGCTCTTTCCAGCTCCTTGTTCACAATACTGAGAAAAAAATATGCAACCTAAAACGAATTTTAATATGAGGCCTAAAATAAAAAAGTGAGAAAAAAATGTTAGAGACTAATAGTGAAATACTTCAATTTTATAGGGATTAAAAATTTATTTAACACTTAAACTTATAAACATCAATCTATAATCTCTCTTTGTGGGTATTAATTTTTGCATGATTGTCAATCTTGAGTCATGCACAACTATTTAATGATAATACCTTGGTATTAATGACATTGAAAACTATATGTGCATCAAAGACATAGAACCATATGCGTGCATTAATGAAATAAAACTTTGCACGTGTATTAATGACATAGAGTCACGTGTGCGTATTAATTTTTATATGATGTTAATCTTGAGTCATAAGCATCAATTTAATGTATCTTTCTTGTTATTAATAATACAGTGTCTTGTGCGTGCATTAATAGCATAAAGCTTTGTGCGTGCGTTGATGACATATAACTTTGTGTGTACATTAACTACACACATCACATAGTCGTACTATTTTTGTGGGTGTAAATTTAGTGGATATTAAAATTTCACTAATTAACACTTGTATCTCTAAATTATATACCATAGACACTTAAATTTGTCAATTCTTATTAAACTTATAAATCTATGTACAATTATAAACATCTTACTTAGTAAATAAAAATCAAAAGAGGCACTCACTTTGTACAAACTATAATTCTTAATATCCCACATTTTATGTGATCTAAATAGTTCAGTTTACAAAATTGAAAGGTAACTATAATATTCCTTGACATGAAAAGGATACAAAGTTGATTATGATGGTGCTTAATTTAGCCAAAATACAAACACTTTATCTTTCATTTCTTACCGCCAAAAATCACATAAATTAAATTGATTTCATCCACCTCAATTGGTTCACCATCTTGTGGTCACGCATATTGTGATTATGATGACATGAATGTCTCTGATATGCTTATGCATAAATAAATAAAATCTCCAAATCATGATTTTCAATATATCCAAACAAAAATTAAAATCAACAAAAACCAATGTATGCACCTCCCCTTTTTAATATTTATATTACTATAAATAAAAATATCCCACCAAAATAGTTATTAACATATTTGTGAAGAGTTATTTTAAATGGAGATGAACCTCAAATAAAAGAATTGTTGACCACAAATTTATTTCTAAATCCTAAAATAATAGAATAATAACAACATGGTGAACAAAAAAATGAAATCATAAATAAATTGCAAGTCATAATATGTATGAAAATATGACCATAAAAATAAAGTATACTTTATTTGGATCAAACTCTATATAAACTACGACACTTCATTCTCATGAGATCGAATTAACTATCACCGTTGTTCGCAACATTCCAATTCATAGGATATGTGCATGTTAATCAATGTATCAGTGTTGGCTTTATTTCACATGCAAATATGCAATTGAAAATGTATGTTACGATAAGAAACCTTCCAAACCGAGAAGTGCGAGGGTTTTATACCGAACGATGGTATATGACATTTTGAAGAAGAAAGGAATTGATAAATAATTTATATGTCAACTCAAACATAAACATATGCATATATGTGAAGATCGACTATTCTAGCAACAGCAAATTGTTGAAAGCTACTCATATTTATAAAGGATACATACAATAGAATGGTTCCTGTGGGAATATAAAAGCACGGTGAAAGTGCCAAGTAATTATGTATCAATTATTGTGCAGATAATTTGTTAGAGAATAAGTACCTTATTCTATGACAATTTGTAAACACCCTCTTGTCAGAGTATTTTGAAAATCCTTAAACTTTCACTTTTGTAATTTAATCCAGTAGTGGATGCATTACTCAACAGTTTGACTGTACTAAGCTAGAAAGTTAAGAAGACTTGAATAGAATCACTTTGACTAACAGGTGTTCAATGCAAATGTGATTCAGTTGGTGAATTAGTGGATTAAATCATTTAGTTTGAAAGGACTGGAGAAAGCTACCGTGTTGGTGGTGAAGCAGAATAAATTGATTGTGTTATTCTATATTTGTATGTTATATAGTCTATTTTACATCACTTGGTTTTGATATTTCTAAAATGTTTTTTTTATTTATAAATAAAACACAATTCAAATACCTCATTTCTTGTGTTTCTTATTCTACAATTGGCATCAGAGCATGGTATAAAAGCTGAACACTAAACCATGTTTGAGAAAGACTTAGTGTTATTATGAACTCAAGTGAATAAGTTACAAGTGGAAATATTAGTTGGCCTCCCCTATTTGATGGAGAATACAAACTCATAAGTTTCTATATCTCACATGATCTTGAACTCTTGGACATAATCGAAGATGGCTACGAGGCTCCAAAAGACGTTGTTGGTGTTGAAATATGCAAAAAGGATCTCAACACTGATCAAAAGAAAGTACACAAAATGCATCATAGAGCCATAACTTTCATGATATTTGTTATCACCTTCAAATAAAATGAACCCTTCCAGATAGAAGAAGATAAAAGACGTTGAGAAAATGTTTTCAAGATTCAAAACTCTGGTCTTTGAATTGAAGGATCTCCAAAAGAGTTACACTACCTCTGACCACGTCAAAAATATGCTCAGAATTCTTCCCAGCAAGTGGAGACCAAAGGTGACAACAATTCAAGAGACAAAAGATCTAAACAACCTCCAGAAGAGTTGATGAGTTCACTCAGATCTCATGAGATTGAACTAGTTAAATATGAGCCTAAGAATAAGTCCAAATCCTGGGCTCTCAAGTCCCAATGAAAGAAGGTTAACTCCAAATTTCTACAATCTACTAAAGACTCGGAGGAAAGCAAATCAAACGATCATAGTGAAGACTCAGATGATGAAGAGTTTTCTTTTATCTCAAGGAAAATCCAGAGCATGTGGAACAACAGGGAGAATTCCTTTACCAAAAGAGATTTCGAACAATCCCAAAATAGTAGAGAAAAAAGGGGAAAATTAGACAAGAAAAGAATCATCTTCTATGACTGCAAAAATCTAGGACATTTCAAATCAGAATGTCCTAAACTTGAAAAGGGAAATTCCCAAAGAAAAGACTTCAAGGAAACTAAGAAAGGTATTATGGCTACCTGAGATGAATCTAATGAATCATCTGATCAAGATGAAGAGCATGCTAACATGGCTCTGATGGAAGATACACACTCTGACTTTAATTCTGACGATGAAGTAATTGAGGTATTATATGACATATCTCGTAATTAGCGTATATATATGTGTGTGTGTGGGTGGGTGGGTGCGTGTGCGCGCATATGTGTGTGTAGTTTTGTTGAAAAAGACTTTGAAAACTTGAAAAAAGAAACTTACTTTGAAAGAAAATGTTTCAAAAGTCTTCAATGAATTTATTACAAACGACACAGACAAAAGCAAACAAGCCTCTATGATATATGACGTTAGAAAAAATAATAAATGTGATATTGGTTTTGAAGAACCAGAGAAAAATCATAAGAATAACTTGATATTGCTTACATATACTTCTTAATGTAAGGCCACAATAAAGAACTTGTCATATGCATAAAAACATGGAAAGACAAGACAACCTTCAGAAATAACAAACTAGAACCCAACAAATGTGGGTAGCTAAGAATAAAATATTATATCATGCAAATATCCTTAGCAACAAAGTCAAAACACCAGTTGTGGTACTTCGACAGTTGATTGTCACAACATATGATTATAGAAAAGTCTATGTTCCAAGAACAGACTGTAACATCCAGATATTTTATTTTATTTTTATATTTTTACTTTAGGTGTAGAAATAATTGTTGATGATATTATTTTAATTTTTGGTAATAATAATAATAATAATAATAATAATAATAATAATAATAATAATAATAATAATAAAAGGCAACCGTTAAAAAAGAAGTTCCATGGCTTAGTTGAAATGCCACGTCACCACTTAATACACGTTCCCTACTTTCCCCATTTAATATCCCGTTCCCCACTTTTTCCACTAAATATCACCCACACTTTCCCCATTTAATTTAATATCACGTTTACGTTCCCCACTTTCCCTCTCACTTAATAATATGTTCTCCATTTTACCCGTTTAATATCACATTCTCCACTTAATATCACGTTACCCATAAAAATGAATAAAACAAAACGGACGTCTTCCATTCAAAATGTTATGCTCTGCGATATAGAGAAAAGGGTTTAGGAGAGAAGGAGATGGAGACCATTTTGATAGAAAAGACAACCACCAAAAGAGAAAAGAGAGGAGTAACTCTATTCCCGAATTTGTTAAATCAGTATCAGAAAAACATTGATTGCGTATTCGTTAACCGTTGGATCGTGCTGATTTTTGGACAGAAGGTTCACAACATTCAGATCCATGTTTTCAACGGTTGAATCGGCGAAAAGACGTTCAGAGAGGGAGAAATTGTGCTCGCACAGCAGCAGGTATGAAATGAGTGAGACAAGAATTTGTGAAGCATAATTCTAGAAATAACTTTGTTAACGGTAAGGGCATCACTCCATTCGCTTTCCTACTTGAATTATATGTGATATAAATGTACAGTGATGTTGTGTATTGGTTCTATTTGGGTGTTATCTTCAAAATGAATATTAATAATGGTTGTGCTTGATATGCTCAAATTGTGGAAAATGAACGTTATGTGATACGTTGTTATAACGGTTGTGCTTGACATGTTGTGGCTATTCAAGGTGATTACTTGGGTTTAAACTGGGTTGATTTAGAACAAGGTTGAATGATTTTGGACGCTCTGGTTGAGTGATCTATACTGTTGCTAACAAAAGTGTCTACATTCATGCATTCATAGTCGTGTGGTGCGTCCGTAAATGGTTGGAGCCCATAGTTGGTGGTGCGTCCATAATTGTTTGGAGCCCACATATCCTTGCGGGGATTTTGAGTTAGTGGTGTTGCTTGGAAGGACCCACGAAGCCCTTGTGGGGGGAGCGATATTCCGGAATCATGCATTGACATATAGTATAACAAATAGATTGTGCATTTTGATTGATTTGTATCTTTGATGCGTTGTGATTTTTAACTGTTAAATGAAATATATGATTTATCTATATTTTGCTATAACAACTATATATGCATGCATGTTTGCTCTGTGTTTGTTATTTGGAGATAACCCTTACATTTGACAGGACGTCACATACAGTGTTACTTGCGAATAATATCACGATCAACCTAATAGGAGAAATGCGAGGAAGTACAATAGCATGCAGTTGGAGGCTTCAAGATACTTCTGTATCGGTGTTAGACTTGTTTGGTGAGTTTTCCACAAGTCCAAAGTTTGTGACCAACTAGGATTTATGTTTGGGTAGTAAAACGTCGAGAGTTTTGACTTTAGGAGTTTCTTTTGTTTAATGTATTAAATTACTTTTAGTAATTGCAAATCCTCTGATTTATTATTTTTTGAAATATAATTAAACTAGTTATTAAATGATTTTAAAGTAAATGAGTATTTAAGATAATCATAAATAAATAAAAATGAATTTGTAATGTCTCGAAAAAAGCAGGATGTTACACATACCCTCAAGAATAGAAGATTTGTAGGTTTTGAATGCGATTAAGAGGTAAGATTATTGTGTATGACACATTAGGTAATGGTTTATTTTCCTTTATTAATAATGTTTGACTTGTTAAAGGACTAATGCATAAGCCACATATGTTATGATGTCTTCAATCAAAAGTCATGTAAGGTAAAAAGTCAAACTGATGGATCCATACTATTTACTGGCCAATGCAAAAGCAATATTTAGAAAATAAATGTTTTTGATTTGGAAAAACAAGAAGTAAAGTGTCTCATGTTTATGAATAAAGAACCATTGATTTTGCATAAAAGATTAGGACATGGCAATTTGAGGTTAAATCTCAAAAATGAAAAGACTTGATTTATTCAAATCCTTCACAAATTTTATATATGAATCAAATGTTCTTTGTGAAGCATGTCAGAAATGGAAACAAACAAAATCATATTTTTCTTCTAAAAATGTTGTTTCTAATTCTAGAGCATTTGAACTTTTACATCTTGATTTATTGACCGTGTAAAGAAGGCCTCTGTCAGTGGTAAAAAAATATGGACTCTTTATTGTTGATGATTATTCCAGATGAACGTGGGTAAAGTTCCTTAAACACAAGGATGAGTCACATAATATTTTCACCATCTTCTACAAATAAATGCAAAATGAAAAAGGCTTTTGTATTGCAACAATTCGTAGTGATCATTGGAGTGAATTTGAAAATAAGCTTGTTGAAAACATTTGTGAAGAGAATAAAAATTCACAAAATGAATGTTGCCAAGCACTTTTTGGTAGAAACAGTGAACAATGCATGTTATATTCAGAATATAATCTATATAAGACATATTTATAATAAGACTCCTTATGAAATGTGGAAAGGAATAAACCCAACATTTCATACTTTCATTAATGTGGTTTCATAGGCTATATTTTGAATACCAAAAAGAATCTTGGCAAATTTGATTCATGATCTCAAAAGTGCATCTTTTTGGTATACAACAAAGAAACATTTATTGTTGAGGAATCAATTCATGTGAAGTTTGTTGATGAAAGTTTGGTTGATAAAAATTCAAAGCTAGATGTAGACTTCACAGGTCTACTGATATTAGAGGAACCAACAAAGCCATCATACAATGAATCTGATAATATATTCCTGATAATTCAAGAACAAGAAATAATGAACTGACCACAAATCAAGATCATTAGGAATCCAAACCTTGATGGAAATACAAATCTTTTCATCCAGACTCTTCGATCATAGGAAGCAAAAATGATCGTTTGAAAACCAGATATGCTTGTAAAGAAACATCTATATTTGGACTGCTATCTGAAATTGAACCTAAAACTATAAACAAAGCTCTATCAAATGATTGATGGATAATGTCAATGCAAGAAGAGTTGAATCAATTCAAAAGAAATAACATATGGGATCTTGTCCCCAAGCCTAAAGAAAAGAATCAATTGGAACCAAGTGGGTTTTCAGAAGCTATCGAAATGAGAAAGGTGAAGTGGATAGAAACAAAGCTAGACTTGTAGCTCAAGGATATAGCCAACATGAAGGTATTGATTACACAGAAACTTTCGCCCATGTGGAAAAGTTAGAGGCTATCAGACTTTTACTTTCATTTGCAGTATTTAATAAAATCATTTTATATCAAATGAATGTTAAAAATGCTTTCTTAAATGGTTACATAAATGAAGAAGTTGTGTCAAACAACCTCTTGGATTTGAAGATAATGAATTTCCATACTATGATTTCAAATTAAAGAAATATTTGTATTGTCTAAAACAAATGACAAGAGCTTGGTATGATAGGTTAAGCAACTTCTTATTAAAGAATAATTTTGATAAAAGTCAGGTTGAGACTACTTTATTTAGAAAATTATCTAAGATTGACCTTCTCATTGTATAAATCTATGTTGATGATACTATTTTTGGTTCTACTAATGTCAAGCTCTACCAAGAGTTTTCTAAGTTAATGCAAAATGAATTAGATTAGCATAATGGGAGAATTAAAATTCTTTCTTGGAATCCAAGTTCATCAAAACCCATATGGTGTACTCATTTATCAGACAAAATACATAAGAGAATTTCTCAAAAAATTTAAAATGGATGAATTTAAACACGTGTCTACAACTATACATCATACTTGTTCTCTTGATAAGAATGAGTCAGGTAAAACGGAAGATCAAAAGGTATAAAGAGGAACAAATGGTGCTCCCCTCTACCTAATTGTCTCTAGACCAAATATTATGTTTAGTGTGTGCCAGATTTTTGTCTGACCCTAAAGAATCCAACTTAATAGTTGTTAAGATGATCTTTAAATATCTGAAAGATACTACTAATATTGGTATATATTATAATCATATAAGTACAGGTTAATAGGTTTATGTGATACTGATTACACTAGAGACAAGTTAGAAAAGAAAAGCTCTAGTGGAAATTGTACATTCCTTGTTGAGAATCTAATCTCTTGGTCGAGCAAATGACAATGGACTATTGCTCTATCAATAGAAGCAGGTTGTAATACTCAACTATTGTGGATTAAGTATCAACAAGAAAATTTCAAAATCAATGGGAATAACATTTCAATCTTCTGTGATAATACTTCAGCTATATGTTTAACCAAAGGGTATTTTAAACATTCAAGGGCATCAGTGGGTTGATATTTTCACAAACCAATTATTTAGGACAAATTCAAGTTTATTAAGAAAAATCTACACATTATATTTATAAAAGAATGGTGTTTTTGTCTTTGTATTTTTACCTTTAGTAAAATAGAGTAAATGGTTAAATGTATATATGATCTTCCTCTCACTATAATACAAGGCTGAAGAAGATCATCGAAAAATTATAAAAGAGTAGAAGAACTCAAGCTCAAAGTTCCAAATTGATCTTAGAGTTCAAAAAGAGAAACACTTGTTCGAATGAGAAATATTTTCTAAGTACTTTTCTTAGAGTGTGATAGTTCCAATCCTTTGTATTCAAACCCAATAGTTGTGTTAGTGTGCCTTCAAAAATGATGGGTTTTTAGATTGTGTGCAGAATATTTGGCTTAGAGAGTCAAGGTGTGTGTGCTCCTCAAAATTCTGGGGTTGTCAAGCTATTTGAGAAGACTTGTTTGGAGGGTAAGGTGCTTTGTAATTTTAGTTGTTGAATTAATGGATTAAATCCTTATGAGTAAAGGGACTGAAAGTACCCAAGTTAGTGGTGAACCATGATAAATCACTTGTATCACTTTATTCAAGCACTTCTTAGTTTTTTTATTGCTTCTACTCTAAGTAAGTCATCAAGTCTGAACTAGTTTCATCAAATAATGAAAAAGATATCAACTTAGTCAAACACAGTTGAATTCCCCTTTCTCGTGTTTCACCTTCAATTGGCATTAGAGCTCGGTTTCAAGGTTAATCACTTTATAGTGTTTGAGGAAAGATTTATGAGTTCAACATGTCTGGATTCAGTGAAGAAGTTGTTGGAGGAAACATTAACAGATCAACTCGGTTTTATAGAAAATGTTTTGAGTACTAAAAGGACAAGCTGAGAAGTTCCTTTAATTCATACGAATCTGAACTTTTAGAACTTGGGTGAAGATTATTATATTGCTCCAAATAATACGTATGGTATTAAGTTTCCAGGGAAAGAAATGGATGTTGATCAGAATAAGATCTACAAGATACATCAGATGTCCACAAAATTTGTGATAAATTCAGTCACTTTCAAGGAGTTTGACTAGTGTACAACCAAATAGACAACCAAGAGTATTTATGATAGTCTAGTTAATACTTGTGAAGGAACGAATCAAGTTCAAGAAGAAAAGGAAAATCTCCTAGTCAAAGAGTGTGAGTTATTCAAGATGGAAGAAGATGAAGACATTAAAACAATGTTTTCCAGATTCCAGACTATAGTCTCAGGTTTAAAGATACACGAGAAACGTTATACTACTATTGATCATGTGAAGAAGATACTAAGATGTATGCCAAGCAAGTGGAGACATAAGATCACTGTCATTTAGGAAGCAAAGGATCTGAATACTCTTAAGTTGGAAGAATTCATTAGCTCTCTCATAATACATGAAATTGAACTTGTAGATCATGAGCCCAAGAAAAAGCAACCAACCTTGGATTTGAAATCTAGGAAGAATAATTTTATAAAGGCAACAACGGAATCAGAGGATGATGATTTAGAAGTTCAAAATGGAGACTTAGAGGAATATGAATTGGCTTTCATATCCATAAAAATTCATAAGATGAGGCGCAATAGAACGAAGAAATTACCCCAAAGATATTACAAGTAGTCACACAGAGGAAATGATGAAAAATCTGACAAGAAAAGCATCATCTACTATGGATGCAATGAATCTGGGCATATCAAGCCAGAATGTCCAAATCTCGAAAGAGGAAAACATTCGAGGAAAGATTCCAGACCCAAGAAGAAGAGTCTGATGACTACATATGATGATTCTGATGATTCCTCTAATATTGAAGAGTAATTAGATTTGGATCTAATGGTGTCATACAAACTCTGCAAACCTAACTTAAGAAATTAATTTTTTGAAGAACCAAAGTGCTTAAGTTAAAATAGAAAATGCAAGTCAGAAAACTGATATTGTTGAACTTAAGGCTAAAAATTTAACTTTGAAAAGTAATCATAGTTCAACATCAATTGAAAATACCACATGTAACCGTTAGAAGCATGAAGAATTATTTTAAGATTTTCTTGCTAAAGGTATGAAAAGAAGCAAGTAAGCATGTATAATTTATGGAGTTAGTAGAAACGGTAAAAGAGGTCTAGGATTTGAACAAATTGTAACTAAACTTAAACTTATTCGTTCTGATATCTTGTATAGTGTTTTCTCTTTTAAAGGTCACTCAAATTTATCTTGTACCTTGTTAAATACAAGGAAAGACAAGAAACCTTTCAAGACTAACAAACTAGGAACAAACCAAATTTGGGTACCTAAGAGAAAAATTATCTACATTGCAGATATATTCAGCAGCCAATTTAAAACACCAATCATGAGAAAAGTCTAAGTTTTAAGACCTAACATTGATCAAACGAGGCACAATAATTTTTGGAGGAAAGAAGAAAAGCTAGATCATGGGGCAAGGCACAATTGGTAATAGCACTCCTCCTTCTATTAAAGATGTTTTGTTTGTTAAAGCTACTTGAGCTCTTACATATAGATCTCTTTGGGACATTAAAAACAACCTCTTTAAGTGGAAAGAAATGTGGCTTTATTATAGTAGTGACTAGTGAGTACACTAGGTGGACAAGGGTAAAAAATTTAAGAACTAAGAATGAATCCCAGAAAGTGTTTATCACATTTTGCAAACAAGTAATAAATGAAAAAGGTCTTATGATTTTAACAATTAGAAGTGATCATCGAGGAGAATTTGAAAACAAGTTATTGGAAAGTTTTTGTGATGAGAATCGAATCTCTCACAACTTATCCTCTCCTACAACATCCTAACAAAATGGAGTTGTAGAAAGAAAGAATAGATCACTCCAAGAAATGGTCATAACCATGTTAAATGAGATGAATGTGGCAAATCCATTTTGGGTTGAAGCAATTAACAGTGCATGTTATATTCAAATTAGTCTTAATTAAGTCTATATTGAATAAAATACCATATGAATTGTGGAAAGGTAAAAATCCTAACATCTCTTACTTTAAACAACTTGGTCGTACATGTTATATGTGGAACATTAAAGATATCCTCGGTAAAGCTTATAGAGTGTTTAATACCGAAACTCATATTGTGGAAGAATCCATACATGTTAAATTTGATAACAAACAGCTTGACCTTGAAAAGTCAAAGTAATATGATGATATTTTAGATTTACCAGAACTAGAAGAAGTAGATGCAGACAAACTAGAAGAACTTAAAAAATTAGAGGATGCAAGCAAATCAAAAGAAAATGACAAATCTTCAGAGGATCAAGCTGATCAAGTAAGAAATAGTCAAGATAAGTCAGAAGGAAGATTTGGATGGAAGTACAAGCCATCTCATCCTGAAACTCTAAACATTGGATGTGCAAGTGATCCTTAAGGACTAGATCATCACCAAAAGACACCACTTTGTTTGGCTTACTCTTATCAATTGAGCATACATCTGCTAATAAAGCATTGGCAGATGAATGCTTGAAATGCAAGAAGATTCAAATGAATGAGGAATGATGTTTGGGATCTAGTACCTAGACCAAAGAATAACAATATTGGAACCAATTGGGTTTTCAGAAACAAACTAAATGAAAAAGGTGAAGTTGTCATAAATAAGACAAGACTTGTTTCTCAATGTTAGATTCAACAAGAGGGCATTGATTATACTGAGACATTTGCTCCAATGGCAAGGTTAAAAGTTATTTGTATCCTACTTTCTTTTGCCGCAAATAATAACATTATATTATTTCAAATGGATATTAAAAGTGTTTTTCTAAATTTTTATATAAGTGAAGAATTCTTTGTTAAACAACCCCCAGGTTTTGAAAGTTCTGAATTTTCAAATCAAGTGTTTAAACTTATGAAATATTTGTATGATCTAAAACAAGCACCTAGGACATGATATGATAGACTTGGTAACTTCTTGCTTAAAAATAACTTTGAAAGAGAACAAGTAGTTAATACACTTCTTAGAAAATCAATCCGATATGACATTCTTATTATTCAAATTTATATTGATGACATTATTTTTGGATATATTAATGGCACTCTTTTCCAAGAGTTTTATAAATTGATGCAACTTGAACTTCAAATGAATATGATGGGAGAACTTAAGTTCTTCTTAGGGATACAAATTCAACAAAGTCAAAAAGGTAAATACTTTCATCAAACTAGATAATCAAAAGAGCTTCTCAAGAAGTTTGAGATGAGAGATTGCAAACCTATGGCTACATGAATGCACTCTACTTGTTCACTTGAAAATGGTGAATTAGGCCAAAATGTTGACCAGAAAACCAATAGAGAAAAGATAGGATCCTTACTTTACCTTACCTCTTCAAGACTTGACATCATATTTAGTGTATGTGCAAGATTTCAAGCTGGCCCTTGGAAATCGCGTTCATCTGTTGTTAACATAATCCTTAGATTCCTAAAAGACACTACAAACATTACCTTGTTCTATAAGAAATCTTCTTAGTACAAACTAAATGGGTATTGTGATTTTGATTTAGTTGGAGATAAACTTGAGAGAAAAAGAACAAGTGGAAACAACACATTTCTAGGTGACAACCTAATCTCTTGGTCAACTAAGAGACAAAGAACAATTGTGATGTCAACAACAGAAACTGGCTACATTTCAGCAACTAGTTGTAGCTGTCAACTACTTTGAAAGAAACATCAACTAGAAGACTACAAATTCTAGAAAACCACATTCCCATTTACTATGGCAACACTTCTTCCATTTGCCTAACCAAAAACCATATACATCATTCTAGAGCTAAACACATAGAAATCCAACACCATTTCATTAGGGCATTTTTCAACAAGGTGTGCTTAATATCCAGTTTATAGACATTGAACATCAATGAGCTAACATACTCGCCAAACCACTAGCTAAAGATAGGTTTGACTTCATCAAGAAAACCTAAACCTTATTCTTTTACCTAACTAATGTTATGCCAAACTTAGAGTAGTTTAGTTTCATACTTAGAATAAATTTTATGTTTTATGTTTTAGGTTTATGTTATCTTCATTCTATTAAAAAAAAAAAAGGTAAATTAAAAAAAGGCAAATTAAAAAAATAGTCAAATTAAAAAAAAAAATCACTTTCAAGTCTTATTGTTTGATGAAAAAAGGTGGAGAATGATTTTTGATAATGGGGGGAGAAAAGATACTTAGACTTAGGGGGAGTCAAAGTATTTAATAGAAAAGTTGTTAACAAAAATACACTTTTGTCATCATAAAAAATGGGGAGATTGTTGGAACATATTGGATTTTATACTTAGTGTTTTGATGTTAACAAAAGGATTTTGTTAGAACAATGTATTTTGACTTCATAGAGTATGAAAGAAGATTCGTGTTTTTGAAGACAATCTAAAATAAAGGTTGATTCTGATTTACATTTGATGAAAGTCTTTGACCAAGTTGAAAAAAAGATATAGTCAAGATTTGAAGAAGATATGATCAACATCTTATCACAAGAAGATATGGATAATTTACAAGAAGATTTGATCAAGATTTATCACAAGAAGATATAAATTCTTAGAAGAAGATTTGATCAAGATTTATCTACAAGAAGATATAGTTAAGAATTGTTTACAATAAGAAAAATCACAAAATGATACATTTATTATTTGCAAAGATATGATTCAGATTTTAACAAAGGACAAAATACTGAATTGGACTTAATCATACTCCTACTTCTGAAAGTTCAAGAAACGTTCCAACACTATGTTCCCTCCTAGATCAAACCAAGCAATATGAAGAAAGTTTCATCTGAAGAATTCACAAAAGAAATCTTAACAACATACGAACGTAATCAACCCGAACAATTTATAAACTCAATCTTAACAAAATACGAACATTATGAATCTGAAGAATTTACAAACTTAATCTCAACAAAATATGGGCAGTTTCAATTTGAAGAATGTACAAACTCAATCTGAACAAACTACGAACATAGCCAATCTAGAAAATTGCTCGTATTGGATTCAGAAATAAAGAATTGGCTAAAGAACATATTTTCATAATTATTTTTGAGTAAGATCATTGTTGACCAAATTAGGAATGATGATACAATTCAGAATTAAACAAGGACTAAACTTTAGCCCTCATTTAATCTATAAATAGATGCTCAAGGTTGAAGAAGAAGAAGATCATCGAAAAATCATAAAAGAGTATAAGAACTCAAGCCCAAACTTTCAAATTCATCTTAGAGTTCAAAGAGAGAAACACTTGTTTGAATGACAAATATTTTCAAAGTGTGTCTCTTAGAGTGTGATAGTCATTGTTAAAATCAGCTTGTTAGAAACAACTGCTCAAGTTCTAAACCTTTTTATTCAATCCCGATAGTGGTGTTAGTGTGCCTTCAACAATCTAGGATTGTTAGACTGTGTGGAGAAAACTTGGTTGGTAGAGTCAAAGCGTGTGTGTTCCTCAAACGGTTGGGGTTGTTAGTCTAATTGACAAGACTGGCTTTGAGGATGGGGTGCTCTGTAATTCAAGTTGTTGAATTAGTGAATTAAATCTTTTTGAATGAATGGAGTGGATGTAGCTAATTTAGTAGTGAACGGGGATAAATTACTTGTGTCACTTTACTCTTGCACTCCTTAGTTTTGTTATTGCTTCTACTCCAAGTAAACCATCAAGTTTGAATTAATTTAATCAAATAAAAAAAATTATCAACTTAGTAAAACACAATTTAATGCATTTTTCTCGTATTTGTACCTTCACCTTGACCCTACAAGTCAAGTCTTCTCAACACAAGTTGAAAACCACATATTTCTTGAGGAACACTAAAGCCATTATCAGTTTGATTTACATAAGTTTGGAACAATTGTGTTTTTCTTCTAATAAGAAGATTGTTACGAAAGATTTCTCACACTAAAACACTTAGAAAATATTTCTTGGAGCAAGTGCTTCTCTTGAACTTAAATTGTTGAACTTTAATTATTTAGGAAATTTGAGCTCTCAAAAGTTTTTCTTAATTGTATGGATTTCTAACATTATAGGATAGATTAGATTAAAGTATATTAGAGTTTTTTTTTTATTGTTTACGAACAATCTAGAGTTTCACTTTTGTCCATGTAAAATCTAGATCATATCTTTTTAGTGAACAATATTTTGACCATATCTTCTTATGAACAATATTTTTTTCACATTTTCTTGTAAGCAAAATTTTTGCATTTCTTCTTGTGAAAAATATTTTGGCCATATCTTATTGTTAACAATATTTTGACTATATCTTCTTGTGAATAATATTTTGACCATGACTTCTTGTGAATAAGATTTTTGCCATATCTTCTTTTCATCTTAGTCAAAGATTTCCTTCAATTATAATATTGAATCATATCGAATTTAAGATTATGTTCTAAAACTTGTCTACGTGAATCTTCCTTCATACTCTTGATTGATTGAAGTGAGAGTGGATTCAAGCTTGTGCTTAAATATTCAGAATTCTGATTTAGCTAAGCCTTTTCTTTAGAATGAATTATTTCAATCAGAGTCATTGACTTTTTATCAGAGCCATTGATTTTCTTGTTGGAATGAGATGTTGTGTTTATTGGATAATAAATATCAAAGGAAAAATTGGGTGACCTAGAATTAGTGGCTTTGGGCAAATCACGTTGTTAAATCTTCAGAGTTAGTGCAACATTAGAGGCTGCATATCAGAGACAACATATTTAGTGTGTTGCTACTTTTGATTATCGGAATATGAGCTTTACATGCATGGCTTGAACAATCTCTTCAGAGTTAATGATAGTTTGATATAAACTCTTTAGGGGCATGCTAAGTTTGTGAACGTTAGAGCCACACAAGGGATTTAGAAGCATGCTTCAAATTCAATCTTCAGAGGCAACCTTCATACCAAGTTTTAGAGATAGACTTCTGAATCAGTTATTAGAGGCATTCTTTAGAGGCAGTGTTTGAAACCTTATGAGGCACGGTGCTTTCATAGGCATATATTTATAGGCCCACACATATGCTTTTGTGTTCCTCTGATCTCATCCTCTAGTCACTTCCTCTAGTGAATTCCTCTAGTACCTTCCTCTGATTTTCTTGTTCTCATTGCTACACACTTAATGAAGCCATTATTCCAACCAAATTGTTCTCATAAAATACATTTTTCAACATGAAAATCACGAAAGCAAAACCAATTTGGTTCGAACAATATTCCCATATTTGATTATGACAAAACTATAATTTTTTATAACAATTTATAGGCTTTTATTACTTGGTTCCCCATAACTTAAGGCTCCCCTTAAGTTTAAGTAGTTTTACAATTCTTTTCTTCCCACATGGATACACTTTCTATCCCAACATAAACATATCAAAAAAGAAATTGTCATCAAACAAAAAGACTTCAAAGTTTTTTTTCATGCCTTATTTTTAGTTGAATAAACAAAACATAAAATATATACTAATATGAATCCAAATTAGTCTAGGAATATCACAACATTAATCAGATATAAGGGTAAGATTCAATTTGTCTTAATGAATTCAAATATGTCTTCAACTAGTGATTTGGTGAATACGTTAGCCATTGGTGTCAGTGTCTATAAACTGGATATGTAGTAGTCATTTTTGAACAAAGTCCTTAATAAAGTGATGTTTAATTTCTATGTGTTTAGCCCTTGAATGCATGAATGGTTTTTTTGTTATGAAAAATGCACAAGTATTATTATAGAATATGAGAATGTTACACTCATTGATTTTGTAATCTTCGAGTTGCTATTTCATCCATTGCAATTGTGTCTAGTCTCTTACTTGACCATGAGATTAAGTTTTCACCAAGAAATATGCAATTTCCACTGGTGCTTTTCCTCTCAAGTTTGCCTCCAACTATTCAGCATCACAATAGCAACTTACTTAATAGACTTCTTATAGAACAAGCCAATGTTGGAAGTACCTTTCAAGCATCTAAGGATCCTCTTCACATCGGTTATGTTAGATTCCCTTAGATCAACTTGAAATCTTGCACACACACTCACACTAAATAAAATATCAGGCATGGAAAGCAGTAACGTATAGAATTAATCTAATCATTCCTCTGTATGTTTTTTGGTCAACCTTTTGGCATGATTCATCTTTTTTCAATGAGCAAGTAGGGTGCATTGGTGTAACCATAGTTTTGCAATCATTTATTTTAAATTTTTCAAAAGCTCTTTTGTATGCTTGGTTTGATGAATGTATATGCCTTTCTGGCTTTGCTGAGTTTGTGTCCCTAAGAAGAACTTCAATTCTCCCATCAGCCTCATTTAGTTGCATCAACTTAGCAAATTCTTGACAAGAGTGCCATTAGTAGATCCAAAAATAATGTCATCAACATAAATATGAATAATAAGAATGTGATCTCCTATTGATTTTCTAAATAGAGTGGTGTCTATTTGTCCTCTTTTAAAACTATTTTTAATCAAAAAAATTACATATTCTTTCGTACCATGCCCTAGGAGCTTTTTTTATATCATATAGGGATTTCCTAAGTTTAAACACATAATCTGGAAATTCAAAGCTTTAAAATCAGAGGTTGTTTAACATAGACTTCTTCACTTATAAACCCATTTAGGAATGCACTTTTAACATCCATTTGAAATAATATAATGTTATTATAAGCAGCAAACAAGAGTAGGATACGAATTGCCTCTAACATGGTTGTAACATCCTCTAAATTTATTATTTAAAATAATTAGAACTTATCAATATTATTCAATATTAAATTATATGTGATAACGATTTTCCTTGCTCGACTTATGGTAGTTGATAAAGTTATCTGTAAGATTATTTGATTGACGGGGGAGTTTAAATACATATATTTATGTAGATATATAATTTATGTAGATTGGCTTTTTTTTTCTAGGGCAAGAAGAATTTGGGCAAGGGGTTTGTGGCTTGGTTTGTTGTAACACCCCGTTTTTCAAAGCGAGGGTATATTTTTTTTTCAAAAGAATTTAAAATAAAGCAGGGAAATAAATAAAGAAATGCCTTTGGATAAATAATTGAGTCATTATAATTTACAAGCAGCGGAAAAGTTACTCCAATTATAAATCCAAACCATTCACCCAACAACAAATGGTACATGTAACCCATCGAAATAACATGTCAAGCTGACAATATTAGTATAGGTACAGTCTTCCATTTTAAAATAAATGCAATACAAAAGAAAGACATCTGATCCCTCTATGTCAACCTAATCTGATCATTTTACAACACAACTAAACACCCGGAGTGACCTCCACGCGCCCCGTGAGATTCTCCTAACGTAGCTGCAGTCAAGCGTTCTCATCTCCATTCCCGTCCGTAGGGTACGAATCGGTAGGATCGTCCTGACTCTCATCTGAGGGCAAAGCCCAGATTTTCCACAATAATTGTAAAGGTCACCAACCGAAAATAACAGTTAACACATAACATTTAAGTTTTAAATGCTAAAAATAACTTTTCAGCTAAGCATGCACCTTATCAGGATTTTCAATATGCGAAAAGTTCATACAATGCTTTGCCAATTAAAAATGAGAGTAAAATGAAGTTCTCAATCCCCTAATTATAACGTAACAACCAAGACATGGATAGATTCATGAAACATCAATCATACAACTAAAACTGAGGATTTTCACTGAGCCAATCGATTGGGCAATCGATTGACAGGATAGCTGAGCCCCTGACTTAATGGCCAATCGATTTCCAAATCGATTTGGTCGAATATGGATGAGTCCCTGACTTAGGCCCAATCGATTGGGCAATCGATTGACAGGATAGCTGAGCCCCTGACTTAATGGCCAATCGATTTCCAAATCGATTTGGTCGAATATGGATGAGTCCCTGACTTAGGCCCAATCGATTGGGCAATCGATTTCGTAAATGATTTTCGAAAACTGATTACAAAATCGATTGGCCAATCGATTGTGTTACTTTAGCCAAGTCCCTGTTAACCTATCAAATCAATTGGGAAATCGATTTCCCCGTATATTCTTTCAAAAATTCATAAACTAACTCAAACACATTCATGTATAATCCCAATTCTTAACACTTAACACTGATAACACAGTTACTACGACATCATGGATTTCGAAATGGTATTGCAAGCAAACATGTTATCACCAAATTCCAAAACATAACACTTAACATTTTTAACACAATTAATACACATGCCAAGTGAACCAACAATTCATAATTTAACAGGGTGTAGTCTCTCACGGACAAACACCTGTGCAGTCTCTCACGGACAAACACAATTCCCTCAGGAACGTAAGTCGTAAACGTACTACCTATCACGGGTCCGTACCGTTTACCGAGGTGCCACCTATCCCGGGTCAGCACAACTTACCAAAACATACACGAGTAAACGAGACATTAAGAGATTCCCCATTCTTAATTCTCATCTAACTTAAACCAGGGCGTAGTCTCTCACGGACAAACCCCTGCGCAGTCTCTCACGGACAAACGCAATTCCCGCAGGAACGTAAGTCGTAAACGTACTACCTATCACGGGTCCGTACTGTTTACCGAGGTGCCACCTATCCCGGGTCAGCACAACTTACCAAACACAATTCCCTCAGGAACGTAAGTCGTAAACGTACCACCTATCACGGGTCAGTACTGTTTACCGAGGTGCCACCCATCCCGGGTCAGCACAACTTACCAAACGTAAATCGTAAACGTACTGCCTATCACGGGCCCGTACCGTTTACCAAGGTGCCACCTATCACGGGTCTGCACGTTTTACCAAAACATACATAAGTAAACGAGACATTAAGAGATTCCCCATTCTTAATTCTCATCTAACTTAAACCAGGGCGTAGTCTCTCACGGACAAACCCCTGCGCAGTCTCTCACGGACAAACGCAATTCCCGCAGGAACGTAAGTCGTAAACGTACTACCTATCACGGGTCCGTACTGTTTACCGAGGTGCCACCTATCACGGGTCTGCACAACTTACCAAACACAATTCCCTCAGACGAGACATTAAGAGATTCCCCATTCTTAACGCCCAGTTAACTTAAACAATTTTCCAAACAAAATAATAAGTAACCGAGACATTAAGAGATTCCCCCTCCTTAACGTCCAGTTAACTTAAACGGTTTTCAAAACAAAATGTTAAGTAACCGAGACATTAAGAGATTCCCCATTCTTAACGCCCAGTTAACTTAACAATTTTCAAAACAAAATATTAAGTAACCGAGACATTAAGAGATTCCCCATTCTTAACGCCCAGTTAACTTAAACGGTTTTCAAAACAAAATATTAAGTAACCGAGACATTAAGAGATTCCCCATTCTTAACGCCCAGTTAACTTAAACGATTTTCAAAACAAAATATTAAGTAACCGAGACATTAAGAGATTCCCCATTCTCAACGCCCAGTTAACTTAAACGATTTTCAAAAAAACAAATATTAAGTAACCGAGACATTAAGAGATTCCCCATTCTTAACGCCCAGTTAACTTAAACGATTTTTCTTTAAAACAAAATATTAAGTAACCGAGACATTAAGAGATTCCCCATTCTTAACGCCCAGTTAACTTAAACGATTTTCAAAAACAAATATTAAGTAACCGAGACATTAAGAGATTCCCCATTCTTAACGCCCAGTTAACTTAAACGATTTTCAAAACAAAATATTAAGTAACCGAGACATTAAGAGATTCCCCATTCTTAACGCCCAGTTAACTTAAACAATTTTCCAAACAAAATAATAAGTAACCGAGACATTAAGAGATTCCCCATTCTTAACGCCCAGTTAACTTAAACGACTTTTCTTAAAACAAAATATTAAGTAACCGAGACATTAAGAGATTCCCCATTCTTAATACTCATTTAACTTAATGGTTTTCAAATTTCACACAACACAAACTCAACAAATTCTCACATCAAAACATATCAATTCATTTATTCACAAATCCAACCATACACATATCAAATTTCATCAATATCAATTAAGAGCATGTCAAAAACAACGAACACAAATCGACACAATCCACTACTCAAAACACACAAGTTTCATTTACCCAAAATCTTACACAATGACTTCAAATTCATTTACCACGAACCATTCATCAATATAAACAAAACCTAACTCTAAGGTTTTACCCATAACGCATTAGTTTCGTTTTTCCCCAAATCGATACATTAAACCCTAACAAATTCCTTCCCACACAACCACAGATAAGTCCCTAATGCAAACTAGAAGTTTGGAAGGAGCCCTTACCTCAACGTTAGCTTTAACGCGCGTTTCCGGTACCGCGAGTAATTCCGGTAAAATCCCCGCTCGCAACGCCGCTGCCCAGTTAACTTAAACGATTTTCAAAAACAAATATTAAGTAACCGAGACATTAAGAGATTCCCCATTCTTAACGCCCAGTTAACTTAAACGATTTTCAAAAACAAATATTAAGTAACCGAGACATTAAGAGATTCCCCATTCTTAACGCCCAGTTAACTTAAACGATTTTCAAAAACAAATATTAAGTAACCGAGACATTAAGAGATTCCCCATTCTTAACGCCCAGTTAACTTAAACGATTTTTCACAAACAAACGCACATTAAGTAAACAAGACATTAAGAGATTCCCCATTCTTAATACTCATTTAACTTAATGGTTTTCAAATTCCACACAAAACAAACTCAAACAAATTCTCACATTCAATTCATAATTCACACCAAAACACATCAATCAACAAACATCAAGTATGAACATGCCAAATACGATGAACACAAATCAACATAATAAATTTCATTTATTCAAAATCTTACATACATGAGGTAAAATCATTTTTCCCAAAACAATACTCCAATCCTAACACAATTCGTTTCCACACAACCACAGATAAGGCCCTAGATGCAAACTAAAAGTTTGGAAGGAGCCCTTACCTTCGCGTTAGCTCTAACGTGCGTTTCCGGTACCGCGAGCAAATCCGGTAAAAATCTCCGCTCGCAACGTCGCCTCCAAATTGGTCCCCTAGCATCGTGGCGTGGTAGTGAGCAACTTTCCCTTCTAACTCTTCGCGAAATGAAGCTTGGATCTAGAAGAAACGGAGGGGTTTGTGTTTGAATCTCAAATACCGTTTTTCTTCGTTTTCGGATCAAAGAGGAAGAGTGGAGTTGCGAAACCTTTGTTCTAACTCTCACTCAACCTTGGGTTACTAGTTTTGAAGAAAAGAAAGCGACGAAAATGAAAACGGGAGAAGGAGGGGAAAGGTGGCCGCGGGTGAAGAGGAAGAAGATGGAAAAATCAGTTTTCCTTCCTTCCTTTTTCCTTTCTTTGTTTTTCCTTCCTTTCTATTTCCTTCTTTCCTTTATATAACCTTTTCTTTTCCTTTTCCTTCCTTCTAATTTCCTTTCTTTCTATTCTCACCAAGCAAACCCACATATATATAAATATATATTAAATATAACTTAACAAATATCTCAAAATATCTAGATATTTGTTAAATCACCTTTTTACCCGTAACGCATTAAATTCTCCGAAAAGGATTTACCGCACTTAATTTAAATTTATTTATCGACGAGTAATTCTAAACGGGGTCAAAATAACTTTTTGATCCTATACACACCATAATATTATTAATTTTGGCTAAAAAGCCTCCGGGCCAAAATCCAAAACACAATAAATACATAAAGTGTACTTTAAAATTATGGGTCTTACATTTGTTATGATCAAGGTTAACAAAGGAAAAGTTATATGTTATCCTTCTTATTCTTCACTTAGGCCTAACACTATCTAACCAAAAATTTCCACTTTAAATTTTCCCTAAGTCCACAACTTATGTATACTCACTAATAATAAATAGAAAGGAACACCAAAACCCTACCCACCATCACCTTCACACCTCCGCTTCTTTGTGTATCCAAAGCTTGGAACTTCTTTTTCCATGTGAACATCTTCATGGGACTTAAAGCTTTGTACTAGGAAGAAAAACGACCAAGGTAAGGGATTTTCCATACAAATTATAGTTATACAATTGGTTGAATGACATGAAATAAATAATTGTGATTACTTATCTATTAAAATGAATAAATGTAGATTAATGAATTAAAATAATAAAGTCCTAATTTTTTTTCCGATATTGATTTGTAATATATGACTTCTATGGAGTAAAGTATGGAATTTTATGATGTGTGTGATAAAGTTGTAGTTTTATGATGAATATGAAGTAGTTTGAAATTTTACCTTATATGTGATAAAGTATTAACTTTTATGATGTCTATGAGTTGGAGTTTGAACTTTCTTGTAAAATATGTTAAACTGTTAATTTTTATGGCTTATATGACATCAAGTTTTGATTTTTATGTGAATGTGGTTAAAGTCATAATTTTTATGATTATTTGTCTATGAATATGTGATACTTATGATAATGATGTGTGGTATGTGATATTCGTGATATGTGAATAAGCTGATGATATTTAAAAAGTGATTTTTAAATGCATATGACATGATTCATAGTGGGTTGTGTGAGAATATATCTATTTGATAATATATCATCATGTCATGACATACGCATCTTCGTGGGAGTTGCCTTAGTGGCAGATTTGTTTTCTCCATTGGTATGGGTGATCTTTCTATGTGGAAGTTACCTTAGTAACATATTTATATTCGGATCATATAGTTTTAGGAGCATGCATTATGCATATGTTTTGATATTCAATTTACCGGTTTGAACATTTTTTCTTTTAAATTGGAAGTTTTTACTTTTATATGTTGTGTTCTTCTTCTATATGTTTAGCTTTGGGTTGATGTGGATGATGATAAAAAAATCTGACCCTTACAACAATATTTTTGGTACTAATGAGTTCGAGGAGATTCAAGAGTAGTTAATGAGTATTGATGTGCAATGACCGTGGGGTAAAAATGAGTTTTTTCAGGTCAATTTTGTTACTAATTATTTAAATGAATAGATATTAAGTACTCTTACAAAATAAAAAATTTGTCGCAAATTTTTCTAAGCAATAATTATTTTAAATAATGTTTTGGATTAAAAATCTGGGACGTTACACTAGCCACATGAGCAAATGTCTTAGTGTAAACATTACATTCTTCTTGACTCTAACCTTGTGCAACCAGTCTGGCCTTGTTTCTAACAAATTCTCCCTTTTCATTTAACTTCTTCATGAAAATGCACTTGGTTCCAATAATGTTTTTCTTTGGTTTTGATACTAGATCCCAAATATCTTTCCTTTTAAATTCATTCAACTCTTCTTACATTGCAAGGATCCATCTTTCATCTGCTAGTGCGTCTTCAACAGAGGTAGGTTAAATTTATGATAGAAGACCGAACAAGGTTGTGTCATTCAGTGATGATCTACTCTTTAAAGGATCATTTAATTTCAATTTAGTTCTGACTTTTGAATTATTTTAATTGCTTTTAACTTGGTTAGATTCATCTTTCTGATGTTTTGTCATCTTCCTCTGATTTACTTGCATCCTTTGAATGTTAAGGTTCTTATGATTGGATCTTCTTGCTCTGGTTCCAATAAACATGCAGTATCCTCAACTTGATTTGACATTTTAAGGTCAAGTTGTTTGTCAACAAATTAACATGAATTGACTCTTCCACAATTTGAGTTTTCCTATTGAACTCTCTATAAGCTTTGGATTTTTAAAAGTATCCAAGAAAGGTACACTATTGTGAGCGGGAATCAAACTTGCCAAGGTTGTCTTTAGTGTTTAACATATAACAAATACAACCAAATTTCTTAAAGCAAGAGATATTAGGCTTTTTACCCTTCCATAATTCATCTGGTGTTTTATTCAATATTGACCTAATTAAAATTCTATTATGAACATAGCATGCAGTGTTAATTGCCTCCACTTTTAACATGTTTCTAGGCATTTCTTAAAGGGATATGTTATTTCTTTCTACAACTCCATTTTGTTGTGGTGTTCTAGAAGAGGATAAGTTGTGTGATATTCAATTTTCAACACAAAAACTTTTAAAAAACATGTTTTTAAATTCTTCTCCATGATCACTTCTAATTATTATAATCCTAAGATATTTCTCATTCATTAATTTTTTGCAAAATACAATAAATATTTTGTGGCAGTCATCTTTATTACTTAAGAATTTTACCCAAGTCCACCTAGTGTAATCATCTACTATTACAAATCCATATTTCTTTCTATTTGTCGAAGTTGTTTTCACTAGCACAAAGAGATATATATGCAAAAGCTCAAGGGGTTTGGAGGTAGAGACAAAGTTCTCAAGGGGAAAGGGGTTCTTAGTTTGTTTTCTCTTTCGACAAGCTACCCACATAATTTCAGTTTTGTAGCTAAGCTTAGGCAGACCTCTAATAAGTTGAAGTTCATTCAATTTTGAGATTAATCTTAAGTTAGCATTACCTAACCTTTTATGCCAAATAAATTTTTCTTCATTTACTGACATGAAACACCTAATATCTTGTTTCTCTAAGCTAAATAGATTTGTCTTATATAGGTTATTTTGCCTCTAACTTGTCTAGAGTACAGATCCATCTTTTTGACTAATTATTTTGCTTGATTTTTTATTAAATATAATATCATAGTTATTATCACTTAACTGACTAATATTCAATAAATTATGTTTAATACCTTTAACAAAAAAACGTCTTTAATGCATGGAGAGTTGCCATTACCAACTATGTCATGTCAAGTGATTTGGCCCTTCAGCTTTCCTCCAAAGTTATTGTGCCTCTTTTTATCAAATTTAGGTATTGGAACATAGACTTTTCTCCCTCATATATCGCGAGCATCCATTGTCCACGAATCACGATTGGTGTTTCAACTTAGTTGTTGAAAACGTCTACAACATATATAATTTTGTTCTTAGGTACCCAAATTTGGTTGGGTCATGGTTTGTTATGAACGTGCAGGAACACGAGAAGGGAGATTGAATTGTATTTATCTAAATTAAAACTATTTTCTTAATTCTAATTCCAATTGGGTGACTTAAACAGTTTTACTAATTAGAGGCAACAATAAAACTGATAATGCATATGTAAAAACAACACACGTGATTTTATCCTGGTTCACCGCAAACTTGGTAGCTACATTCAGTCTCCTCACATAGAAGGATTTTGTAGGAACTTAGTTGGTCCCGAGAACAATTCCTCTATGTGTTTTTGATGTTAACAAAGGAATTTTGTAAGAGCAATTTATTGCACTAGTGATTTCATTAAGTGTGCAGAAATTAAAACATGAAAATAGAAGAAGATGGCAGAAACATGAAATAGGAAGAAAATATTAGAGGAATATATCACAGGAAGTCACCATAAGAATATATCACAGGAAGTCACAATTAGAGGAAAATATTAGAGGAAGTAAAAAGGTCAGAGGAAACAAAATCAAATCAGTCAACAAAATCCTCAGAATCAGACAAATGCACATTATGGAAAAGTATATGCATCTGCCTATGATAGCAAACTTGTGGTAGTTCGGCGTACTTCTGGTAGTTCAGTGAATTTCTAGAAGTTCAACAAGCTTTTAACAGCTCAGCGTGTTTCTAGTAAATTAGCGTACCTCTAATGATTTAACGTGTCTCTGGAGTTTTCATTCCTCTCATGAATAGTAACCTTAGTATGTTTATGATGAACAATAACTTTAGCATGTCTCTAATGAACATTAATTTTAAAGGTGATAACATTCATCACGAAGGTTTTGGCTTTATGATGCATTTTGTATTGTTTTTTTTTTTTTATCAATGTTGAAATTCTTTCTTGATATTTCATCACCGACAACATCTTTCAGTTAAAAAATTGATTGTAAAATACTATTTGGTTTTTAATTTAATGAATAAGTTCAGTTCAAATATGATGCAATTAAGGTCTCCAAACCAATTTGGTTTTTTTATGTTTTTGGCCAGCCTTAATATTATTGTCGTTCCATTCCATTCTCACACTTATTTCTTGTTTTTTCCTAAGTCCACAGACTTTCCATCACAAACAAAAGAAAGAAACAAAAACACAGCCTTTCTTCCTCGATCTTTCACTTCAACATCATTATCATCATCGCCAAGTGGAATTTTCTTCATTCCTTTTAGTATCATCCCAAGGTAAATCCCTTCTATCATTTTCTTTAGATCATATATTTCGTCAAATAAAGACAACTAATATGAGGTCATCACTTTCTTTTAATCATATATTTCATCAAAAAAAAGACCACTAATATGAGGTCTTCAACGATAGAGCTTGACCCTTCTCTTAGTCTTCAATTCGTGGGGCTTAACACATATTACTAGAAAGGAAAACGCCTAAGTAAGGTCTTTTCCTCTAGCAATTCAAGTTATATGCTAATTTTGTATATGAGTGGTCTATTTATTTGTTCATGGAATTTTGTTGTTGTTACTTAATATGTGTTTGTGATTTTATGGTAAAAATTGTTTTGAAAATAAGAGATTGGTTTTAGTGTTAATATAATTACCTAAGTGAGTATATAATTAAAAAAAAAAACTTAGGTTGTTGTGTTTTTTATTAAATTTTGGGTGATGTATACGTGAATGAATAATTTTTATTAGATGATCACATGTATGTGTGAAAAGAATAAATTTTTAATAAAAAAATATATATATTTAAATGATCATGTCATAATAAAAAGATAAAAAAATTGTAAATGATAAATTGTAAAGGAAGTGAATAAATTTATATGCATATTGAGTTCGTAGAAAATGAAATATTTTTTAATTTTTGTTTTTCTTTTATGTTGATTGTTGTTTTCTTTCTTTATTTGTTGTTTTTGTTTATTAAAAAAAAAAAAATCAATGTCTTACCTTTAATTTTGTTGCTAATTTTCTCTATATTGTTGGCTATTTTATTGTGCTTCTTGTATTAATTTTGTTCATATTAAGTTTTGTACGATTAAATGTGGTTAAAATATGAAAGATTGTGATATTGATTTAATCAATTGAGTATGATTCTTTGAGAGATCAAATTGAATATACTACTCTCATTTTAGAATTTGAATAAATTTATTTTTGAAAAAAAGTAAAATAAATCAACATGTTTAATTATTGGTCTGATTGTCTTTTCATTTATATTTAAAAATTAGATATTAAATTTAATATGTCAATTTCATGAATTATTTTCTTAAAATACCATTTATATTTAACAATATTTAATTTAAATTTTTAGTTTTTAAAATAAATTAATAGTATTAATTAATTATATGTTTGATATAAAATAAATGTAGATAATTTGTTTTTAAAATAGTATTAATTAATGATCCGTTAATCTAATTATTGATATATACTTATATTTAAATAAAAAATTATTATAAGTTCTTTTGAAATTATTTAAGAAGATATAAATTTTTTTCTTCTTTATTTGTAAAGTTCATTCATAATCAACTTTTGATTTTTCATTTGAATTTTTAAAATTTATTGATTATAGGCTAAATAGCACATGTGGTCCCTTAACTTAATTTTAGGTAACGTTTTAGTCCTTTATCTTTTTTTTTTTTTCCCATTTTAGTATTTTATGTTTTTAAATAATTTCAATTTTATCATTTACTTGGATTTCCGTTAAGGCAACGTTAACAAATTCCCTCCACCATTTTCTTCTCAGATTTATTTTCTTTCACATTTCCAAATCCCTTGTTTGATCTTTTCCTCTCCCACTCGTTTTCTTCTTCCATCCATGAAAAATCATATTCACGATTCCCAAAACTCAAAATCCATGGCCGCCTCATGTTCAAATGGGTCAAATACACAGTCCGACAACTATGATTCTTTCGTTTCCAATTGAATTCGTGAGCTACCAAATTGTCAAAATAGGGTCCGAACAAAGGAATAAAATTTTGGGGTTGTAGGAATTTTGTAGGAATCCAATTCGTGATTTTTTTTTCTTATTGGTTTTCTCATATTAGGGTTATTATATTTATGGTTTTTGGTTCAGATTCAAAATTTGTTATTCGATTCTAGTTGGTTTGGAATATTGAATTGTTTCTTATGTATTTGATATTAGTTCAATTAAAATAAAAATTAGTTTGATGTTGTCTTTGTTCATCAATTGTAGAGTTATGATATTGAATATAGATGCAATTACTTTGTTTGAGATTCAGACTATAGGCCTTAAACACAACAGAGAACTCCACAATAGATACATACACAATGTTTAGAGTGCCCCCAAAAGAAGTTGAAGATTATAGCTCTTAGGAATGTCATTTTGAAGATGTATGGAGAACACAAGTCAACCATTATAAATGATGTTGCAGCTAATTTTATGCGTTTTGTTTAGTGTAACATGTTTTGTTTTATTGTAGATCTTAGCCCTGAAATGAACTTATTGTAGTTGATGTAATTTTCTGAAGGTTGATGTAGTAGATTTGTTGTAAGTGTGCAGTAATGATAGAGTTTGTTGTATGACATTTAGAACTATTCATGTAATTTACTTTTGCATCAATTATGGCTCCAATGATCTTGGTTTTTCTTTCTTTAATTATTATTGTCAATTTAATGTTTGATTTGTCTGCAATTGTATTATTCAACATTAAATTTAAATTGATGAAAAAATAAGGATCAATTTGTATTATAAAAAAGGAATCGTGCTGCTATGAATCTCAGAAAATCAGAAAGATGTAGTATGCAGAAATTGAGATGCAGAATTCATTCATTCATAATTCTACTTCATTCATAATTCATTCATAATTATGTTCTTGCTCTATTCATAATTATGCTTTATTCATAATTTTGTTCCTATCTGATTCATAATTATGCTTCATTCATAATTTTGTTCATGTTCCATTCCTAATTCATTCTTAATCCTTGCTTAATCCTGCTCCTGCTACATTCATTCAAAAACTGAGACAATGACACAAAATGCCATCATGTTCCTGTTTCATTCATAATTCATTCATGCACATAATTCATTTCACAAATGTACTCAATTCCATTCAAAACAAAGTAAACATGTTTCAAGTGGTACAAAAGACACAAAATGGCATAAGGTGATCATAAACTGACATAAATTGCTTGACTAACAAAAAGTGATCATAAACTGACCGAAAGTGTTTAACTAACAAAAAGTGTTTGATTGAGGTTAAACAAAATGACATATCTAAAGGTGACATATCCTTATATTATATCCTTTATGTTTTGAACTTTGGCTAAAAGTGCTTGATTAAGCTTGAGCTTATGCAGGCTGGGACTGAGCTTGTGCAGGTCAGGACTAAGCTTGTCCAGGTTGGGACTGAGCTTGTGCATTCTTGGGTCTTCCTCTGGATTTGAGATATTGTATTTTGGTGTGGTTAGGTTGAGTTAGGGCTTGTGTAGGTTAGGACTTCTTGGGTCTTCCTATGGATTTAACAAGTTGTGTGGGTCGGTTTATCTTGGGTCTTCCTCTAGGTTTGATAGGTTGTACTTTGGCTAGGGCAACTTGAGTTTAGGCTTGGGCAGCTTGAGTTTGGGTCTAGTTAGGTTGAGTTTAGGATTGGGCAGGTTAAGTTTGGGCTTAGGCAGGTTAAGTTTGAGTCTGAATTTCTTGGGTTTGGCTTGGACATGATGCCTTGATTTGACCAAGTTATTTACATTGGGAGCACTTACTTGGAAACCCTTTCATACTAATCATTGTTGAGTCCTTATTATTTTCATCGTTGTCTTTGTTCCTTCATCTTTTGGGCCTTTCTGGAAGCCTTTGTGATGGTGGTGGTAAGACATCAGGATATGGAGCCCATATATTTTGTTCATTTGTTGGGTAAATAATAGGTCGGTAAAAATTTGCATATGTCTCTCGCCTATAATATGCTGGAATCAAGTCTTCTGGATTTTGTTTGAGGAAGTTGCAGCAACAAACTGCATGGCAGTAGGGAATTCCAGTAAGCATTCACTTTCTGCATGAGCATTCTCTATTTTCCAGTGATACCACAAACTTGTCCCTTGTGTGGTTGATGTTACTAACTCCAAATATGTTTTCACCAGAATACCTTGTTTTATAAGAATAAACATATAACCAAAATTAACACATGACATAATTAACAAGAATTAAAAAACAATCATAGCATAACAACAATTAAAAAACAGAACCACGATATTACCTACACATCCACATTCTAGGTAATTCTTGTTCATTTTTTAACTTTTTCTTAATTTGAGGCTGAACAGAACAAATATACCTTTCTAATGTAGTTCTATTTTTTGTCCACCTTTCCATTAAGTACAATTTGATGTCTTCAAACATTGGCATTATGGGTTTCCCTCTAGGTCCAATTATGACACTATTGAATGTCTTTGACATATTGTGGACAAACACATCACATTTGGAATTAAAATTGAATATTAACTTTGACTAAAACCTTGGTGAAATCTTCACCAAATATTTGTAGGCCTATTTGTTAACCTTCCTCAACTCTTTCATTTTCTTCCCCATGCTTGAGGATATGTTGACTTGACTTCCTTCCACATCAATTTCTTAAGTTTCTTCCTTAGGTGCATTTTTCTGAAGTTGTTATAGAGGTGTCATACACAAAACCTTTGTTCAACCTCAGGAAGCAATTCATCCATTGCAGGAAACAATCCATAACATAAACAAGAGAAATTAACACAAATAAATAAATTAACATAAATAAGCATATTAACATAAATGAATAATGATTAATTGAACTTAAATGAATACATTTTGTTATACAATTTACTCATGAGATATAAAAGTGTAGAATTTCCATGTTTGTTGTCCACCCAAGTCATCATTTAATAATTTAAGGAACAAAGTCCATGAATCTCTAGTTTCACCTTCAACTACAACCACAACAATTAGAAGCATTTGGTCATTTGGGTCTCTACCCACAACAACAAGAACCATACCCCCATAATACCCTTTAAAGAAATAACCATCAAGACCAAATATTGGTCTACAAATCAGGAAACTCTCTTTACATCCATTAAGACACATATATAGGCGTTGAAAACTTGGTAAAAGCGGTATGTCCACATAATCTTTATTAGTTACCTCTGAATTTGTAGTTTGGCCTTGTAACTTAACAGTACTATTTAGATTTGATCTTAATAACTCATGATAGTAATCATACAATCTTAGATATTGCTCTCTGAACGATCCATAAACCATATCAATTACAACTCTATGTGCCCTGAATGCCTTCATCTTACTCACTCCAACATTCCACTTTTGATGAACCTTGTTAGAAATATTTGTAAGTTTTATGTTCGGGTTCTCTTTCACTATTGAGTACAATCTTTTCCCGAGCCAACTTGATCTCATAAATTTGACCTTATACTCTTTATTGCATGAATGTGTGTCAACTAGTTTTCTAAGTTGCCATGTATCTTCATCAAGTAACTTTGCACAATAGGCAAACCACTTACAACCTTCCTTGCATTTAACTCTCACTCTTAGATTGTCATTTTTTATAAACTTCAAATCCCTCCCATTATGAATGGCATATGTTGTCATAGCCTCCTTAAATTCTTCTTTATCGGTGAAAAGGCTTCCTAAAACCCATTTATAATCTTCTAATTTTTTTTTTGCATGATAAATAAATGATACTTCTCTTTAGCGCCCTCTTCATCACCATTTTCTTGTGATTCATCACTCTCCAATTCCTATGTAAAATACTCTTCATCAAATAATTCATTCTCAGTTTGCATTACATGCTTCTTTCTATTTGAAGCCAAATTAAAAGTATCATCACTTGACACATTAACTTCCTCATCTTCATCCACAATATGTTTTTTCTCAACACAAATCTTCTTACGTCTCCCTCTTTTCTTACCATTACTTTATTTCTTCTTTTTACTAGTATTAGACCATTTCTTACTTGCATCACGCCTCTTCTCAATTTCACTTGACACTCGGTTTCGTTACCACCTACCCCTCATTGTCATTCAAGTCCATCGCCACCTATTTGGACCTCATCAAACCCATCATTCATGGGCAATTCATCATCTCAGTCTCTAAAAATTACATTAACAACACTATCTTCACTATCAGGCCCAATATTGTCTACTGTTTGGGTTGCATTTTGGGTTGGTTCGTGTGTATCATTTCCTACTTGGGCAGCTTCTTAATGTGCCTCTTTAGCTTCATCTTTTTGAGCCTCTGCTAATTATCCACAAATATGGACCGAGATACTGGATGAATAAGATACAAATTCACTTTTCCATTAGCCTTGGCAAAATTTACCATTTTCATTGCTCCAATGTCGTTTTCCAAAAACTTTTTCTCACCATACACCTCATACCAAACACTAATAACTTCATGATATCCAATTTGTTTAATAATATAAAAAATCTCAAAGTAACTCCACCTGTCAGCATCACATTTTCAATTTGACACTTCACCTTCGTACATTTCCATTGGATCATCCAAAAAATACCATCCATAGTAGACATCAACAAAAAAAACATCCATTTTGCTTTTTATACATTGAGAAGACAAAAAAAATAACAACTCATTAATAGAAAACTATAATCAAATGGTAGGGACCACAAACTTGACCCCATAATCTTAGAAAAAGAGGAAGGAATATGTATTTGTGGACCACAAACCCTAGACCCAATAAACTACACATGCAAGAATCAATTTATTCAAAAAACAACACACATGCAAATAATAAATACCATAAGGACCCAACTAAACCCTAAACCCTAAAACAATTCAGAATCACTAAACATCATAATCATTAAACACATTACATTTCTTCTCTTGTCAATTTGGATTTACGATTTCTTGAAGCTTGATTCTGACAGTTTGTTCTTCGATTCCTTCTTGTTATCGTTGAAATGAATTTACGATTTCACGGATGGGAAAAGAAAACTAGAAGAAGAAAATGAGTGGGTGAGGAGAAGACCAAACAAGGAATTTAAAAATGTGAAAGAGAGAAAAAAGTGAGAAGAAAACGGAAGATGAAATTTGTTAACGTTACCTTAACAGAAATCCACTTAAAGGGTGAAATTGAAATTATTTAAAAACATAAAATACTGAAATAAAAAAAAATTAAATATTACCTAAAATTAAATTAAAGACTCATATATATACTATTTAATTTTGATTATATTAAATTATTAAAAATAATAACTTATCACATCATTACATATAGAGTGAAACAAATTTCAAAATGACAATATTTTAAAAAAAAAGATATTTATTATTTAACATATAAATAAAAATTAAAGAAATTATGAATGGTTACAGCACATCCAATCAAAAAATTCAATATATATTTTCAATCAAAAAGAGACATTTGAAGGTTGTGTTGTGTGTGACAATTAAGAGCGATAGTGTGTAGTGTACGACACAATCCCCTCTTTAATTGTGGCTACCCTCCCCCCACCATCTCACTCACTCACTCACCATTTTCTCTTTTCTTTCTCTCATTGGTAACAGTAATTTTTGTAATAGCTGCCAAGCGCCGTTTCCATTTCTTTTACCCCTCTCTCTCTCTCTCTCTCTTCCTTTTTCAAAATCAAGTTTTTACTCATTCTGATCATCATGCCTCCACTCTCTCAGTGCCCTCCTCCATAACATTGCAAATACTAACAAATAACAATCATATATACACCAAAATCAATATTCAAATTACAAACCAAACCCAAAAAATAATCATCAACATGGTGAGCAGTACAAGTACTATCAATTCAATTTCTTAACTTTTCAGCTTCCACCTTATGTTCTTTCTATATTCCTTTTTCAATTTGTTTTGTACAAAGTTAATTCAATTCATCTTGATAAACTTTGTAGTTTCTGTAATTTTATATTTACCCTTTTGGTATTTAAAATAATTAACCCATTTATTTAACTACTTGAATTTTATTTTTTTGTGCACAGTTCATTTGTTCTTCACCTAATGTTGTTCCTCGTTGGCTTCAAGTTCTTCTCACTGAGAAATTCTATAACGCTTGTGTAATTCATGAAGATGCAAAGAAGAATGAAAAAAATGTGTATTGTTTGGATTGTTGCATCAGTCTCTGCCCTCACTGTGTTTCCCCTCATCGCTCTCACAGACTCTTACAGGTTCTTTCTTTTTTTCTGTCTTTATCTAATTATTTAATTAATTAATTAATTAATTTGAATTTTATTTTTTTCAGATTAGAAGATATGTTTATCATGATGTTATAAGGTTGGATGATGTTGCCAACTTAATTGACTGCTCTTCTATTCAAGTAAGTATATTTCTTTTTTTGTATTTTTATTTTGGAATTCTAATTGAATAAAGAAATCAAACTACAAATTTATATGAGCAAATGAAATTGTGTAATTTCCTTCTCAATTATAATTTCTGATAATGGAATTTCTTTTAAATTGGAATTTAGGTTTTGAATTTGAGTTTATAAATGAAGTAGTAAGTAGGAACTGCAAAAGATTAAATAGTAATGACAGAAAGAAAGCAGAAGAAGAATAGTAGTAGTAGTATTATTTATTAATTTTGAAAATTGAGGAAATTTGTGTTTTGTGTAATATACCAAACAGTTTTACAGAACAAACAGTGCAAAAGTGGTATTTTTAAATCAAAGGCCACCAACAAAAATCAAAGGCTCCGGCAATTTCTGCAGCACCTGTGACAGAACTCTGCAAGACCCATACCACTACTGCTCTCTCTCTTGCAAGGTTCCTCCTCTTTTCCCACTACTACTCTTTTCAATTTCTCATTTTTTCAATTCTCATCATTCCCATTTCTTTTCCACTTTTTGTTTAAAAATATTGTTTATTTATTTTTTACATTAGATGGATTGAATGGTTTCTTTGTCATTTAATTGGATGGATGATAGATGGATTTTTTGATTTTTTTCATTAATTTTTTAGTTGATAAATAGATTAATGGTTTTTTTTATTAAGATGAAGGTTAAAAAAATGATAGCAAAGAACTTCAAATTATCACTAATCCAATTTCTTCCCACGTTTTATTTAAAAAATTTGTTATTAGTTTTTTTTTTCTTTCTCATAATTGCTTATACTTTATGCTACTAAATTCTTTTTTGTTTAATTGGTTCTTTTTTTGATGAGTGATTTTTGTATGATTGTATTTTTACACAGGTGAGCCACCTAGTGAAAACATTGGGTTCACTATCTGGTTACCTTTTCGAGTGCAACTACATGCCGTTATCAGATTCTGGACTTGACGACGGTCTAATTATGACTCCTGATTCGGTTCTTGAACCGGCCGGTTCGAACCGTACTTCATCCGGTTCGGGTGGTTATGACGGTGTGGATTGTAGAACCACCCTAGCTTGCACGGCTACAACTGAAATTGTTAGAAAGAAGAGAAGCGGTGTTTCCACTTTCCGACCTCCGTGTCGGCCTGCATGCTCGCCGGTGACGGAAATCTCGGTCAATCTGATGAACAGGAGAAAAGGAACGCCGCAGAGGGCCCCACTTTATTGAGAACACAAGTTATTATTATGGAAGAGTGTGAGGGAGTGGAGAACAATAGGCTTTAATTGAAGAAAAAAACTTTTGGATATTTTTATAATTATTATATATCATCATGATTATGATTAAATATTATTAATTTAATCTTTTGAACTCTCAGGGAAGAAAAGGCTATGTACCCTGTGCTATGATGATATGATGTTACGGGGTTTGTTTTGTTATATTACAGTGTAATGGGGCTTATTTTTATTTTACCTTATGCTACATTTTCACAGTTCCTTCCCGAGGCTTATTATTATTATTATTATTATTTTGTTGTCTCTTGAAAATTATTTATATTTTATTGGATTCAATCCAATCCAAATACTAGTTCCGTATAGGTCTCATTTAACTTGGGTGTGTTGGGTTTGGTGCTGTCTATATAGATTAATTATGATCTAAACGTGCTAGGTGCTATATATAACTTGCTCGTAAGTTTTATTTTGTTTGTAGCAAGATTTTCATAAATAAACAATCATATAATTTTACTTGGTTAAATTGACTAAGTTTGAATGGACTATGGATGTCTATTTATGAAATTTTCTTGAATAAATTATCAGTATTAAGAAAGATAATAAATTTAAATTATTTATTTTTAAAAAGAGAGTTGTTATATAGTTTTATAAATTAGAAAAAAATACGAAATATAGTTAAATATCTAAAGACAAAAAAATGTTTTCAGGTAGTTTTATTTTTGGTGACGGAATTTGAAGGTAGCTATTATTGTCATAAGTTGTAACAATCATATATGAAATAAAAAAGATTTTAATCATAAATATTTATTTTTACATTTTGTTTTAATTATCTTTAAGCTACACTTGTCTTTATCATAAACTTGATCATAATTTGAGTTTTTTCAAGTTAATTATAAGTGAACAATTTTTGTAGGTGTTTTATTGTGAACTAATGTTTAAAAGTATTTGATATTGTCATCATGATCCATAACAAAGGTCTCTTTGTCATTTACAAGAAAAATGGATTAGTTTTTCCGTGAACATCTTTATAAGTAATCTACGTTGTAGATCAGTATTTAAAATCATTAAAAATTCTAATGAAATTTAATACAATTCTTTAGAAATATAGAAATAGCGTGTAATCTTTTTGTTCAATTTGAGATGCATTTTTATTTATTTTTATTTTTAAATTCAATATAATTTAAATAATTCTTAAAGTTATAAAAATGAAGATGATAATTATCATTTATATATAAGAGACGATGTCTATGATCGTTGAAGTTTTAAATATTTTTTAAATCTAATCTATAATCCATATTAAAATTTACTTAGAAAATGACTCTTAGATGTCAATCCAATAAAATTATAGAAAAATAAATGTATTTTCAAAACTCAATTCAAAAATAAAAATAAGAAAAATTGTTTACTTAAACTATCAAATCGTCTTATCAATTATGTTGAAATTTGAGATATCGTTAAATCTCTATCTACAATATGCCATCTCTACTTTAGAATTTGTCGTGTGTATTTCATATTTGATGTTCTTACATGAGGTTGGTTTGAATATCTAAGACCTAAGAATTTGGTCTCTTTAAGTGAATAATAAGGAATATGAACCCTTATTTTTTGTGTGATGCTTGATTTTGAAGTGGGGGAATTTACATTGTCATTATCAAGTTAATCACTACTAAAAGATATTTTATTTATTTTATAATTAGTGTCATTTTAGTAAAAACAATTGTCTCAAACTAAATGTCATACAAGTTTCAATGCAAATTCAACTATTTTTTTTCAATACTACATTTGAATAATTATTATATGCACAATTTACAAATTATTGTACTTTACGTTAATAATAATGAAAAAAACACTAAAAATTAATATGGATAATTTAATAAAATAAATTATTATTTTTTCTTTCTAATTATTAATTTTTTAATATATATATATACCTCAAACTATACTTATAAAGAGATACAGAGAGTATTTGATACTAAGCACGCTGTTTGAGAATTGAAGAGTGTATTTAAGTCTACATTAATTTTTGCGGGTGTATTTGAACTATGGGCAATGTCTCACCTAGGCCATAATGTTGGACATGCACAAAAAGGGAAAAGTAGCGAATCAATTGTGTGTAAATTATGGATGATTTTAATTGTTTAACCTGGATCATGCAATCTAAATAACATTTTTTTTGATAATATTTGGAAAAAATTTGAATTATAAAGCTGAAAATAGAATGGTCAGCAGAGCAAAATTGAGCTAATTTTTTTGGCTTGCATGGTTGAGGAAAAAGCAGAAAGCTACATTTTTAAGGAGTGGCTATGCCTGTCCATGTCCCACTAATCTTATTGTAATCCTAGAATAGCAAGTGTTGGAATAGTACTGCACTAGTTTGTCTTATTTTCTCTCGTTTCTTCTTTGCTTGTTTGTGCAGCGTAGTGACAAAATTCAAAGACATTTTTTGTCTTTAATTTATTGCTACTTGTCCCTATCCCAACCTCGCTGTATTTTGAGGCGTACAATGAGTAAACTTGTAACTTTATAATTTATTTCAACTCCTAACCATCTAAATCTTGTATAATTAAACGGTGGATTTTGTTTCTGTTTTTGAGACGGTGTTATAAATATCCTTAATTTTGAAAGAGTACTACTTATCAAAATTATTCTTTTTGGTTTCAAAACAAGTATCTTTTTATTATTCTATAATCTCCCGATCACATAGAAAATGTTATATTTTTGTTGTGTGCAATTCTAAAAATACGATTAGTTGAGTTATTATAATGGTAATATAACGTCATACCACTAGAATACTTTTATTAATTATAATTAATGTAGTTAAATACATTGAAATATAATAAATAAGAATATATTAATAAAAAATAATTAATAATTTATTGGTATTCTAAAGTGATAATTATTTAAAGATAAATTACAAATGAGATGCTTTTCATGTATCAAAATGAGTATATATTAAGAAATAAATATTAATTCAACTTAAAAAAAAAATTGCTAGTATTTGGATGACTTATATAAAAAATGTGTAATTCTATTATTTTCAATCATGTAGATTAAATGCTAGGTCATTGTTTCAAAAGGTCAAATTGATGTTGTGAGCGTGGATCAATGCAAAGAATTGTAAATGGATTTTATGATTTTAATTTCTAGTGCTTACAACTTTGGGGACGCTTAGGATTTATAGACTCGTAATTTTTTAACCTTTCATGTTTGGTGTGGTTTTTTTAACGGTGTGTTAGGCTCTATACATTTGTCTTTGGGGTTTGTTGTTTTTATCAAATTTGAGATTGTCTCTTAAGCTTATGTAATTTTTAGTACACTTTTGAATTTGTTTTAATATAATTTTTGGAAATTTCTAAACAAATTTCACTAAAAAAAGAAATAAATATTAGTTAAAGATAATAATTATTCACTTATGGTTGATATATTCAAAAAAAATGTATTATATTAAAAACTATAAGTGACATTCACTTTACTGTAATTTATTTTAGTTAAAATAAAGCATTAAAAAAATTTATAATATTTTTTTAGAAGTATATTTTTATTTATTAATATATTATCTTTATTTAATACAAACATAGGATGAATACTTTTTTTGAAAGGCAGACGAATCAATTTAAATAAATTTAATACGTTCTATATTTTCTTAGAGTGATAAAAAAGTCAATCATAATTGAAGATTTTATAGATACAAAATTATATAATAATCAATTGCTAAATGATTGATTGATAGTTCACTTTGGCTTTAATCTGTTTTTCCCTAGTTGATAAAAAAATACTGTTTTTACTTAACTGTTTACACTCCTTCCACTAAAATTAACGATTGATTTGAATTTAAACCGTTAAATAATTAAATTAAAAAACTAAGTATAAGATGGTGAATCGGGCCCAAACAAGTGATAGACCTAGAAGTAATAGAATATGCGACGAAATAAGAGAAAGTCTGCAAATCTCTTAATTATTGGTTGGCAAGTGGAGTCCATTTGACCCACCTTACCTGAGCAAAAGGCACAGATACTTGTCGTTTTCAACTTCTGGGTAAAAGGGTGACTCTTCATGTATCATATCTCATTTAATATCATATCCTATATAAGCCTAAAAGCAAAAATGACATTACATCTTCAAACCTTTTATTTAACGTCTTCTATTATTATTACAAAAAAACATTGGTTCCATGCCCCAACCGTCCTTCTCAACTAGCATAAATAATCAAGTATTGCATGAATTTGGATTAGTTTTCCTCTCTTGTCCTATGTTAGAAGGCTGTGTGTGCGTACGCTTATTAATTCACTTTTGTCTTATAGTTTACATATTTGTCTCTTTCATGCTGAAACTATGCAATTGCATCATTTTTTTCTTCTTTTTGGATATCAAAAGGCACGATGCACTCTGGGTCAGCGGAGAGGCTCTAGTCTTCGCATTATTCCGAGATTTTAACTTCTAATGCTTTTTTACTTCTTTTCAATATTAAATACAACAAACAAACAATAGTTCATATTTATTAAAACTAGTGAGTAAACTTTCCTCTCAAAAAACAAAAAAAATTGAAAAGTAGTTAGTAAGGTTCTTTATTTTTGTTGGTATAATCATAAAAATGCATCCTACAAAATATCCAGCTTAAAAATATGAAAAATGCTAAAATGTGGTCTTAGGGTACTTGTTAGTATACTGAATATATATATTTTAGTTTAAAAATTGTACATTTCTTTTTCTTAAAAATTGTATATTCTATTTTAAAAATATACAATTACTATTTATTGAATACTTAACATGTGTCTTTAGAACACATGTTAGCATGACCTATAAAATATATTTTAATTGACATATTAGATGAAATATAGGTTTTAATCTACATTAACTCTCTTCTCCACACTTAAGTGTGGCATGATAACGAGTTTGTTTGAATTATGGTGAACCACTGTAATTTTACAAAAGTTGCAAATTTTAACTTTGTAAAATCTACGTAGTTTCATATAATTTTGACAAACAACAAACATGTATTTAATTGAATTTGTTAAAATAATGATTTCTCTAACATAAATATGAGCTACCTTCTCTAAGTTGCAAGTTTACATGAATGAAATAAAGTGAACACTCATAGTTAATATATCAATGATAAATCATATTGCATCAAACTTCTACTTCATCTTAGGAATTGTAGTTACAAAGTCCATGACAATTCCGTTTCATTTCCATTTTGGTATGTCTAGATTGCATAACATGCTAGCTTTTGGTCCTCGATCTTGACTTTCTCGCACAATAAACAAGTTTACACATGCTTTGTTATATTCTTTTTCATCCTTGACCACCAAATCATTTTCTTTAAATCCCGATAAATCTTTGTGGCTCCAAGAAAACTTGATTTGCTTTTGTGTCCTTCTATTAGTACCATATTTTTTCTTTTAACATTTTGAGGTACACAAATCCTTTTCCTCAAATCTTAATACTCCATCTGCTTCGATCTAAAAGTGTCCCCCTTGACCATCCTCTACTATTTTTCTTATGGTCTACTATGACATTTTCCATCAAACTCGTAATTCTTCAAAAGTCTCATCCACCATTTTTGCCTCATTTTAGGTTCTTCTGATCAAAGAGGTATTTCAAACTCTTATGATCACTTAGCACTGTAAACCTCTTCCATACAAGTAATGCCTCCATATCTTTAAGGCAACAATTGTTGCCAATTCCAAATCATAAGTAGGATAATTCCTCCCGTGTATCTTTAAATGTGCTTATGCATAAGCTACTAGCTTTCCTCCTTGTATCGACGCACACCCTTAACCTTGATATGATGCATCACAATACACATCAAGTTGTCCTAAAGGATGGAGTAAGATACATACTAGTGATTTAAATAATCTTTTCTTTAACTCGTGAAAATTTTCTTCGCAATCATTCTTCCATTCAACTTTTCCTCGTTAATTGAGTCATAGGCAAGATCTTTGAAAATCGTTCTATGAATTCTCATGTAATAACCTTCCAAACCAAGAAAGTTGCAATCAACGATCTCACCATGAAATCAATCAAGAATATCATATCTTATTTGAATTGGAGATTGATTACAAGAACATTCTTGTTTATCAAGGATCATTCTGGTTTATCAAGGAACAATCTAGTTTTTTATAAAAGATAACTATGTTTTTTCTTTTCTTTTTAAGGACAATTAAAATAAATCATTCTCCATAGTCCAAACCTCAATTTAAAAGAATATCAAGACTACTCAAAATAATAATCAAGTCCATAACTTAAGCTGAAGACCCAAAGAAGCAAAACAACCTCCATATTGATGACCAGATTGATATCCAAATTTGATGAGCTATGAACAAGGACAATAATGACAATAGTACATTGTTGTTGTACTTTTTGCATAAAGTTCAACATGTTTATGAGACCAAGGATTAACACTAAACAACTACTCAATCACTCATCCACATTTTCCATACAACACAAAACTAAGAACATTATGATTTTTAAGAAGAACATTATAGATCGAATAACACACATGCCTATTAAAATTCTCTTTGGACAAACGTTTTACTCAAGTTAAATAACAACTATAATGAGCCTTTTCTAACCTTCTCTTTATCTATAAAAGGAACATCAAGGTAAAAACAACTGCAAGAGTTTTTAGTACAATCATTCTAATACTTAAACAATCATACACAAGCAAAACTCCAACTTTCTCTTATTATATACAAGGATCTCTTTATTGAGTTATTGCTGATAATCAATATCAAACAAGTGTTGAGTAGGTTATGATCCTAAAACCTTTTATCATACACATCATTTGAAACTCAAGTCTATCACTTAAAACAGTTTGCGTATATTGTTAGATATGTGACTAAAATCTTTGGTTCCGACGAGAATATCCTAACAATTGTTTTCCTCAATAAGCTCTAGGTCCACGAAAGGAAATCCAGTTGTCCACTCCATAAAGCACTTTGGTATGAGAATCTCCTAACAATTGGTTTTTATTTATTTTAAAATTTAATCAAATCCAAAAGCCTCTTGCACGTCATCCAAAAAAAGGACACAACAAACCTATACACCCCTTCTAATCTGATCGTAGAAAAACGCTACAATAGCACCGACAATCTCCACACTCTCTATTGTCAGATATATGACTAAAATATTTGGTCCAAGAATCTCCTAACAACTGTTTTCCTCAGTAAGCTCTAGGTCCGTGAAAGGAAATTCAATTGTACAATCCCTCAAGCACGCCTCCATCTCAACTCAAGACGATAACTGGGAGACCACCACCAGCGAAGGAGAAACATGAGCATCCTCAGGTATAAGAACCTTTACATCTGGTGGAGAATCTTCCATTCCCTGCTTCTAAGGTCCATCAACCTCACACACAAGAGAAACAACATGTTACATAACACTTAGTAGAACAAAAGGGGTGTCGGCATTTTCCTATCTAGGATAACCACTAGGGATGACAACACAACTTACCCCTGTGGGTACTCACTTGAAACCGTCGTGATTTGTGTGGGAAAACCCATTTTCATTAGGTGCGGGCATATCCCATTTTTGCTCAACAAGGTTATGATAATCCGCTAGAAGCTACCGGCCAAATTGTATGTGCTAATTGTGTGCGGGTACAGGTTTGATATCCACCTGCACCCGAACCCGCTCCGTTAATAATATTATTGTCATTTTAAAATTTTATATATGTATATATTCAATATATTTAATATTTTTTCAATATTAAAAATTATAATAATCTTTCTATAGAAAATATGATTTTAATATTTTTTTTAAATTTTATTATTGTATAACAATGACAATTATTTTGTTGTATTAATTATAATACATATGAATTTAAATTTATTATTTTATATATATGAATGGGTGCAGATGCAGGCAGGGAAATTCGAACTCCGTCACGAGCAGGCATGGAGAATTAAATTTCACATCTGAGAAAAACGGGTGCGGGTGCAGGTTTTCCTTGACTTCTTGGATGCGGGAGGAAAAATCTGCCTTTGCCTTGCCCCGTTGTCATGCGTAATAGCCACCCCACGATCATTAATTATGTCATTGTGCAGCGCCTCTAATACTAAGTGAGACAATATCAAAAACTCCTCTCTCTTGTGAGCCATTCATGTGTGGAACACTACATCTCACATTGATGTAGCCATTACTCTACCGTATAACCTTCCCTGTTTGAGTCCCGATCGAATTCCAAGGTAGTAGGAATTATGTGAAGAGACAAAAGGTCACCCTATTTAAACTTTGGCGATCTCAAGAAACCTTAATCATTTCCTTAATCTTGTTGATTTTATATGTAGTCTGTTGCACAATCTTAAGTCCTACTGTCATACTTTCTCCATGTCTGAAACTTGTGTCTATATAAAGTCTCATATGGTGCCATTGCAATGCATTCGTGGAAACTATTGTTGCAAGTGAATTCAATAAATGGTAGCACACTATCCCAACTCACTCTCTCATCCAATACATATGCTCTAAGCAAATCCTCCAATTATTGATTCATTCTCTCTATTTGAACATATGTTTTTGAATGGTCCATGAAAACCAATCATAGCTTCGTTCCTAAGCTTCACATAAAGTTCCATAGAAATGTGACATAAATTTGGGATCTAAATTTGAAACGATACTAGAGGGAACCTCATGTAGTCTCACAATCTTTGCAATGTAGATCTCAGTCAGATTGACCATGTTGTTAGTAGTCTTCATATGCAAGAAGTGGTTGGATTTTGTCAACTGATCACTATGACCCAAATAGAAAAATTATTTTGCCAATTAATCTAGTATATACTCTTCCACTTTCATTCAGGTATATCCAAAGATTGTAACAACCATGCATGTTGTTGGTGCTCCACTTTCGCTTTCTAACAAGTTAAACACGTTGCTACATACTCTACCACATTCCTTTTCATCTTGGGCCACCAATAGTTTTTCCTCAAATCTTGATACATCTCTATTGCTATGGGATGAATACTAAACTTGCTTTATGAACTTCTTCCAAAATTATTCTTCTCAAGTTTGCAAAAGTTGGTACACATAGATTAAACTCGTTTGTCTTTCCTAAAACTATCATATTTCTCTTTGCTTGAATAAGTTGTCGTCCTGAGAATTCTCAATTTCCCCAAGTAATCCACTTGAACTCCTCATCATCCCTAACTTTGAAGGCCATTGTGAAAACTCCACATCTAAGTGCAAGTCTCGAAACACTTCCCATAACTCTTGTTGTCTAGCCATCATTGCTGAGGCCGACGAAATACTCTTCGTACTCAATGCAGTGACCACTAATTTGCTTTCCTATGGTGGAATTGCAACATGCAGGCAATATCCTCGAGAGTCTCAATCCATCTTTTCTCTCGCATGCTCAATTCCTTTTGTTCAAGTAGGTGCTTCAAGCTCTTATGTTAATTGAATGTGGTGAATGTACATACCTACAAGTAATGCCTCTAAATCGTCAAAGCCAAAACCACGACAACAAGCTCCATATCATGGGTGGGATAATTTCTTTCTTGAGTCATCAACTAGCGTGAAGGATAAGCCACCACTTTCTTCTATAGCATAAGGACAATTCATAGTCCTTGATGAGACGCATCATAGTAAACTTCATACAATTCCTCTGGTTGCTGATAGCGTTTCAGCAAGTGTACTGAATCGTTACAAGTAATAATAAAACGATAATATCGAGTGTCGAACTCAAGGATTGCATTATACTATTGAATTATATTTGATTACTAGAATTGAACAAAAAGGTTCCCAAGTGATTGAAATAATGTTTGAAATTAACAACAGTAATAAAATTGATCTTTTATAATGAGAAAAATGTCAGGGATGAGTTTCACTGCGAATCCAACCTTGGTGTTTAATTTGATCCTAGTTACTGAATTCCTTTATTGAATTATTACCGAATTCTCTTTATTATTCTTGCCCTAATGTCTTAGTGACAGAACCTTTAATTCCAAAGTAACCCCTAATTCCTTAGTGGATTTAAGATTAGAATTAAGCATTACCGTATAGAAATTCTCATGTAAATTATTGCTTTGCAACTAATTTAATTGGTTTCATGACCTGCATCTATCCCTAGACTACAAATTCATGAATTTCTCATCTCAAGCATTTGTAAAGTCCACTTCCGTTTCAAAATACAAATCGTAGAACATTTTAATGTTGATCAAGCAATAAAAAGCATTAAGCACAGAGATGAGAAAAATAATTCAATAAACTCATTCATATAACTAGAAATCAAATCAGAAAAATAAGGGTTTCATCTGGTTACACTCATCCCTAACAAACAGGGTTTAGTTACTCATGACAGAGATACAAAAGATAAGGATTAAAGAAGAATTACAAGAATGATTCATGGATGATTCTTGATAAAACTGCTTCAATCGCGTTAGAAACGGCCGTCCTTGAGTTTCTATGCTAGGGCACAAGTCTCCCAAGTTCCCCAGAGTCAAAAAAAATCCCTAAAACAGTAAAAATCTGCGTTTTTATGATTCTGGTGCGCGTCGCGCGCCCCAGGCGCGCAGGGCGCGCTCCAGGCGCACATCATCTGCTATCTGATGTATTTTGCATTTTTCGCATCTTTTGCGTCTGAATT
>NC_021162.2:43763342-43763598 GCF_000331145.2 Cicer arietinum | reverse complement strand
TGAATCGTTGCAAGTAATAATAAAACGGTAATATCGAGTGTCGAACTCAAGGATTGCGTTTTACTATTGAATTATATTTGATTACTAGAATTAAACAAAAAGGTTCCCAAGTGATTGAAATAATGTTTGAAATTAACAACAGTAATAAAATTGATCTTTTATAATGAGAAAAATGTCAGGGATGAGTTTCACTGCGAATCCAACCTTGGTGTTTAATTTGATCCTAGTTACTGAATTCCTTTATTGAATTATTACC
>NC_021162.2:43762128-43762842 GCF_000331145.2 Cicer arietinum | reverse complement strand
TGATTAGGACATCCGGCTAATAAGTTTCTGAATCTCCTGTAAGTGTCACGAAGAGATTCCCCCCCTTTCTGTTTGTAACCGGTGATTTCTTGCCTCTTTCTAACGAACATGGTTGGGGGAAAATATTGTTCCAAGAACTTATCCTCAAGATCATCCCATGTTGTGATGCTGTCGGCGGGGAATGAAAGAAACCACTCCTTAGCATCATCTATCAAAGAGAATGGAAATAGCTTCAATTTCTTGGTTTCCTCAGATAAACCATCCACCTTCACTGTTTCACATAACTCAAAGAAATTTGTGAGGTGTCTATTAGCGTCTTCGTTATGTCTACCGGCAAAATGAATTTCCCTCAACTCTCGGTATAGGGCAGGACTTATTTCAAACTTATTGACTGTAACCGGTTGGTGATGAATGGGTAATCGAGCACGATTTCTAATTCGATTCCCATATTCTCCGAGAGTACGTTCTGGTGGTGGTGGGTCGACCATTTCAGTAAATATGACACAATCACCCAAAACCGCTTCTTCCACAACTAAATGTCTTTCCCTTTGTCTCCTTTCTCGAGCTGCCTTTCGATGTGCCTTTGCTGTTTTTTCAATTTCTGGATCAAAGATAAGTTCAGCTGAGGACTGGCCTTGCATACAAGGTTAGACAGATTGTGAGTAATGAAGAGTTTAAAATAAAGAAAAATAAATAATTAAGTAAAAACAAGCA
>NC_021162.2:43661388-43762035 GCF_000331145.2 Cicer arietinum | reverse complement strand
AAATCAAATCAAAAATTTTATTGCAGAGCAAAAAATTTCAATTCAGTAAATAAATTAAATTCAATAGTGAATTGGCAATCCCCGGCAACGGCGCCAAAAACTTGATAGCGTTTCAGCAAGTGTACTGAATCGTTGCAAGTAATAATAAAACGGTAGTACCGAGTGTCGAACTCAAGGATTGCGTTTTACTATTGAATTATATTTGATTACTAGAATTGAACAAAAAGGTTCCCAAGTTGATTGAAATAATGTTTGAAATTAACAACAATAATAAAATTGATCTTTTATAATGAGAAAAATGTCAGGGATGAGTTTCACTTCGAATCCAACCTTGGTGTCTAATTTGATCCTAGTTACTGAATTCCTTTATTGAATTATTACCGAATTCTCTTTATTATTCTTGCCCTAATGTCTTAGTGACAGAACCTTTAATTCCAAAGTAACCCCTAATTCCTTAGTAGATTTAAGATTAGAATGAAGCATTACGGTATAGAAATTCTCTTGTAAATTATTGCTTTGCAACTAATTTAATTGGTTTCATGACCTGCACCTATGTCTAGACTACAAATTCATGAATTTCTCATCTCAAGCATTTGTAAAGTCCACTTCCGTTTCAAAATACAAATCGTAGAACATTTTAATGTTGATCAAGCAATAAAAAGCATTAAGCACAGAGATGAGAAAAATAATTCAATAAACTCATTCATATAACTAGAAATCAAATCAGAAAAATAAGGGTTTCATCTGGTTACACTCATCCCTAACAAATAGGGTTTAGTTACTCATGACAGAGATACAAAAGATAAGGGTTAAAGAAGAATTACAAGAATGATTCATGGATGATTCTTGATAAAACTGCTTCAATCGCGTTAGAAACGGCCGTCTTTGAGTTTCTATGCTAGGGCACAAGTCTCCCAAGTTCCCAAGAGTCAAAAAGATCATAAAACAGTAAAAATCTGCGTTTTTATGGTTGCTGGTGCGGGTGTCGCGCCCCAGGCGCGCTTGGATGCGCTTGGGCGCGTTTCAACAGTGGCGAATGCTGGGAAAATGCGCTTGACTTGCGCTTGGGCGCGCTCCAGCGCTCAGCATCTGCTGTCCGGCGTATATTGCATTTTTCTCCTCTTTCGAGTCTGAATTTGGTTCCGGTGTCTTCATGAAAGTTGTAGCTATGGATCCTAGCTTTCATTTGCATTTTATTTGACTCCAATTGGACATCTACAACACCAGATATTGCTGAAATACTCTACATGTGTCATGTTGATTTCTCACCAAAATTCAGCACTGCACCGAAACGCAACGCAATGTAAAATTATGAAAAATTCCTACTTAATCACTAAAATAAAACATAAAACATTTAATTTAACTCAAGGAACAAAAATCAACAAAATATATCAAATAAATCCTTAATTTAACTAGTAGTTGAGGATAAATAAGACTAAAATAGTGGGAAAATATGCATATGATGAAGAGTCATCAGTTGCAATATAATAAAGACACGTGAGGTTATCAACCTCTCATTCAACAACTTGAAATTCTCCTCACATTTCTTTGTTCACGCGAATGGCTGATCTTTCCTTGTGTTTTTCCATTTCTAAAAATTATTTGAGTTGCCTAAAAAAAAGATACGTCTTTATGATATCATTCAACTTCTGAATATAAATAGTTTTAGTGAAAAAAAAGTTGAATCATAAAGAATTTAGATTAAAATAACAGAGTAAAGAAAAAGAAGGGGCAAAATGATTTCATACTAGTTCTACCTTTGTTAAGAGATTTTTTCTCAATACAGTCGATAACTTAATCCACTGTTTAAACAATAGTATAAAAGTATTATTTACTCCCCCTCTTTAGGCTTTGAGTATTTTTGTCATGTCTCTCCAAGGTGTCACTGTTAGCACCATTCTCAACATTCTGGAAAGCTATTGTTGAGGTTCATAAGTACTTTTACACCTCTTCAAGTACCTCTTATGGATGATAGAGTTGTTGCCACTGTTGGGTTAATTTACATTAGTTCTAGTTTGTGTTTGAATTTACACAAAGTCAATTTTTAGGGTTCTAACTCTCATTGAAAGGATATTACCTTTCAAGTTCTATATCAATTCTACTAACTCTCCACTAAGACGATTTTTCATTCATTCTATTCTTTTGATATGTTCTAGGCTTTTACGAAAATCTTCTTAGAACATTGCCTTTTTGATTTGCAGTTGCCGTTTTCATATTGATCGTTTTCTACTTAAATATTGTTGAATGTATTTGTGAGGATATTACCTTTGGAGATCTCGAAACATTATTTTAGGGAAATCAACAATTAAGACATGTCCATATTCAGTGTATCTTGATTTAAGAAGGAAAATTTCAAAGAGTGACAATATCATATGATGTAATGCACTTTTTCAGTCAAAGGATGAGTTCATCTTTGATTAGCAGAGAAATTTGTATTCTCCACGGTTCTAAATTCATATGATTGACTTAAGAATGTTGACATTTTATTAGAGCATTGACTCTATCTAACGTTGGATCATCAAAGTGAGATTGTAATTAGATTCAGTAGAGGCGCGTTGAGAGCATATTTAATAGAGTTAGACATAACTTTAACAAATTATTCCAAGCATTTCCATGATTTCTTCGTTTATCTTTTCTAGTCATTATAGGATGTAGAGATGTTGACTCCTACAAATTTCGGGCTCAATTGTTTGACTTAACAAAGTTGACTTTCAATAAGAGTGTTGATTATTAGTTAACAGAGGCTTCATTCAAGGATTTCTTTATTGGTCTTAATTTAGAGGATCAATTAAGGTCTTAATTCTTAGTTAACTATAGCCATATCCAAATGATAATTGTAGAGTTCTTTTCTTCTGTGATTAAATAATCAATTACTGATTTATATTTTCTTTGTCTTTAACGTTTTGATTCAGACTATATATTATCATATGCTTGTTGCAATACTTATTGCTATGTCATAACGTACTTTATTAGTAAAATACTTAGGTTATAATATTATTTGTGTTCAAATTACTTAGATTATTATCTTTAACTTACTCATAATTTTTGTTACCTAAAAATAGATAGTCATTAATATAAATATTTGTCTTATAACATAATCTATATTCTTAACAAATATAGTTAGGGGATAATTGTTCTTACTTGTTTATTTTGTTATCATCAAAACATCAATCATATGATTGTAGCTAAACACTACTTTTGCACTAACATTTTTCTTTTTTTCTTCATAATCTATCATATATATTGCTCTCTTCTCACTTGAAGGTGACCAAACACAAGAAAGGTTAGTTGAATTGTGTTTGTCAAAATTTAATTGTTTTATGAGTTCTTAAACTAATTATGGTTATGGTTACGTAACTATTTTAAAGGATCAGAGGCAACAACAAAATAAGTAATGTAGAGTATAATATAACACACCAAATTTTATCCCCTCACAAAGAAAAATTTATCCGTAATTCAAAACATGAATTACAGCAGCAGCTGACCCTACAAGTCAGTCTTCTCAAAACAACCTAAACCTATAGACTTTTTGAGACAAACCACACATTGACCCTACCAGACAAGTTTTCTCAACACAACCTGAGATCCACTGATTGTTAGAGGCAAACTAAAGTCACTATTAAGCTGGGTTACAAGGGATTGGAACTGATTCAATTTTGCTTCTATTAAAGAGACTATTTTAATTGTTTTTCCCTAATATAACACTTAGAATATTTTACTTTGAACGAGTACTTTGCTAGAACTCAAAATCTTAAACTCTAAACACTTAGAAAATATTAAGCATTTAAGGTTTTCTAAATAACTTTGGTTTTAGGATTTATGAGTTTTTGAGTTCGTGAATTCTTCTTCATCCTTGAGTATCTATTTATATTTAAAATTAGGGCTTTAGTTTAGTACTTTATGAATTTTGAGTCGTATCTTCATTCCAGATTGGTCAACAATATTTATTCCAAGTATAGAACTGATCGATGCGATCTTGATAATATAACCGCTAGACAATTTTTTATTTCCCAATCTGATATAAGAAATTATTCTTGAAGGATATTGTGTATATTTTTTCATATTGCGTGTGAATGTGTGCTTTTCTAGAACTTAAAACCTTAAACTCTAAACACTTAGAAAATATTGAGCTCTTAAGGTTTTCTGAATAACTTTGGTTTTTTAAGATTTATGAGTTTTTGAGTTTGTAAGTTCTTCTTCAGTCTTGAGTATCTAATTAGAGTTAAAATTAGGGTTTCAAGTTAGTCCTTTGTGAATTATGAATCGTATCTTCATTTCAAGTTGGTCAACAAATATTTCTTCTAAATATAGTTCTTATTGATACGATCTTGATAATATGATCGTTAGGCAATTTTTTATTTCTGAATATGATATGAGCAATTCTTTAGAAGGATGTTGTGCGTAGTTGTTCAAATTGCATTTGGAAATCATTTAGCTAAGTCTTCTTTTATACGCTTGATTGGATTTGGGCGAGAACAAATTTGGGTTTGTTCTTGGACTATTTGAAGTAAGGATATGTCTAAGTCTAATTCAATATTTTGCTCAACCTATCAGAGCCTTTGACCTTCCATTAGAGTCGTTGACTTTTCTCCATCAGAATAATTGATTTTTTTCTTCATAGTCATTGACTTGATTGTTGGAATCAGAGGTTTTGATGCTTGAATAACCCTACTTAGAGGTAGATGCAAAACTGTGTGAGTTAGAATTAGTGGCATGAATAAATTCACCTTTATTGCATTGTTAGAGTCAATGAAACTTCAGAGGCTGCTTATTAGAGGCAACATTCTGGAACATGTTGCAGTTATTTGAGCCGACGAAACACGAGCTTCAAATGTAGGCTTGAAAATATTGTTGATCAGAAGCATGCTAAAGTTATTGTTCATTAGAGGCATGCTAATGTTACTGCTCATAAGAGGTATGCTAAAGTTACTATTCATCAGAGGCATGCTAAAGTTACTATTAGTTAGAGACATGGAAACTCCAGAGACACGCTGAATCTTCAAAGACAAAAAAAATCTTTAGAGGCAAGTTGAGCTTCTAGAAGCATGCTAAAGTTACTGTTCATAAGAGGCATGCTAAAGTTAGTGCTCATAAGAGGTATGCTAAAGTTACTATTCATCAGTGGCATGCTAAACTTTGTATCTTTTATCAATTCACTTTACTTTATGCATTCCTTAGTTTAGTAGCTTAAACACAAACATATTGTACTTAACACTCTTTGTAGTAGTTAAAAAACCTATAGCTGAGGGACAAAGTTCCTTCCTTAACGTAATATTTTGAAGAAAAAGGAATCATAGTTATGAGCAATTAATCGATTCATCAGCTAATTCTTAATCCAACAAAAATAACAAACCGATCAAGAACCAAATATCCAAGCTTAAAACACCTTACAAGAGGGAGCACATAAATGAAGGGAAGAAACCTAATTACACACACAAATGTTAAGCAAAAGATTTTAGAAGCCTTCGTATTGGGTCGAGGGTCTCTAGAATTATGTACCATTTTATAGTTTTCGCTCTTTGAAAATTTTACCACATACCAATAAGTTATACTCTTATCCCATATTTTACTTAAAATAACTATTTTACCATTTTCTTTTTTTAAAAAAAAAAACCATTTTTTTCTCTACCTAACCAAATTCAACATGAGATTCGAAAAACTCAATTTTTAAAGTTTCTTAAACACATTTTTATTTCAGAAAACTTAATTTAAGTTTATCAAAACATAAAAGTTTATCAAAAAATTTAAACTGTTTTAAAAAATTTAAATTATGTTTTCTGGAACATAAAGTTATTTTAGAAAATTCAAACTGTCTTTTGAAAAACTAAAATTATGGTTTCCAAAACACAAATATGTTCAAAGAAACTTAAAGTTTGAATTTTTTTAGAACACAAAAGTGTTCCAAAAATCTTGAATTAAATTAAATTAAACTTTTTAGAACACATTTGTGTTTAAACACTAAAATTTAATTTTATGATATATACTTTTAAAAAGTGTATTCCTTGACAATTAAATTTACTGTACTAGATAACTTATTTGAAGTTTATCGGTTATCAATTTATTTTCAAAGAAAATAGAGTGGTTTTTAGTTTTTATTTTTTTTAATTTTAAAAAACAATGGTTTAATAGGATTTCCATTAAAATATGGGATAGGGTATATAACTTTGTGGGTATGAAATCAAATTTTCTCGCTATCTTGATGATAGGTTTTGGTAGTAATAAATGGGAGGGAAAGCAGGAGCTGAATCAAACAGCTCAGAATAAATATTTTGAAACAAGCTTCCAATGGATTGGATCTACTGACTTGAGCCTTCATATTTTATTTTGGGCTGAATTAATTGGGCTCGGCTTGCCAGACTGAAAACACAGCCTTATATTGTAATTTTAAAGAAATCTACCTCCTACCCCGAAAATACTTTTAAAAAAAAATATTTTATCCTTTATTATTTGATAGTCAATTTTTTTAAAATTATTAATATTTCCAAAGTTTCCATAATTTTTAAAAAATAATTAGAAAAATTGCATTATGGAAGTTTCACATTCATCTAAATTTTTGAAATTTTAACACTTTTGAAAATATTGTATTTCGAAAGTTTCACATTTATCTAAAGTTTCAATTTTTTTAAACTTTTGAAACAATTGCATTTCGAAAGTTTCACATTCATCCAAAGTTTTGAATTTTTTTAATATTTTTGAAAACATTGTATTTCAAAAGTTTTACATTCATCCAATGTTTAGAAAGTTGTATTTCAGAAGTTTCACATTCATTTAAACTTTCAAAAAAAAAAAAATTGTTAAAAAATTTTCATTTCAGAAGTTTTATATTTATCCAAAGTTTCAACAAAAGTTTTATATTTATCCAAAATTTCAAAAAATTTTTAAATTTTTCAAAAAGTTTGACTATCAAGTAGTAGAAAAAAAAGGATAAAATAGTTATTTCATATGTTTTGAAGAGGCGAAAGGTAAATATGAGGGAGTGAGAAGTAGATTTCTCGTAATTTAATTATTTCCTTAATAAATTTAGTTGTTCTATGCTTGCTGTGATAATTTATTTTAAAGTTGGTAAGTAAATCAACATTTCCCTCTTTGAAATGGTAAGAGTTAAATAATTTAGTCACTCCAATTTATAAATAATAAGTAATCACTTAAATTAAAGAACATCAATTAATTAATTTAGTGCTTCAATTCAAATACTTCTTTTCAGTAAATAGCTACATATTAATTTGAATAGTCTTTAGTGCATTAATTTGAAATTAAGGAACATAAGAACTTTTAAGATTGTGGTGATAAATTTTAAAAAGTACTGAATTGAATGATATTTCTAAATTTAAGGGAATACATTGTTATTTCCTTATATTGAAAGGCTAAATTGAAGACCAAATCTACTATTTCATGGATTAAAATGTTGATTTTCTCAAAGAGTCCATTTTGTTTAAGGGTGGAAGAAAAGAGAGATATTTTATTAAAGGGGATGAGAGGGAAGAGAAGAGAAATAAATATATGTTTGCTTTAAAAGAAGATAGAAAAAGAGAAGTATTTTAACTAAAGGGTTAAATATATTTTTAGTTCCTATAAAATTTTAATGTTTTGTTTTTTACTCCTATTTTCAAGTCAACTCAAGTTTATCATTCAAAATTTTAAAAGATTTTTTTTCATGTATGTGTAGACACATTCTAAGAATATTCCAAGAGAGATGATAGATTTTTGGCTCGTTTTTTAAGATTTTAAAAAAATCGATTATGATGTTTTAGTTATCTTTGTGTTTAAGTTTTTTTTTTTTTTTTAATTTAAAAAAAATAAGTTTTATGCTGAATATAAAAGAATTATTTTTGTTAGACTTTTTTTGATAAAATATATAATTTTTTAATAAAAGAATATAAAATATCTTTTAACTATTAAGTGTTTAAAATATCACACATTTATCGATTTTATTCAATAATTAATAGTTCAAATATCTCACTCAAAAAGTAGATAAATGTAAAATACTTTCATTCATAATTATTAAATATACAAATATTTTTTTATAATCAACTATCAAGTAGACCAATTAAAATATATATAAATGAATTTGATTCATAGTGTGATCTTGCTATTACGTGTCTCCCGATGCGATGGAGAAATCAAAGCTACGTAGTTCTTTGGTAGAAAATGCGGATGTATTGATTATTTTTAAAAAAAAATTATTTTGTTGTTGAGAAACAAGGTTGTTTTGGCGAAAAAAAATAAGTTTGTTTAATTTGAAAAATTATTTTAAAATACGAATTTTAAGACTACCAACTTATACAACTCATGCATCAAAAATTTAAAGATTAAAAAGATGTCACATCTAATTAATCCATTTAAGAATATTTTTATTATTTTTATTATAAAAATGAGCTTTAAAACCCCAAATTGTACCACTTGTGTTATAACCACTCAAAAATTAAGAAAATGTTACATCTAATCAATCACTTTAAAATAATATTTGTATAATTATTAATTTATTAAAAATAAAAATGAGTTTTAGAACTATCATGTTATAACAATTTATGTCAATACATAACTTGAAGGAATATTTTATTTGATTTGATTTTTGGCAATTTGTTTTAATAAAATTTAATGATTTAATAAAATATAAATGCAAGTTGTCTACTCTACGCAAATTAAAAAAAAAAAAAAAACTTAAACTTGCCCTATCTTACGTGATAGATAAGTGTTTCTGCAATACATGTTTCAACTTCTTATAACTCAAGTTTCAAGATATCAGCGCATCATTCTTAAGCGTGAAATAAAAAATTTCAGCAAGCTAACAACAAAATGAAGTGCTATATTATAGATAGAGAACAAGACAAACGTGAGAGACATGGGCAAGTGTATGGCAGCAAAGAAGAAGGTGATAGTGTCGCACAATTGACAGTGGTCGGTGATAGTTACTAGTGGTGGCTAAATGATGAAAAAAAATACTCTATGTCTAGTTTTTTTATTTTTTATTTTTTCTATTTTAATTTTGAAATATATGGGTTTGAGGATAGAGCTGGATTGTTGTTTATTCTCTACTCAACTTCATTCTTATTACAAAACCTACCATGTTCCTCATTTTTTATTTTTATAAAAAGGAGAGAGGTTTGGACAAGAGGAAAAAACAAAAAGTACATTTTTTTTTGTACTACGGGTAGCATAATATGAATCAGGTAAATATGTACTCAAAATTGAGTCAAATTTTATAAAATGATGATTGTTTTTTATTTAATAATAATAATCGTAAAATATTTATTAAACATACTATTACTTATTTTTTGAAATTATTTTTAATTGGTCTGACAAAATTTGAGTACTATAAACATTCACATGATCATTAACCGTACTAATTATTATTAGACTTAACTCTATATTTGGTCCATTATGTTTATTTTAGATTTCATTTTGGTCCTCTATATTTTAATAATTTTAAGTTGATCTCTCTTATGTTAATAACGTTAAATTAAATTAGTCCATTCAGTTAAGTTTTGAGTCGTTGTCGTGAAAATTTGTGACGTATCCAATAGAAATATGATGTGGTAATTAATATTTTAACTTATAATCTAGTTTAAGAATACATGTAAAACTAAAAAAAAAAGAATAAATATAACATTTTATCTATTATTATTTTTAGCTAAATTGCACATGCGGTCCCTTAAATTAATTTCAGTTAACATTTTAGTCTTTTATTTTTTTTTTCCTGAGTTGGTCCTTTATTTTAATTTTAAGTTACAATTTGATATTTTATATTTTAAAATGTCAATAATGTTGTCCTTTTTTTAAAAAAAATATCAAAATTTTCAAACAGAACCCATAAAATTCATTATTATCTTCAATAAAATGCAAATTTAATCGAATTCATAACTTAAATCTTTAAATAAACTCATATTTTCATTCTTTATTTGATGTTGTTGGAGATAAAAATATGAGTTTATTTGAATATTTGAGTTATGCATTTGATGAAATTTGCATTATATTGAAGATGATTATTAATTTTATGAGTTTTGTTTGAAAATTTGATGATTTTTTTTTGAATTTTTGTAAAAAAAACATAACATTGTTGACATTTTAAAACATAAAATATCAAATTATCACTTAAAATTAAAATAAAAAATCAAATAAAAAAAATATAAAAGACTAAAATGTTAATTGAAATTAAGTTGAAGGACCGCAAATATAATTTAACATTATTATTATTATTAGAGAAGTAGTTACATTTATTGGTGAAATTGATGCAACATAACATGGAATTTTAGAACCCTAACGTAAGAGTCCAACAAATTCTAATATTATACTAATTAATAGATTAATTTGAAACTTTTAAAATCCAAATTAAAACCTAAAACAAATGTAAAATAATACATATAAAATAAAATCAAAATATTAATTATCACGTACGTCAGAAGAGATGAAATAATCTAATATTCTGAAATTTTTAAAACATAAAATATGAAAATGAAATAAAAAAAATGGAGTTAAGCCTTATTATTATTATTATTTAGAAGAGTGGCTTCCGCATCACCACCTTCAGCAACTTCATTTGTGGGAGCTTTTTTGTGACAACGGCGGCTTGGATGATGTCCTAGCATGGCTGCTTTGTGGCAGTGAAAACGTCCACCTCGACTCATTAGGATCCCAAACATCGTTCCTAAGCCAAATACAACACCTATTTTAAGGGGTGATTTCATTTTCTCGGTTGTAGATTTTTATTCACCAAATTGACAAATCTTATCTCAAGGAAATTTGGGTTTGAGTGTGTTATTATATATAAATATTAATAAAAGAAGGAGGGATTATTTAATATTTATTTTTTACGTGTTGGCCAAGGCTGCATTAGTCAAAGTTTTTAGATGGCCAAGTAACCCCTTCTTCAAGGGTCAATGATAAATGAATGAATATTTTGTTTTCTTTTCACTAACGAAAGCATACTTGTATAATTATTAACGTTGGTTTTTATTTTTAAATTTAGAGCATTGTTATTCAGTAATTTACAGGTTGTGAGAAAAGAAATAAATACAAACGTGTTGATAGTTGAATATAGAGTGCAATAAAACAATATAGTTGTTTTTTCAAACTTAAATCAAAATCATAGAAAGATGGTTTAGAATAAACAATTAAAGTAATTTGTGGAGCTCACAACCATTAATTACTTGATATATTAGAGGGATATGCATTTGTTGGACATTTAGATGAAGAGGAGAAAAAAATATTTCTATGATTTACCAAAATATAATGTTGCACTGAGGCACATTTACTGTCATTATAAGGCCGAGACAGACAATGTTACTCAGGTCATCTAAATATATAAGTAGAGGACATAAATGTAACATTTATTCAAGTTAATTGAAGATACAAAATATATGTGTTAGAATAGAAAGCGGAAAGACTCATGAGGATATTTTTGGGCCCAATCAGATTCAATTAAGTTGTTAAACTTGTTTTCTATTGTATTGGTTATGAACAACACCTACAAAATTAATAATTACATAATCCAATTACTTGAAGTTATATGTATGACCTCAACAGAGATGACATTTGTAGTTGAATTTGTTTATTTGAATTTATCGTATTTCCACATGCTGCTAATTTGCTTTGTTGGTTTCACATCGACAAAAATAGAAGCAATATGTCTTGAAGGATTAACAAGAGTCAATAATGAATATTTGAAAATATATTATGTATTGCAGTAACAGGTATTGCAGTAACGGGTATTTGTTAAAGCATAAAATAATCAGGTGAGACATTTTAAGAACACAACGACTAACAGGTATGTCACGTCCATACTCGTTTCGACTTTTCCTTTTATGATTTAAATTGGGCTTGCAGTTGTAAGATTGTAAAACCCAAAAAAGCGGATGGCCCAATGTATTACCCAAAACAAGATTTGTGGCCCAAGGAGTAGAAGCTGGGATACGGTCCAAATAGGTCATACTACAAGTCAGGGCAGCTAATGGTCTAACTATTAACACCCCACCTTTGATTGCTACTCCATTTCTAATATTTTGTTAGGTTGAAATTTTAGACGTCATTTTACTTTTAATTACAACAATAGTTATAAAGAATTTTTTTATTTATTTAATTCACAAATGTCATTCAAGTGTCATATCATTAATGAGAATGTTACATTCTAAAAAATGTGAGGGACCAAATTTCTTTTAAAAAATAGTTAATAGTAGAGCAAAAAACTAATTTTAAAATTGAGGGGACTAAAACTTTATTTTAGATAAAATAGAGGACTAAAAATCCATTTACATCAAAAATTTGTAAAACAGTTTAACAATACTAAAATATTACATAGTTGTAAGTTGAGTAATTCTATTGTTAAAATGTATGACTATCTATATTTAGAATTGAAAAGAAAATTGAAATAATTTATTTCTTTTCAAATTAAAGTTAACTGACGTCAATTTATTTTTTTAATCAACCGACATCAATTTATTTTTTAATCAACCGACATCAATTTATATTTAAAGTAATAATGTAATTGAGTTTTTCTAAAATGCTATGTATGGACTATCGTCAAGGCAAAATAATTTCTCAATAACTTGATTAGAAATATTTTATAGTAAAAAAAATTATGATTTTTTTTTTAATTTTATTTTACGAAGTAAAATATTATTTTAAAATTTATCTGATATTCTGATTGAGTGTTAATATTAGAAAGAAAAATAAAACATAATAGAAGTGAAGTGTTTCAAGACTCTCAACCGAATACCAACAATTCAATCTTAAATTAAGAACCTTTAGATTGCATGTGGTTGGGCTTGAAGAAAGGACGTAACCTCTTCTTTTAAACTTGTTGCATTATTTAAGACTTGACCAATCGATAAGTCCCTCTTTGAAATCTATTATTTTCTTTCCCCTTTCGTTTGTGTTTTAAAGCTAATAGTTTGAAATTAATTAAGAGCAATTAAAAGAATGTTGAAGACATTTTTTACATTTTCATTAGGAACCATATGTGGTGTCCTTCTTGCTCGAAGGGTACAAAACTTTTTTCACTTTGAAGGCCTTCGTAGCCTTGCCCCTAAAAATGATCTTAACAAGAAAGTTCTTGTAAGTTCTACGGTGGAAGAACAACGTCGTCCATGATGGAAAGATCAATAAATTATGGAGAATTGCAAATCATTATTATCTATTTAGTGGAACAATGTTGGTTTTATAAAGATATTGTATTGTAGTATGGAAACATATTTTATGTTTTAAATGTGTGGCATAGTTACAGCTCTCAAATGTCCTATCCCTTAATTGTCTCAATTAAATCAATAGTCGAAGTTGATTATTGTAAATAAATAGTTGTGGGGAATTTGTATCCATATTAGAATAGACGGTCTTGGAATTGTAGAGTAGATAAAAATTACATATGCAAATAATTTAGGCTAAATTACATTTGTGGTCCTTTAACTTAATCTCAGGTAACGTTTTAGTCCTTTATCTTTTTTTTTTTTTTCCGATTTAGTCCTTTATTCCTAACAATATCAAATAAAGTATGAAAATATGAGTTTATTTGAAGATTTGCGTTACGAATTTGATGAAATTTGTATTATATTGAAGAATATAATTAATTTTATGAGTTTTGATTGAATTTTTTTTTTGAATTTTTGTATAAAAAAGGATAACATTGTTGAAATTTTAAAACATAACATATCAAATTGTCACTTAAAATTAAAATAAAGGACCAAGTCGGGAAAAAAAAAAGATAAAAGACTAAAACGTTACCTGAGATTAAGTTAAAGGACCACAAATGTAATTTAGCCAATAATTTACTATTGTATTGTATGTATTTAGGATTCACATATGCTTCACAATTTTGCAAGCTACAATGGCATCAATGTCTTTGTAAAACAAGATAATTGTACAAATTCAATACCAAATTTGTTCAAAGTGTATACAGTGATTTTTAATTAACTGAGAAGTTTATCAAATCCAACAACAAATGAATATTTAATTACTGAAATTTTGGATAAATTAATTGGTAATTGATATGTCCTTTTGTTTTAAGTTATTTGTACCTGTTGTTTTCAGATACATGTGATTTTACCACTAAAAGGTAAATTTACATAAAGAAAGTTGCAATAAATATAAATAAGTTTTTAAAATTGCAGAAAGTAAGTTATTTGTACATAAAGAAGTCTTTAAAATTGTAAAAGAAGTTATTTGTACCTGTTTGAACGTAGAATTAGACATAATTTAAATACAATAAACATAAAGAAAAAGTTTTTAAAATTGTAGAAAGTAAATCACAAAAAAAGTAAATAGAAAATAATTGAAAGTTGCAATAAACTTAAATGCGGAAAAGTAAAAGACATAATTTGAATTTTGAAAAGATTAAAAACATGAAATTTGAATGATTGGAAGATTTAAATTCTTTGAATATAAATGACATAAAGTTAAATGACTGAGATCAATGACAAATATTTTGAAGCTTGGAGCTTGCCTAACTGGATCATTGACAAATATTATACCTTTTGCTCTTGCTATTTGGAACTGTCTGTCTTCTTTGGCAGGACAGGTCTTGGATCTATCCACTCTTGCTGGTCTACTTTCTATTTGCAAAGGATCTTGTAGCATGCAATTAAAGGATGTTTATGTTGTCTTCCATCACTCACGTTATTTCAATGATCTGGTTATGTAGAAACAACACTTTTTTAAGCAACATGTGTATAAAATGTTACCTAAAAAGAGATGATTCAACATTTTATGTCTCTTGTGGAAACTGTTTCTCAAACACTAAAAATATTTTTTATACTATTTTTGGTAACAGTTTTAAAACAACCTATGTTGTATTTCTTTGGCAATATTTTATAATTGTTCTCTTAGACATTTCTACAAACAGTTACCAATTGTCACTTTGTTTCTATCAAAAGGCTACAATTATCAAACGTTGCTTACAAAGTTTAACATTCGTGAAATTTTTAGCAGTAAATCTAGTGGCAGAACTTTATTAGAACTAGGGGTGGCCATAACCACCCCAAAGTGACCAACAATATTTTAGAAAAATAATCTATATGAAATACCTAGGGGCTTTTATTGTAGTTTAATTTTCCACTGGTCTTGGTATCACATCCACTCTTCAGGTTGAACTTATTACTATCATTATTTTTGTATATATTGAAATTGCTTACTCCAAAGGTTGGCTCAACTTATTGATTGAATGCGACTCATTACTCTTTGTTCAAGCATTTACTATTCGGATTCATGTTCACTGGCATCTTCACAACAAATGGTTAAATTGTAAATTTTTGTTTTCAAAATTTGTCATATCCAAAAATTGCACTTTTTTTCCCTCTGCTTTGATTTTATCCCACTATGTTTTTCAAGGAGGGGTTTTGAATGAGGCAACTTAGTTTGCTCATTTGTTTTGTATCATTGGATTTTGGCCTAATCTTCTCAAGACCTCTTCCAATTTATTATATTAATGTTATGATTAGGCTGCTTTAAATTGATTGTTGTTATTTCAGGGATGACAATATAATTGAAATGTTGTAATAACATAATTTCTTTCCACTCTAATTTTTATTAAAAGAAATATTAATATTTTATTTTTGTAATACTTTTGGAATGACAAGCACCTTTTCATTAACAAAAACTCAATCTCCATATTGGGTATATATATATATATATATAGTTCCAATTATGATTCTTCTTATGATAAAATGAAGAACAATTAATGATATATATTATTTCAAGGGAACACATAGCTCATCCTAAAAAACAATATATGTTGCTATAATATATAATAATCATATATATATATATATATATATATATATAAGTGTCTTGGGTGGTGAATAGTCCAAGTTAAAAGCAGGATTTTTCTCACTACGTTTCTTCTGAGGCACAAGCAAAGAAACTGAACCAAGAGTTTTAGTTTTTAATAAAGCTCTTGAATCTTTTCTCATAGCTTTTTTTAGTACTTTTTGGTAACTACATCTTTCTTTTCCTCGACTTTTGAGTATTAACCAACCAAGTCTTCATCTTGCTACCTTCATTCTTCACTGGAAAATTATTCTGAAAGGATTCTAAACCATTCATCTTATCACTCTGCACAAAAATAAAAAGCTTGAGTGTTACATATTACATTACATAACATACAAATTTTAATCACATAAAATCATGGTTAATTTTTTATAAAAAAAAAGTGTCTGCCACAATTTGTGATGTCTCTGCCACTCATTGTAACACAACTATAATTGAGATTATAATTATATTATAGACGAATGTTATTAATTAATTTATGAGTTTAATTATTATGCATTAAAATGGTAAACGCATCACAATCATTCATAATTGTGATTTTTAATATAAAAATTAAAGATATGAATTAAATCTCTAATTTATTAGGGAGGAAAATTTTGTTATTAGTAGGGAACAAATTAATTGTATGTGGGACATACTTCTTAAAGATTGTCATTGGATGACAACAATTGCTGTAATTGCAATTTATAAAATATTTCATATAATTAAATCATATATTTCCTTTAGTCTTATCTATAAGCAAAAATATATCAACAAAAATTAATATATTTAAATTTATATCAATTTGTGTTGATTTACTTTTGCTTATAAATAATATCTAGGGAGTATTAAACATAAAATATGATATATTAGTTTAGCAAACCTTAATAGAGAAATGGGGTTTAATCTCGAGCATCTTATGTTGAGTGGTGGTGCAATATGCATGGAATTGGAAGGAAATGCATATAAAGAAAATAAGGTATATGATCACTGACATTCTTCTTAGAGACAGAGTGTTGAGAACAAATGTATTGTGGGTTATTAAAAGGTTACAAATGAAGAAGTATTTGTAGTAACAAATGAAATAAATGTGCATTAAATGCTATAACTTGAGGAGTTAAGAGGTTTATGTTGCAGAACATGGAGTTGTAGGGTAAGAAAGAAGTGGTAAGAGAAAATCAAAGATATGGTGCCTCTCTTGTCTCTTCCTTATTCTGATATATCAATTTAGTGGGTCCAAAACTGGGAAAGAGAAAGAAAAAAGTCCTTCTTCAAGATATATATATTAATGGCGAGACAGACTAAAATTCATAACATAGATTTTGTTTGATAAATATGTTATTAACAAGTGTCCTAAATATAATAATTTTATAATAAAAATATTTTGAAAGATATGTTTTTAAATTTTTATAAGATTAATTTTTTTTTAATATCAAATTTTTAATTTTGATTTTCTTGACATGATCCATATATTATATATATTAGGGGTGGACAAAATCCGGTTTGTCTCACGAACCGACATGACTATAAACAACGATTTGAGTCTTATCCGATCCATATAAAAACAAGGACAAAAAATAAAGACAGAATAGCGACAAAGAAAAAAAAGGACTGATTCAGGTCACCGTCTAAATTACTCGTTCCGTCCCAAAATACATTTAAGACAATAGAATTTTTTCTTCTTATTTTATCATATTATTGATTCCATTTCACTCACTTAACTAAGGGATTGAAAAAATTTCCTCTTCCATGCATCCTTTCTCATCTTTTATTATTATTATTATTATTATTATTATTATTATTATTATTATTATTATTATTATTATTATTATTATTATTATTATTATTATTATTATTATTATTATTATTATAAGACAGTGTTGTTTTGATACTATTCTTGATTAAGAAAATAAGACTATTAGGTAGTGAAAAATCTTTGTATTTTGTATGACAATGTTATGAGTTATTACTTTTGAATAAATTGAAAAATGAGAATCATAGATGACTTACTATGAATTTTTTTATTTAAAAAAAATTAATTTTTTTTCAAGAATTACTAGTTGACAACTCGTCTTGAAAATAATCCAATCTCGTTTTATTTTACTCCGTCTTTATTGAACTCTCAATTAATCTGAATAAAATTAATATCTAAGTTTAAAGTATCACTATTTTTTGTCTAAATGTGTGAAGTATATAAATTAGGTTCTATTCTTTCAACCAAATTTTTTTATAAAGAAAAATGGAACTTTAAATCACTATTTAAGATGTCCAAATCTCTTTGACACTCATAGTAATTAAGCACATGTTTTGTATAAGATAGATTTTACTTCGTTAAAAACAGTATTAGACTAGGTGTAGGGATCTAATATTTTTATATTAATTTGTGAAAAAATTAGTAGTTTAGATATTGTAAAGTTGAAACATAACCAAAATCAAGAATAGCATAGCCTCCCAAATTGGTTCAACCGAGGAACTTTTCTTACATATTGTTTTTTGTCTTGAGGGCCTTTTCATTTTTATTTGAATGGCTAGTTCGCTTTGTTTCTTGCCCTTGTCTTCAATTTAAACACTCAGTACTAAATGCATAATGCATTCTTTGAATGTTTTGAAATTACAAAAAGTTACATAAATATGTTTTTTATTAACACTTTAATTTAATCTTTAAATATATTTTGAGTTAATTAGTTTAATTTTCGAAGGTATTTTTAGTTGATCAATTAAGTTCATAAAATAAAATTACTAGTAAAAAATGTGATTAAAGGTATATTTATAACTTTCCATACATTCAAAAATTATAAATGATTATTTTATCTTTTAATTTCTACTTTTGAATATGAAGCCTGTTATTTATTTTTTATATCTTTTATAGAAAAATTAACATTAAAAATTAGTGATTATATTAATTTTTTTAATTTAAATTCGAATATTCATTCTTAATACTTTTTTGACGTCGCTTATCTCACTAATCAAGCTACCTACTTGAGAACTACGAAGACTATTATAATAATAGAGGATATGTAATAGAACTAAAAACAGATCAAGAGTCAATATATCACTTTATATATAAAACATTTTAATTGACTTCTAAAATCATCATTTGTTTCCCAACAAAGTAAAGTATTGAAGTCAACAATATTGCACCACATTAAGCTTTAGGATGCCCTAAGACAATTATTCGTTATCCATTGAACTACTAATTAAGTTTAGACCATTAAGATTATACCTAAGTTCGATTTTAAACATTTTGGATGACAAAGATTTTAAACATTTTGGATGACAAGGCATTTAAACATAGGAACCAATTATGAATATGGATATATTATTATAAATTTTAGGATAAATTTATTTTCTTATTTTCATAACTCTAGTAGCCACCAGTTCTTCTTCTAGATCAAGTTCCCCTCTCATCAATGTTGTGAATAATTCAAAACTAGTAGTTAGAGGCGGTTAGTTAGTTTGCTCACTGACATATATGTTAGTTTGTGAGTTTTCAGTTACTACGTTAGTATATAAGTATTAGAAGTGCAACTCTATATTGTAACCATTCAATTCAATGTCATTCAATAAAATTCGCATCGAATATCATTCTATTATTACTAGTAAAAAAGTGTGGCTCGTAAATCAAATTAACCGTGGCCTAAAGGTTTGGCAGTCGTGGCCTAAGTGTGGCGTAAATCAAATTTACCATGGCATAAAGTGTGGTGTAAGTGGTTGTGGCCTATTCATTAAGACAACAATTTTTTACTTTGCTCACACAATGTAAAAACCGTTTCTGAACACACTCAATACGACCACAGTTTTTGTAAATGTTTCAGGCCACGGTTTATGAGTTGATTTTGCCAACATTTCATAAATGTTGCATATACAGTTAGGCCATGACTTTGTGTACATTATTTCTGTTTCAAGCAACACATTTATAACACTTTATAAAATATATGCCACATTGGTAATGCGTTTAACCTACACTTTTTAGATGTTGCCTATTTGTTTAGGTCACAGTGATGAAAATGTTTTAAACCATACTTTTTATGTGTCGTCTATACTTTTTGACCATATACATTCAAATATTGTATATTTCTTTAGGCTACGATGATATAAATGTTTTAAACCTCATTTTATATGTGTTGTTTATACTTTTTGACCATATACATTCAAATATTGCATATTTATTTATTCTACATTTTATTATGTGTTGCCTATACCTTTAGGCCACAATCATGCATTCTCATCATTTAGGCAAATATTGACAATTAATCATTATTGCTTGTAGTCCATATTTAAATGTTAAATCGTTATTGAACAAAACATAAAAGAGTTGAACATAATCAAGTCTTAATTAAAGTATATGTTGCCAAGAAAAACAATTGTCTTATTAAAATATTTTAACACAACGATTACTAGGTATAAAAAAAAACCAATACATGATTAGACCAATTGCTATCATAGTTGTAAAAATCAACAAGTTTTTTATTCCTAAAATACAACAACCAAAATTTGTACTGCCAAAAAATAACCAAGTCTTCGATACATTCCATTAGCTTTATGTATCTTGGTGATGATCTTCAAGTCCAACCTAAAAAGTTATTATATTAATTATATTAATATAAATAAAGATAAAATATACAATTATAGTTATGAATATTAAAAAAATGAATCACAATTATTCATCACAACAACATAACTAGTGTTTTAACACAAAGAAAATAAAATTCAGAATGTTTGATATCTAAACTTACTTTATTTTGGTATGTTAACCTACCTATATCATGAAAAGACTAGCAATATCACAAGTACTAAGTTATAAGTCTGCAAGATACCTAATCATAGCAATAAATCAACTTATCTAATCTCATAGTTAAGTAAGTCAAACTAATATACTTATATCTTTTCAGGAACATGGGTTGATGTAGAAGAATGGAGTGCCACACTATTTACAATGCCTAAAGCATGTCCCATCATGTTATCAACAATAGTTTCACTTAAACTTGGGTTTTGCTGCTTCAACACACATTTTAAAAGTTCCTCATATGCTTCCATTCTTTTATTTGTAAATGACTTATATTCTTCCATCCTTTCCTTCATGCTACTAATTTCACCTTCATAATATTTATTAATGTTAGCAATCTCTTCATTTTTTAACATTGTTGGTGTAGTTGTTCTTCCATAACAACGAACTCTACTGGACTTTTCTTTACCGAGCAATGATTGAAAGGCTTGGTCAGGAGGCTCACTAGAGTTTTGAATTGAATCTTGAAGTTTAGCCTGATAGGAAAAAAAATTTAAAAGTTAAAAATTTAGACATTAAAAGTATATAATGAAAAGAAAAACATACAATGGCAATCTTTGTTTCTTCATCAATTTTTTCTATTCTTCGCAAACGAGTTATGACAAACATTTTAGCTTGGGTGAATTTCTCTCCATTTTCCTTCTTTGCACGCTATTTTGATAAAGAATTGAAAATAGAGTAATTAAAACTTATTAGGACAACTTGTTATTTATATATAACAAAGACACATAAATAAGAATAAATATTGTACCTCTTTTTCTCTCAAATTCTAGCAAAATTTGTCATCCACATTCGATGCATAAAATTCTGTTTAGCCCTATTGACAATATTTTTCTTGCTAATTTTCTACAATGTAAGTGGAAAAAAAAAATCAAAGTAGGATATATACAAAATATTCTATACAACAAAGAGTGACTAAAAGTAATGTAAAGTGTGTACTCACTTACTTGGATGGTACCAATATTTCAACAATTTCTTGAATGAGGTTCTGGTATGCTTTCAAGCCCGTTTTTTAACCTTTCCTTTAAGGTTGAGTATTTCAAAACATGGTTCCTCTTGATATAACAAGTAGCAATGGTGCGAAGAGGAAATAGTGATGGTACCGAAGCAACGACTCGAAGAGGAAATAGTGAAGGTATTAGAGCAACATCTCGAAGACAACTTATTGGTTGAACGCAACTGGATTGAGACAAGAAGTTGATGAGTTTATGATCGTGAGTGAAGAGGGGAGGTAGATTTAGGGTTTATGGTATTGGAGTAATAAGAGTATGGTACTGGAGGAATAAGACTTGTGATTTTGTTTGTTCAATAAAGAAAACAAATAAAACACAATAATTAATTAATTATACATTTTCTCTTTATTATTATTTGGGTTAACTTGAGGCCACAATTTTTATAGCTTTAGACCACACTTAAAATGTGTAGTTATTAAATTTTATTAGCCAACGGTTTTTAACCGTGGTCAAATATCAACACTTTTAAAATTGTGGCTTAGTCAGTGACAATAACAAAATATGCAACATTTTTCATTAAAAGTCAAGAAATTGTACTCTATAAATAAATTATATTGAAAAATTGTTGCTTATTTGCGTTTCTAGCCACATTTTTATAGTCGTGGCTAAGTGAAGTCTAGCCTAAAGTCAAAAATTTTGTAGTGTATATCTCATATACACTTGGTAACTTTATTCATATCTAACAAATTGGTATTCAAAGCATTTCTTGTTTGTTGTTAAATGTATTCATCCTCCTTCTATTCCTTCATGTTTTCATTTATTTTCAACCATGTCATGTCTATAAATGGTGGTTTTCCCACAACACTTACAAATGTTGATGAAAAAAAAAGGGATCGGTGGTCTATATAAATGAAGGCGTTGTTTGGTTTTCAAGATCTACTTGATACTATTAATTCAATATTCATAGAGTTGAGTGATAAACTACTGATGTACAATGTGCGACAATTAAAGAAGCCATGAAAAAAGGATTGCAAGGCTTTGTTCTTGATCAATCAATGTGTTGATGTCAATATTTTTGAGAAAATTGGTGCATGTACGAATTCAAAGGAGGCTTGGAATAAACTGAAGCAAAGTTACAAACGAGGAGACAAGGTGCGTAACGTGAGGCTTCACTCTCTGTGCAGACAGTATGAGTTACTTCATATGGAACTAATTGAAAAAATTTCATATTTTTTCATTAAGGTGGTGATACTTTCTAATCAAATGATAGATTGTGCTAAAACAAGCACAAACCAGACGATAATTGAAAATATCAGACGAATTTTGACTCCATAATTTGACTATATATTGGTTGCTATTGAAGAATCAAAGTGGAAACTATGAGGATTGATGAGCCTTAAAAACTCATGAATTGAGACTAGTTGCAAGAAGTTCTAGCCACTACCAAACAAAACAGTTATTTGTGGCGGCCAAAAACTCCCACAAAGGGGAAACGGCCACCAAAACCATATTTGTGGCGGTCTAAAGCAGTCATAAATAACCCAAACACAAACTCTTGTGACGGCCAAAACAACCACAATGATTGAATTTTTGGTTACCAATTGTGAGGGCGTCATCAATTTGTGACGCAAAAAACAACCACAAATTTGTGAGAGTACAAGCCGACACAAAGGATAAAATTGGTGGATAAAAAACACATCTTGTGGGGTTTAGGCCGCAAAAAATGGATAATTTTATTAAAAAATAATAATTTTATAATATTTGAAATTAATATTAAAAAATTATAATATATATAAAAATTTAATATTAATATAATTTAAAAAAATTAAATTTAAATATAATATATATATATATATATATATAATATAATTTTAATAATTATTAAATTTCCAATTAATTAAATTATTGCTACCAAACAAAACCAAACATTTCAAAATTAATAAATTGATTCATACAAAAAAATTGAGAAAAATTTGAATAAATTCTATTCATCATATAAATAACTTCAAATAAAAAATTAACATTAGAAAACAAAACATAAAATAAAGTTTTGCCAATACTAAAAAGAGAAGGTAGAGAGAAAAGTTGGAGAAAAATAAAAGTTGAAGAACATATTTGTAGAGAAAAAATTTAGAGAGAAGTTAGAAGTAAGAAATGAGAGGAAAAGTGATATATATAGGGAGAAAAAATGACATATGTAGCGGCCAAAGCGGCCACAAAATGCCAACAAATCTATTTCATTTGTGGCGGCCTAAGCAGCAATAATGTGCAACGTTTTGTGATAGTATATGCTGCCATAAATGTGTACTGACAGTATATGCAACGTTTTATGACAGTATATGCCACAAATGTGTACTGACAGTATATGCTGCCACAAATGTGTGCAACGTTTTGTGACAGTTGGCCACCACAAATTCAAATAATTTTTTCCTATAATAATTTTCGTGACCATTTTTTGTGACCACAAAAGTTACAATTAGCTAAAAAAAAATTTGAGCCACAAATAACAGTCAATTTGAATTTTAGTATTTGTTAGGACTTTTTTAGTCAGTAATTTGTGATGATTTTGTTTTAGCCACCAAATCTTTTTTAAGTTGGCCACAAATTGATGTTATTCTTGTAGTGGGTATTAGTGCAAAAAAAAAAAAAGATAGTTAGACCTTGCAAGCAAATATTTCTAATAAAGATAGAGATGACAAGAGATTTGCAAAGTAGTGGAAGGGCATGAATAACAAGGAAAGATTGTCTTTCAAAAATATAAGACCAAGAATGATGATCAACCTGAATTATCCAAAAGAGGAGGACAATCAAATAATAATCAAGGAAGGAAAATGAATAAGACAAAAGTAATATCCAATGTTATAATTGTGAGAAATGGGGTCATTATGCTAATGAGTGTTGGCATGGTAAAGGCAACCAACCTAGCGGTCGAGAGGAGGAAGTTAATGTAGTTGAAGATGATTTTGAATCCGGCCAGTTTTTACAAATGGTGACAACTGTTGATGTTACTCTATACTTTGAGGCTTGGTACCTTGACACAAGATTTTTAAATTACATGACTGACCACAAGGAATGGATATTTGATGTATCAAGAAAGACAAAGGTGAGGCTTGTAGACAACAAAAATATATCCATTGAGGGTGCTGGAAATATTGTGATCAAGAGGAAGGATAGTAAACCATAACTAATTAAAGATGTATTGTATGTTTCATGAATGAAATGCAACCTAATGAGTGTTGTCCATCATGTGGATAAGGGTTTTGTGTTTTAATGCAGAATGATTCTTTAGAATTATTTGTGTGAATCAATATATAATATTAATTTATAATTATATTTATCAGCTTTCCTAAAATAAGTTAGACAAATCAGAATTTGATTTGATCCCCTTGATTGGTAATTATTAGATGTAAATGTTGTAGTGATTATTTATACTGAGAAATATCAAAGTAAAAATGCATCAAACCTTAATTTGTGATATGGTATCAAAACAGGTTCGATCAAACCTATGAGCTCTTACTTAATCTTGGCTTTATTCAGCGACACCCAATTAGGTTGCTCTTGAAATTGTTCCTTAAGTTCTTGGTCCTTGCTTGTTTCGTAATTACATTGCGAACTCTTAATGATAGTTGCATGCGGTTGATTGTTCGACTCTTAGTTTCATATTCGCGATTCCTGATTGTCTTTCACAATTTTTCGGTGTTAAGGTTGTGCTTATGGGTTGTTTCTCTCTACTGCTCGATCGTGATTTTGGTTTTGTTGACCTTCATTCTTACTCGCTGATGCTTCTTGCTTGCTTGATCGTGGTTGTCGTCATTCTCGTGCCTAATTTTTTGGCTTACAAACCTTTCTTTTTGCTTATAACCTGATTCAGTTCTGTTGGATAATTTTTTCTTATTTTTTTATGGACATTACAAACAAAAAACAATATATATATATATATATATATATATATTGGGCACGTGCAAACTCATGGCTTCTGAAAAAGAAATAGACAACTTTTGTGTTCGTTTTACCGGCAAGAATTACGCTGTTTGGTAATTTCATTCAAAATGAATGTTAAAGGAAATGGATTATGGAGTCACCTTGATAGAGTTTGTAAGGCACCGACAGAGAAAGCCATCTTAGATGTGTGGGAAATCAAAGAAGGTCAGATTATTTCTTGGATTCTCAATATTATTGATCCTCGTAGATCAATAATTTGCGCTCTTTTTCAACTGCTCAAGAAATGTGGAACTATTTGAAGCGTATCTACAACCAAGACAATACGGCCAAACGTTTTTAGTTGGAGCTAGAGATAGTCAACTACAAACAAAGTAACTTGTCTATTCAAGAATATTATTCTAAATTTTTGAATTTGTGGTCACAACACTCTGCTATTCTATTTATTGCGGTTCCCAAGACTTCTCTTGTGGATGTCCAAGCTGTCTATGACACTAGTAAGCGAGATCAATTTCTCATGAAACTTCGTCCATAATTTGAGGTAATTAGAGGTGCTTCGCTGAACAGAAATCTTGTTCCTTCTTTGGACACATGTTTTGGTGAACTTCTCAAAGAGGAACAATGTTTCCTTACGCAAGGAACCATGTCTCATGATGTTGTCACTTCCAAACTTGTTGCATATGCTGCTCAGAGCTGAGGTAAAGGTTGTGATATGTGACAAGTGCAATGTTTCTCGTGTAAACAGTTTGGACATGTCGCTCGTAGTTGCAATAAGAAGCTTTGTAATTATTGCAAGCAACAAGGTCATATAATCTCTAATTGTCCCAAAAAGGATTATAAGGTATATCAAAGGTGTTAAGGTAAAAATATTTTTTATGTATGCTTTAATTACAACAAACCTTATGAAATAAATAATTAAGTATTATGAATGGCGGTCTACTAATGATTGCACTTGAGTTTTATTTAAGAAACATGAATTGCATAAGTGAACAAGCAAGAAGTCATTCACTTCATCAAAGTGCATAAGTATCCACTCAATAATCAAAGAATCTCAAAAAGGATATATCATGTATCAATCATTCAAGAGATGATTATTACATCTTCAAGATAGCATCATCATGAAGAAGGTGATCAAATACATTCATACAACAATCAATGATCATACCATGATATAAATCAAAGCAAATATGTCTTAACTAAATTAGAAATTGATGACAATCATTCTGGAAAAACGAAGAACATTCTGGTTTATTAAAAACCAAAATCTAAGAAAGCAAGACTCATCTGGTTAATAAATAGAAAAATGAAGATCATTCTGATTTTCATAGCATTAATCCAAGAACATTCTGGTTTACGAAGAACAAACCCTTCTTGAACTCTAGTTCGTTCTGCGCTACGAAAGTACATCAATCTACATTGCTAATCACCATTATTCATTAAAAAGGAACAAAATTATATACTCAAAATCATCTTGGACATATTATTTTGATAAGATCAACAAAAGACAAAGTAAAGCATCAAGAACAAGCAACATGATCAATCTCCAGATTGATGGTTAATGTAACAACCCATTTTTTTTAAACAAATTCAAATTCATAAACAAAGAAAGAAATACTTTTGGACAAAATATTTAAGTCGTAACACAACGACAAAAGTCAACAATATTTACAAACAGTAGAAATAATTTTTGAAACAAAAATCCAAAGTATTTAAGTAGAAAAATACATCGGGGCTATGAGACCTATCAGACATAGCTCATACCCCTGGATATTCTCGGCAGACACCTGTACAAAACATTGCCCCAATAGTTTTAACTCTCCCACGTCACATCAAAAAAAGTGGTACATGGACCCATCAAAACAAAGGTCAAGCTAACAATATAAGGTATAGGTACAGTCTTTCAAAATGAAAATAATTACAACCACAAAAGAAATATATATATAGCCCTTATACAACCATCTAATTTGATCATGCTACAAAAAACTATATAACTCGGGTGATCTCCACGCACCCTGCAAGATCCTCTTGACACAGCTTCGGTCAAGTATGTCTAACTACCTTTCCATCTAATCTGATCACCAACTAAATTTAACAAATAACACTTAGCAAAATTCTTATATTTTCAAATGCTCAAAAGAACCTTTCGTCTTAGCATACTCCTCGAAAGAGTTTTCATATGTCAAAAATGCATAAACAAAGTAGAAAATGAAATTTTTAACAAAACTGCAAGGTCGTATTCGAATACAGCACTTTCGTAGCCGGATACCACTGAGAAAAATGCAGATTTTCAATTCTAAAATGGCTTTGAATCAATTAACACTTCAAACATTCATAATATTAATTATGAACACCAAATTCACAACTCAATCACACATCAAACATTCATAACATCAATTATGAGCACATAAATTATATCAAAACTTAATCAACCCAAATTCACACCTCAAAACAATTATGGCACAATATCAAACAACAACCGAATATGTATATACAATCATCATAGTGTGACAAGCATGACTCGCTTGCCAAGCACCCTAATGCAATATGTATATGCCAATGCACATGATTTCGGAATTTCCAATCCAAAACCTTCCTCGAAGGGGCATAAATCATAATTGTACAACCTCTCACAGACTAGTACTAATTACCAAGGTGCAATCTCTCACAGATCAGCATGAATTACTAGCGTGCAATCGCCCACATATCAACACGATTTTCTAGAGTGTAATCGCTCACAGATCAGCACATTCTCTCACAGACCAGAACTAATTACCAAGGTTCAATCTCTCACAGATCAACACGATTTACTAGCGTGCTATCGCTCACAGATCAACACGATTTTCTAGAGTGCAATCGCGCACAGATCAAAACATTCTAGAGTGCAACCTCTCACAAACCAACACTAATTACCAAGGTGCAATCTCTCACATATCATCACGACGCGATAATCCCCTTAAGGATAAGATGAACCAAAAGTCACATGGCATCATCTCGTGGCCCATCACAATCACTACTATCACCATGACCCCATCGCGGTCACCATGTACTATAAAATGCATGAGCATACTCTCACTCTTTTCACCACAATCATTAAGTAAATGTAGCTATTAAAAGATTCCCCATTTTTAATACTCATTTAACACTAACGATTTTTCAAACTTATCACAGAGTATACTCAAAACAGATTTTCCTCAATAAAATTCATAACGCACATATTATCAGTTATGAATACACAATCACATCAAAACTTAATCACCACAAGAACATTAATATATCCGAGTTCTCCCCACCACTAACTCGGTGCCAACAGTCTCGATTCCTTTTCGAGACTCAAAGAGCTAACAACATAAACATAAATATTTATAATAATTTGTTCACAATAAAATTAATTCAACCATAACAAAATTCCCAAAATTAAATCTTTCTCACACACCAAACTTTTAAAACCAAATAATCTATATTATTTAGTTAAAAACTAAATAAAACAAATATTGTCCAAATCTCACGTACACACGCTCGACTATTAAAGCACCAAAATTTTTGATTTAATAAAATACTCTAAACTGGTTTCTTTTTAAACTCAGTCCAAGAGTAATTAAAAGAGTAATATTTTAAACTCTAACCATTTTTAATTTCAATCTATCTTTTTGCTCAAACTCTTTATTTTATTTAAAATTTGAACTTTTTCACAACTTTAACAACTCTAATTTTTTTTTTAAAATTTCAACTTCAGTTCAAATTCATTTATTCGAAAATAGCTCATTGCGTAACTCAAACACATCAAATTTAATTACGCCAATTCGCACCAAAATCAATCAATTCAAACATAAATCACCCAATTTCAAAACTCCACATTTTTAAAAATAAACCACCAAATTTCATCTCCACAACACACATAAATCACATTAAATTCATTTTCCACAATCTCACACCGAAATCTCACAAATTTTCACCTCCACAAATACACATATAGAATCCTATATGCAATCTAAAAGTTTGGAAGGAACTCTTACCTTAACTATCGCTTTAACAACCGATTACGACACTCCGATTAATTACGGTAAAATTTTCACTCGCGTCGTCGTTTCGAAAACTAGCTCACTAGCATCGCAGCGTGGCAAAGAACAACTTTCCCTTTGTCACTTTTCGAAATGGAGCTTAGATCTAGTAGATAAATGAGGGTTTGTGTTTTGCGGTTTTATTTATTAATTTTTTTCTTTCGTAAACCGAAGAAAGAAGAAGAAGTTTCTCGCGAGGCCTTGGAATGTTTTTGCTTTCTATTTCTAGCCTTGCCTTCCTCTCATATTATAATCATAATATATGTTATAATTAATCTAAAACAACAAATATCTAAATATTCTTACATACATCACTTCAGTTACATATCAAACTATTTGATAAAAATATCTACTCTCATCGCAACTCAATTGACAGATAAAATTTTCAGCAACCAGAGATATTTTTAACAAGATTGTCCGGTATTAAATTCTTCGCAAGATAACTAAATTATTCTCTGACAAATAATTTTAAACGGGTCTCAAAATATATAAATACATATACGCATATATTAAACATATTACAAACTCTAACAAAATATATTTTTGGTACTTAATTCCCAAAATAAAGTAAAATTGAGTTAAACGTCACAGCAATTCAACACAAAAATATACTAAAATTGCATAAATTAGAATTTAAAACTAAGGGGCTTACAGTTAATAAATACAACAAGGAAATAAAAGATAAGACAATAACACTATAAAAAGCACCCTGCGCATAGAGCATAAAAACATGACACATAACAACTGTTAAAGGTCTAAAAGAAGCACTCATTTAAAACATAAACAAAGAACATTATGGTAGGAAAGCACGAACATTCTTACAACACATGTCTATTGAAGCTATGAGGAAGGACAACAATAACACTGTTGCTGCACCTTTTTGCATAAAGTACATCATTCTTCTGAGGGAAAGTAATGACACTAGACAACTACTAAATCACTCATCCACATTTTCCATACAACACAAATCCAAGAACATTCTATTCTACAAAAGAATAAAGTTATCATTAAATCAAGATTGTTTTAGGCTGTCAATCTTTATCACAAATTACCAGCCTTCTTTCTAAAAGTAATAGAATTATATACATGATATCATTTTGGACAAATTCGTTCAAAGAGGATCAACAAAGACAAAGCAAAACATCAAGAACAAAAAAAAAATATCAATCTCCAGATTTATGATTAAAAAGTACAACAAGGACATAAACGATAAGACACTAGCCCTGTAAAAAGCAACATGCGCACAGAGGAAAAACCATAACACATAACAGTTGTCAAAGCTCAAAATCCAGCACTCATACAAAACAGAAACGAAGAATGTTCTGGTTTTACAAAAAAACATTCTAATTATTCTCTTTTAAAGGCAGAACTAAAACAAATAATTTTTCACAGTCCAAACTACATATTAAAGAGTATCAAGTCTGCTCGAATCAATGGTGAAGCTCAGAACTCAAGCTAAATGCCAAAAGGAGGAAAACAACATCAAGATTGATCTCCAAATTGATGAGTTGTGAGCAAGGACACAAGTTCATTGTACTTACAATACTCTCCAGAAAGCTCTGCATAATTCTGATTGGAAACAATACCAAACTGACATTTCACAGCTCACTCACTCAATCACGTTTTCAATCAAACTCAAAAGCAAAAATGTTCTTCAATTGTCAAGAACGTTATGGACAACAATATAAACACATGTTTAATTGCTTTAAAATATATCTAACATTTGAGAAGTGTGTCCAACGACTATATTCAGTTTAAACATAATTTTCAAAGCCTTTTATCATCTATAAATTGAAGATCAATTGGAACATGAATGCAAGAGTCAATTTACAAACCTTCCAACACTTGTTCAAGTAATAACAAGTCAAAAACTCTTCAAGCAAACTCCAACTCTCTTCACTATATTTGTGGATCATCATTTACTGAGTTTGTCTTTATTTATCTCAAACAAGTGTTGAGAAGTTTTAAGATCCCAAACACTTTTATCATACACATAATTTGTAACTCAAGTATATCTTTTATGTTAGATTGAGTGTGTTTGTAAATCCTTTAAAGGATGAAAGGAGATTGTAAAAATACTTTCTAGGCTGAAAGGTGAATTTTGTAATTGATGAAGGCGTGATCAAAAGAAAAGGTGTGAAGGAGAACATTCTTGATTATGAAGCACATAGTAAAAATCACACGGTTGTGAGGAATGGATTAGCTCCGAGTTGGATGAACTAGTATACTTTTTGTGTGTGATCTTTATATCCCTTATCTTTAATTATTTGCACACATAAGTCACACTTCATTATAAACTAATTTGTTTTATTTACTTCTAACATATCTAGAACATTATGGACATTCTATTTCAACCAAGATTGATCTTAACTTAATTTAAATTAAGCACAAAAATCAAAACTTTAAAAGGGTCGCAATTTAAACCCCCCTCCCACACCTTTCTAGTGATTGACATTGCTACTTGAAAAGGAACTTTGTCATATGGTTTGTTGTTACCTAGTAAAAGCTTGGAGACTAACTCAATGATTGGCACATACTAGCCTAGTGATTGACACAAAGACTGGTTGAGTAAGAAACTCAGAGATTGTCTTGACGACTGGTACATGGAAGACTAACATGCTAATGGGATTTTCATCTGAAGATTGGTGTGGGTATAGAGCCAATAAAAGAGACATAATTGGATATGTTTTTCAAGTTCTTAGGAGCATCCATTTCTTGGTTCTAAAAGAAGCGATCAATTGTAGCTTTTTCATCATGTGAAACTAAATACATAATTGGATCATATGTAGCATCTCAGGCGTTGTGGTTGGGTTCAGTTTTAAAATAGATGAAGATTAAAGTGAAGAAACCTTTGCAACTGCAGATTGGTAACGAATCAACTGTTAACTTAGCCAAGAATCCAGTTTTGCATATAGAAATAAAAACATTATGACGATTTTCTTCATGATCAAGTTACTAAAGGAAAGTTGGAGGTGTTGTATTGTCCTATTCAAGCTTAGGTTGCATATATATCTTTACAAAAGCAATCAAGAAGGATATGTCTGAGAAGCTAAAAGCTAAGTTGGAGGTGTTGTATTGTCCTATTCAAACTTAGTTTGTTCGTTTAGTATATAAGAATTACAAGTGCAACTCTATCACATATCAACGAAGAAGATAATTTAGTCAAGGAGAATCTAAACATTCTTTTTATTATGGAGAAAAAGAAAGAAAGGTGAACGAGACACTTTTTATGCAGTATCTTAACGATGGACAGGGAAAACTTGTGGTGAGAGACAATGGAAATGAACAGTGTTAGTGACAGACAATGAAGAGACTTGAAAAGATGGTTTTGAGCAAAAAAATCAAGTGACTAACTTAAAATTGATTTTAATTTGAATTGAAAATTTTAATCCAATGGTTGATAAATTTCACTCTCACATAAGGAACTATTTCTCACTAGACGTGCTCCATATAAATATATGTTGTTATTCTCTAAAATTATGATGAATTCTCGATATGAATTACGAATTTGACTATTAATCAATATACTTTTTTGATTTTGTAAACTAGTAATTACAAATTTCATGTGTCACATGGTCCAACAAACTAACACCGAATATTAAAAGCAATGGTTTTTTCATTTGCAAGTTTCAACAATACGACAATGCTTTCTTTTAGCAACATCATTTTGCTAAGGCTATTAGTACACCAAGTGTGGTGAATAGTACCATTGTAAGCAAGAAAATTAGATAATTTATTAGAAGTAAATTCATCTTCTAGATTACAGCGGAAATACTTTATTGCAACATTATGTTGAGATTTAACCATAACACAAAATATATGATAGATACCAAAAATTAGGAACAATTTTTCATAAGATAAACCAAACAATAATGAGTATAATAATCAATAACAAGACATAATATCAAGTTATGTCTTTGGCAAGAACGAACAATGGACCACACACATCCGAATCAATTAAAAACAAAAGGTGCCTTACAAATAGAAACCCTTTTATTAATTGGTAACGTTGAAAATTAAGCAAATTTACAACCAGAACAATATGAAATATCAAATTTTGCAACTTTCCTAAAGCTCTAGTAGAATCCAAATACTTTAATCTAGACGCTGAAATATGACTAAGGTGTGAGAGACAAAAATAAAAACTACTAGAAGACGAATTCAAGCAAAAATATGATAATTTAGTAGTTAAAATAGAAGTTGATGTTACAGTAGCTAAAACTCTTAGTTCATCCAAAACATATTCTCCCTTTTTCTACGATATGTCCCAATCAATCTCGAAGAGTGTGGATCCTGCGCATGATAAGAAGTGAAAAAAAAATATTGTTGAGTACCCTAAATCACTCAGTTGACTAACAGAAGCAAACCTCAAAGTGAGGTTTGAATCATAATAAACATCAGAAACATACAAGTTATATGTGGATGTAGACCCAACGTTTTCTAATGGTATGTAAGTGCTATAAACAGTCATGGCCGATATGGATGGTGTAGGATATAAAGATACAAAATACTTATGTTGTAATGCACCAAGATCAAGGATCCATATTGAAGAAGATATACTTTGGGAACTAGAGGGGATCTAACATTTATTAGAGGAGAGGCATACATGACTTGTGGCTGAGTGGCAAGAAGCTTTTAGAATAGTATACAACACCATTACCATAACTAATATGGTTGAGCATCAGTAGAAGGGACACAAATAAAAACAATAGATGATGGAGCTTTACAAGTCCTTCTTCCCGACTTCAACAATTTTTGGTGTTGTGTTTTCCAATGTCCTTTTTCCTCAAAAAAAATAACATTCATCAATACCTACACCAACCCCCTTAAGGTTTTCCTTTGTTATAAGGGAAAAATAAATAGATAAGATAAGATAATTTATGTATCTGGATGCAATTGAGATTGATACTTTAGTGCAATATCTTTTGCTAATTGCTCATTAACAACAAAATCAACATTGGAAAGAGGAGTGTGATGTAAAATAGTCTCATAAAGCCCCTCAAAATTATCTCAGAAAGCCATTAGAAATCGAACAAAGTGTTGCTCTTCTTTGTAATTAATATACATTTGACGAATTTCAATTCAACTAATTCTATAAGAGCCTATTAATACCATACATTTATCATGGCATAATAAAACTCCTAAATGGACATATTATTCTGCTTTAGATCGAGAAGATAATTTTGTCAAGGAGAAGGTGAATACTTTACAATAGAACCCAAGATTGAATCATATTCTTTTATATCATATTAACAATAGAAACTCATATGAAAAGAAAGAATATGAGAAGGAAGCTAGGGTTTCAATAAGAATGATCAAATAGAATAATTAATACAAAGCTTACATAGGTAAAACATAAAATAATGGGCCAAATAACATAAGCCAGAAACCCATTATTTAATAATACTAACAATATTAATAATATTTTTAAAACATAATATTAACAGTAATAATTATTAACATTGATAGTTAAAAAAATTATCACAATCTCCACATTCTTTTCCCGTAATTTTGGGAAACTTTATCAGTATAAGCTTATGTGACTAACGCTAAGGGAGTGAAACCTAGCCGCTTCTCCAAACAAAATATGTAGTTTCTCTTCTTTTTCTCTCATTAGAGATTAGAGATAAGTGATTTAAGATTTTTTTTTTAATCTAAACTCATCCCTCCAAATCGTTTTTTTTCTTTCTTTATTTTATCTAAATAACACTACGTCAAAAATGACATTTAACAGCGCCCATTTTACAGCGCTTGCTAAACACAAGCGCTGTTGTAATTATATTTTAAAAATAACGGAACCTATTACAGCGCTTTTGATGCAAAGCGCTGTAAAACAAGCGCTGTATAGGTCATATAACGTTTGCGCATCACGTTATAAGGCTTTTACAGCGCTTGTCAAAAAAGCGCTGTAAAAGGAAGCGCTTTCGCGAATCAGTTACAGCGCTTTTTCCACAAGCGCTGTAAAACACATGCGCTTTCATTGAATTTAACTACCTATTACAACGCTTTTTTCACAAGCGCTGTAAAACACATGCGCTTTCATTGAATTTAACTACCTATTACAGCGCGTTTTTCACAAGCGCTGTAAAACACATGCGCTTTCATTGAATTTAACTACCTATTACAGCGCGTTTTTCACAAGCGCTGTAAAACACATGCGCTTTCATTGAATTTAACTACCTATTACAGCGCTTTTTTCACAAGCGCTGTAAAATACATCTTTCAAATAATTATATACGTTGGAAACCCTCATATCCTCTACATCTTTCAAATAATTATATACGTTGGAAACCCTCATATCCTCTACATCTTTCAAATAATTATATACGTTGGAAACCCTCATATCCTCTACATCTTTCAAATAATTATATACGTTGGAAACCCTCATATCCTCTACATCTTTCAAATAATTATATACGTTGGGAACCCTAATATCCTCTACGTACTGTGCGGCCATCTACGTTGTCTAAGGTATTTTTTACACATGATCTGTTATGTTTTGAAATTGTCAAAAATTGTCAAAAACTCATACCACATGATCTGTTCTGTTTTGAAATTGTTAGTTGATATTGGTTTCTTTTTGAAACTTGTTGATATGTTTTGAAAGCTTATTATTTTTGTTACTGCATTTATATAGGTGGTATAATATGGATAGGAAATGGATTTCAGCCAATCGATTGTCAAAAGAGTATGAAATTGGAGTGAAGGAGTTTGTTGAGTTTGCAGTGAAGAATGCAAAAGATCCAAATAGAGTAGTTTGTCCTTGTTTAAAATGTTGTTTTGGAAAACGTGTTAGAGAAGATGAATTAGAAGGACATCTAGTATGTAATGGAATTGATCAAAGCTACACATGTTGGATAAGACATGGTGAGAAAAAAAAAGGAAACATTAATTTTGAGAATAGTTCGACATATGCTTCAACTGACTTCGATACAGATACATATGAGCCGGACCGAGTTGATGAGATTGCAAAAGCAGTTGAAGAAGATCTTCGAGATTGTCCTAAAATGTTTGAAAGTTTGTTGAGTGATGCAGAGAAAGAATTATATAATGGTTGTACTAAATTCACAAGACTGTCAGCGATATTAAAGTTGTACAACTTAAAAGCGAGTAATGGATGGTCTGATAAAAGCTTTACGGAATTATTAACACTCATAAAAGATATGTTGCCAGATGATAATGAACTTCCCAGTCGAACCTACGAGGCTAAACGGATTTTGTGTTCTATTGGAATGAGTTACGAAAGGATTCATGCGTGTCCTAACGATTGCATTTTATTTCGAAACGAATATGAACTACTTAAGGCGTGTCCGAAATGCAATGTCTCTCGATATAAGAAGAAAGAATCTACTCCAGCAAAAGTCGTGTGGTATTTTCCTATAATACCAAGATTTAGGCGCATGTATCGCAGTGAAGAAGATTCAAAACACTTGACATGGCATGCAGATGAAAGAATTAGAGATGGAATGTTTCGACACCCTGCAGATTCCCCACAATGGGCAAAAATTGATCACGAGTATCCTGAATTCGGGATAGAGTCAAGAAATCTAAGACTTGCACTTTCTACTGATGGAATGAATCCACATGGTCTTCAAAGCATCTCACATAGCACGTGGCCTGTGATTTTGGTAATATATAACCTACCTCCATGGTTATGTATGAAGCGTAAGTTTATGATGTTGTCTCTGTTAATTTCTGGACCCAAACAACCGGGGAATGATATCGACGTATACTTGACTCCTCTAATCGAAAATTTAAAAAGTATGTGGGAGACAGGTGTGGAAGTTTATGATGGGTATAAGAAAGAATGTTTCAATTTAAGGGTTATGTTGTTCGGCATAATTAATGATTTTCCAGCATATGGTAATTTATCAGGATATAGCATTAAAGGTCAGTGTGCATGTCCTATATGTGAAGAGAGTACAAATTGGATGCGGTTGAAACATTGTAAGAAGAATGTGTTTCTTGGACATCGTAGATTTTTACCTTATAGTCATCAGTATCGTGGGTGGAGAAATGCATTCAATGGAAAATCAGAGGAAGGTAAAGCTCCTTTAGCACCGACTGGATATCAAATACTTGAAAAAGTACAAGGTTTGACCAATAAATTTGGCAAACCTTTTGCGGGAGAGCTGGTGAAAACTGGGTGGAAGAAAAAGTCAATTTTCTTTGAATTGCCATATTGGAAGTCATTGTATGTAAGACATTTCCTCGATGTGATGCATATTGAAAAAAATGTATTTGAAAGTGTTATTGGTACGTTACTCAATGTTCCAGGAAAGTCTAAAGATGGCGTCAATGCAAGATTGGACTTGGTCGATATGGGAATAAGAAATGAACTGGCTCCAGTAAAGAAAGGAAATCGCACATATCTACCTCCAGCCGCTCATACTCTATCTAGAAAGGAAAAAATTGTTTTATGTAAATTTCTACACGAAGTTAAAGTTCCAGAAGGATACTCTTCGAACATTAAAAATTTGGTTTGTATGAAAGACCTCAAGTTAAAAGGTTTGAAGACCCATGATTGTCATATTATAATGGAGCATTTGCTACCAATAGGTATACGTTCCATTTTACCTGAAAAAGTTCGACTAGCCTTAACTAGATTATGTTTCTTCTTCAGGGAAATTTGTAGTAAAGTGATCGACCCTCAGAAATTACCGACATTGCAGAGGGAAATTGTTGTTACTTTGTGTGAGCTTGAAATGTATTTCCCACCATCGTTTTTTGATATAATGGTTCACCTTACTGTTCATCTGGTTAAGGAGACACAACTTTGTGGGCCAGCTTATATGAGATGGATGTATCCGATAGAACGATATATGAAAATATTAAAAGGGTACGTAAAAAGTAGAAGTCGACCAGAAGGTTGTATTGCTGAACGATACATTGTTGAAGAGGCTGCTGAATTTTGTACTGAATATCTGTCCAATGTTGAATCCATAGGGCTTCCCATGTCTCGTCATTCGGGAAGACTATCAGGAGAAGGGATAACTGGAAGGAGACTACTGACTATATCAAGGACAGAATGGGAGCAGGCACAATTGTATGTTCTGCACAATGATGATGAGGTTCAACCGTATGTTACAATACACATTGATCAGTTATCTCGTTTGAACATGAATAGGAATCAAAATTGGATAACTCGAGAGCACAATCGAAGTTTTGTAACATGGTTAAAAAATCACATAATGTCAAAATTTGATATAGACCCCGGATCAATTTCAAATAGATTGAGGTGGCTAGCAAATGGTCCGAGCTTACATGTCTTTTCTTACACTGGTTATGTTATTAACGGCTACACATTTTATACCAAAGAACAAGATGATCAGACCACTATGCAAAATAGTGGAGTCACTCTCGTAGCTGAAGCGATGCATGTCTCAAGTGCAAAAGACAAAAACCCAATATATGCAAATCTATCATATTTTGGGGTTATCGAGCGCATATGGGAGTTAGACTACACAATGTTTCGTGTTCCCATATTTGGTTGCAAGTGGGTCGATAATAATAATGGCGTTCGGATTGATGAGTCAGGATTCTTGCTTGTCGATTTTAATAGGGTGGGATACAAAGACGAGCCTTTTATTTTAGCGTCGCAAGCTCAACAAGTGTTTTATGTCACTGATCCTTCTAATGATAAATGGTCTGTTGTCCTATCGACCAATAAAATAAGTGATGATAACAATAATGATGAAGATGTTGGTAATGATCTTTTATTTGCAACATCACAACAACCACATGAAATTGATTCAACTGATGATGGTTTATATCTTAGAGATGATCATGATGAGGGAATTTGGATTAATCCATCGTTTCGTATTGTAAATGGACAAACAAATGTGAATGTCACCAGGAAAAGAAGAAGGGCATCTTAATGTATATATATGTTTAATTGTTTTATATAAGCTATGCATGTAATCTGAACTGTGTTATTGTAAATATGCATGTAATCTGAATTGAGTGTTTTATACTAAGTTCTGATTAATTTATTTTCTGATTAATTTATTTTCTGCTTATATTTAGCTTGATTTGAGTGTTTTATACCAAGTTCATGTAACAATGAGTGTTTTATATTTAGCTTGATTTACATGAACTGAACTGAATATAAATTAGTAATTTACATGAACTGAACTGAACTGAATAGAGAGATTCTCTTTTGCTCAGTGCATATATATATATAGATTCTTCAGAATACTCATTTCTAATAATTCATCATCTCCTAAAGTATTGTGATAAAGACAATGATAACAATATTTTTAATCCAATAAACAATGATAAAAATGTTTTTAATGTCATCCCAACCCAAATAAACCAAACACAAAAATAAAATAAAGAGACATTTTACAGCGCTTATCTTAAAAAGCGCTGTAAAAGATCCTTTTAAAAATAAAATAATGAGTGTTTTATACCTTTTACAGCGCTTTTCACACAAAGCGCTGTAAACGACTCTTTTGAAAGTGAGTAAAAAAGACATTTTACAGCGCTTATTTGACAAAGCGCTGTAAAAAAGCTTTAAAAATAATATTCATCAGACACCTAATTTCTTCAAACACCTTGTACGCATCATGGGAATCCAAAAAACATCAGACACAAACCCATTTCTTCAAACACCTTGTACGCATCATGGGAATCCAAAAAACATCAGACACAAACCCATTTCTTCAAACACCTTGTACGCATCATGGGAATCCCCAAAAACACCAGACACAAACCCATTTTTCGCAACATGGCAATGATCCTGAATACCAATTAAGTTTCGATTTAAGAAGGAAAGAGAATGTAAAGAGATAAAAAGGGTGTTGAGGTGGAGATTGAATTGTGAAAGAGTAAGCTTTGATGTTTGTGAAGAAGATGCATAAAAGGAGAAGAGTTTGGTGAAGAGGAAGGGATTTTTGTGGTGACCAGTTACTACTATGTGGGTTTTGCATGCATGTTGAGCTTGTTTAAAAAATAACATAACATAACAAAACACAAAAACAATAAGGCCTTTTACAGCGCTTATTTGGAAAAAGCGCTGTAAAAGAGCCTTTTAAAATTAACATAAAGAGACATTTTAGAGCGCTTATGTGGAAAAGCGCTGTAAAAGGCTTTAAAAAACATTCATATAACATAATAACACACGGAGGTCTTTTACAGCGCTTATTTGGGAAAAGCGCTGTAAAAGAGCCTCTTAAAATTAACATAAAGAGACATTTTAGAGCGCTTATGTGTAAAAGCGCTGTAAAAGGCATTCAAATAACATAATAACACACGGAGGTCTTTTACAGCGCTTATTTGAAAAAAGCGCTGTAAAAGAGCCTTTTAAAAATTTAACTAAAGAAGCCTTTTAGAGCGCTTATGTGTGAAAGCGCTGTAAAAGGCATTCATATAACATAATAACACACGGAGGTCTTTTACAGCGCTTATTTGAAAAAAGCGCTGTAAAAGAGCCTTTTAAAAATTTAACTAAAGAAGCCTTTTAGAGCGCTTATGTGTGAAAGCGCTGTAAAAGGCATTCATATAACATAATAACACACGGAGGTCTTTTACAGCGCTTATTTGAAAAAAGCGCTGTAAAAGGCATTCAAATAACATAATAACACACGGAGGTCTTTTACAGCGCTTATTTGAAAAAAGCGCTGTAAAAGGCATTCAAATAACATAATAACACACGGAGGTCTTTTACAGCGCTTATTTGAAAAAAGCGCTGTAAAAGAGCCTTTTAAAAATTTAACTAAAGAAGCCTTTTAGAGCGCTTTACAAAATAAGCGCTGTAAAAGGCTTATAAAAAGCGCTGTAAAAGTGTTACGTATATATAACAGTTACCTCTTCAGTTTCCTCTTCATTACGTAACCTTCATCTCAACCTTCATTTCTTCTCTTCTTTTGCAAACCCTATCATCCCGTCCTTTACGAACCTTATTTCCACGATCATCTCCTTCATTTCGAACCTTATTTCCATCCAAGATCATCTCTCCCATTTCACACAATATATTTTCATTGAAATACGTAACCCTCATTACGTATTTCTTCAAACCGTATTTCTGTGAACCATATTTCTGTGAACTTTCTGCAAACCCTCTTTTCTTTGCATTTCGTCTTTCTTCGAACCATCATTATTCAGGTATTGATGTTATTAAATTTTTGTAATCATTAGAATGCATGTTGAGCTTTTTTAAGATATACTGATACATGTTGAGTTTGTTTATAATAATGCATGATCCATGTTGAGCTTGTTGATGTTATACTAAAGTGCATGTTGAACTTGTTGTAGTTAAATGGATACAAACAAAGATTTAGAAGTTCAAAATGAAGAAGTTGGCACCTCTAAGACTTACGAAAAAGAAGTCAAACGTGGTGCAACTATCATGCAAAGGGTGATTAAAGCACGGAGCAGTGGCATTAAATTTGAGGTATACTATATATACTCTGTTTGCTGTGTGTTTTTTTATCTTTTTTTAGGGTTTAGGGCATGTACTTACTATATGAGTTTATTAGGTTGGCTGGAACGAGAGTGGTCAGCCAGTTGACCCCAACAGCTCCATGTTTGTAAGCTACATTGGGGCTGTTGTTCGTCAAAATGTCCCAATAACAATAGACAACTGGAGAGATAAGGCGTTGAAGGATGCCAAAGATATCATCTGGAATGACATTCAAGTAAATATTTTGATCTACTCTTTTGTCATTTATAATTTTTTTTCTGTAAAATACATTACTTATAATTGTTTTCATTGCAGACCACTTTTGTTCTTGATGAGGAACGAAAGTCATATGTTTTGAGAGTTGCTGGGAAAATCCATCGTGGATTTAGATCCCATCTCTCAAATTTCTATCTAAAAGATAGAGAAGGAAACACAAATGCTGAACCTCCAAAGATATATCAACATTATATATCAAAGGATGAATGGAGTGCATTTGTTTCCAAACGTTCTGACCCGGCGTTTGTCGTAAGTGATTAATTTATTAGCATTTGTGTTTTATTATTCATATTCGTAGCGTATTTTAAATTTTTACACAATTGCTATTTTTTTTTTATATAGAATATTAGTAAGGCAAATCGCGAACGGGCAAGCAACCCAAAACACCCATACAAGAAATCACGTATGGGATATGCACGCCTTGAACAAAAAATTGTAAGTAATTAAACATCACTTGTAATTTGTATTATAAACTATAGTGTGTAACTAATTTGTATTATTTTGTTTATGATTTTAACGAATAGAGAAAAGACACCCAAGCCGATCAACCCTTGGGTCGTCATATCTTATGGAAGGAAGCGCGTGTTAACAAAGAAGGAGTGGTTGATAATGAAAATGTCAAGAAAGTTGTAGAACTTTGTGTAAGTATATTATCACTTTAATATTTTTTAATATTGTATTTTAAAAATGCTATTGAACTTATCTTTTTAATGTTACATGTATTTTAGGAAACTATTGAACAAAGTTCTGAAACTCAAGAGGGCAACAAGGATACGTGCAGGGACATTCTTGGGAAAGTGTTTAATGTCCCTGAGTATTCCGGTCGAGTGAGGGGGAAAGGATTTGGCGTAACTCCCAAAAGCTTTTTTCCTCAAGAGAAGCGCCAAAAACCTTCCAACGAGGAAGTATTAGAGAAGCTCAGAATCTTATCGGAGCAAGTGGCACTCTTGGTGAATACGAATAAAGACAAGCAACTTCCGGTTCAGCTCCAACCTGAAATACAAATGGAGAGTGAAACCGGGAGTTGCAACGTCGGTTTGAAGAGTATTCCCGAGGTAATTAATTACTTACTACTTACTTGCTTATGTAATTACTTATGTATTAAACAAACTTATATATTAACTGTACTTATGTTTTAACTATTGATGTAGGGTGTCACTACATGTGTCCTATACTTGTCCTCGCCGACTCAACGGAAGGTGGGAAAAGGAATATTGCACAATACTTCGGGAGAAGTATTGCACAATATTCCGATCCCCGCGGGCCATGTCAAAGTATCGCCTACGGTTGCTTTCGAACCAACTGCACCGTTGCCCATACCGGACAACGATGGAGATATGAAGTTCTTAAGCGACGCTATTGGCAGTTACGTGGCATGGCCCACACACCTTGTTGCCCTCGAAAAAAAGATTCCCAAGGACAAATCAGTTACATCTCCCGAAAAGGTTTGTCACATTTATTGCCTAAGGTTTTTTATTTTTTCAGATTCAATAAACTAACATTTTACCTCATTTTTGTAGGTCCAAATAAATAAACCACCCCTACAGCCAAAAAAAGGCAGCAGACCTCAAAAATTGGAGGTTAATAGGGCTGCCAAACTACAAAGGCTGGAGGGTAATAAATGGGTGTGCATTTTAGAGCGCTTGCATAAAAAAGCGCTCTAAAATGCACACCCATAACTCATATATGGGTTGGCATATTACAGCGCTTTCTCAAAAAAGCGCTGTAAAATGTGCATAACAAGCGCGCGTTGTATTTACATGTTTTATAGCGCTTTTTTAAAAGCGCTGTTGTATCATTTACAGCGCTCGTTTCCACAGCGCTTATTTTTTTGAAAAAGCGCTGTAAAAGTCGTTTTTTCGCGTAGTGTAAGTGACTTTTACACAAATTTATTTTTTCTTGTGTACTTTTTTTTAGTGATTTCATCATTTGAGGCTTTAGTTTTCCCATATTTGGTGTGGTGTTTTTCAGTTTTTCCATCTTGATGTGATGTTCATTTTGATTTAGTCGTTTTTTCGCGTAGTGTAAGTGACTTTTACACAAATTTATTTTTTCTTGTGTACTTTTTTTTAGTGATTTCATCATTTGAGGCTTTAGTTTTCCCATATTTGGTGTGGTGTTTTTCAGTTTTTCCATCTTGATGTGATGTTCATTTTGATTTAGATTGATAAAGTAACTTTGATCGATTACATATTTTAATCAATGGCTTTGGCGTCGTCAACCTTACATAGGTATTCTAGACACTTGAATTTTATCATATTTGTAGACATGTTTTCGTTTCACGCTATTAACTTGGAGATTTTGAGTTTGTTCGCAGATTCATTTTCGTTGTTTTTAGTAAATTCGAATTTTATATTACATTGATGTATTCTATAATTTAAATCAATGAATATCGTTTTTTTAGTAAAAAACACATTATCAAATCCAATAACATTATTTGTAACCTAAAAAATAAAAGTTTGTGTTTCTCATAAAAAATTGTAAAACCTAAAGGTTGACAAAAATTCAATTTAACTCTAATATTCTTCCAATATGAATTTGCAAGAATGAGAAAAAAAAATGAGATGCAAAGGCTGAAAGTTATAAAAAGGTCATATGTATTATGTTCAATACAATTTAGTTTACATTAAAAAATAAATCATTTATTAGTTGAGGACGACAAACAATCAAATTTTGATGTAGTCGAATTCCCCTAAGCCGAGTGAAGATTAAACATGAAATAAACAATCGAGTATGTACAAGTATAATCTTTCTCAGATTTAAAGAGTCCACAAAGGCCGCATAGGCTTACCACTGAGTCAAAGCTTAGTCTAATATGATAATTTGACAGTTACATTTATATTTCACATTTTTAGCACCACTAACAAACAATATGGAGACACGATTCTAGGAATAAAACACATACAAATATTACCAACATGACATGCCAAAGAAATATGAAAGACGAGTCGCATAATCGAGTAACGTTACATGTTTGTAGGCCACGGTTTAAGGCTAGTATGATTAGTTTTGTCTATAAATACAAGTACTTGTAATATTTATAGATCCACACATTCAAACAAGTTTTTTACGTATTATCTTTCTTTTTATCAATTTACTTTACTTTATACATTTGTAGCTCAATAGTTTAAACACCAACACTATACTTAACACTTTTTGGAGTACCTAACAAACTCATAGATGAGGGGTAGAGTTCTTTCCTCGACATAACTATTTGAAGTAAAAGGAAATCATAATAATAATTAGTCGTTTTCTCCCTTAATTCTTAATCACAACAAAAAAAAATCTGGCTTTTTTTGTTGTTTTACCAACAAAAAAAAATAAATACCAAAGTACCATTATTTTTTATTAAAAACCAAAATATCATTCTTTTATATTTCAATTTTATGAATATGAAAAATCGGCTTTGCGTCCATCGATTTCTCAAGAAGAATTTTATTTTATTTTTTTAAAACAATGAAGGAAAATCGGTCAAATGAAAAATATTGTAATCATTATGGGTTAGTATTATATATATATATATATCCCACACATGTTTTTATTTTTAAATTGTCTATAACAGCATCAACTTTTGTTCCTTAGACGATGAGAAAACCAATAATATGTAACACTACATTTTATAACATAATAATACGCATTTGTATCAAGTAGAAGATGAAATTATTTTGTAATATTCATGATTATTATTAACAAGACTAAGTAAGCCAAGTAATAGCTAGATCACAAAACACTTAACGTGAGAAAGAAGTGCAGAGTCTAAGATTATTAAAATAAAATAATCATGTGATATATAGGTAAAAAAATCATAAAAAGGATAGTAAAATCTATCAAAATAGAAGATTTTTAAATAATATAAAAAGACAATGCTAAGAAAAACATGTAAGTAGACATAGAAATTTCATATTTGAAAACAACTAAATACACAATAAAATAACACCATAAAACCACATATTTAATGTAACACCTCAAATTTTATAATAAACTATTTTATTAATTAAATAGGATTTAAAATAATTAATTTGATGTTAAAATTATTTTATAATATACGTTGATAAATTTTGAGATAATTTTCATCATATAGGTGCTTTATATGATGTGTTAGTTTTATTAATATTAGATTAAATGAGCGATATAAATAATAAATATTATATTTTATTATTTGATATATTTTTTTAAAAAAATAATAGTATTTTAGTGTGATATTTTAAAGAAAAAGATTTTAAATGATTTTACGTGTATACACGCGTACCCAATTAATGTAATATTTTTCTGTGTGCTTGACTAATAGTAAGTATACACGTAGTTCAATTATTTATAACTATTTTCTATTTTTAGTTATTTTTATAAATAATTATCTTGAGATATAATTAATATTGTGTTTGATTTCGTTTATTTTTATATACTTGTTATGACATTGTGATTTTATATATATTTATTATGATTTAGTAATTAATATAAAATATTGATGTTATATTTATTTATTTTATAATTTTGACTATTTTCTAACATGGTGGTATTATTATAATGTGAGTATTTTGAGAAATAAGTATAATTGTAGAGATTATTTTGAATGTAAGAGTTTCAATTATTAGTAATATATATTTTTTTATATTGGTTATTTAAATTACTCTAATTTATAAAATATTAGTAAGGTTTGGAAAACTGTGTTTGGAGTAATATTAAAAATGAGATTAAATAATTATTAATTTCGTTTTAGCAAAATAATAATAATAAAACAAAAACATAAATAAAGGGACCAATGGGTTTGACTCATGTGTGAACCCTAATTGTTAATAAAATAAAAGCAAAAAAAAAAATGAAGGGGAGTTTGAAGGGCAGCCGTAAAACCAAAGAAGAAACACAACAATAACCTATCGCTTGACACCGGTGATCGATAACTGTCCAGAAAAATTTCTTCATTTTTTCCCCAAATTTGAGTATGTTATTTAATTCATTTAACTAGTCCATTAAACATAATTTTCCAGATTTTTAACAACCCCAATTTCTCTCAAAAATACCTGACTTCTCTATTTGTAGAATTCATTATTTTGCACCGTTCTCCTTCACCGTAAGTCCGATTTGAGTGTAACCAACGCGAAAACGACAATGTGAAAAGTGTCTATATTATCCACTGATTGGCTTTCAGATTTATGGTAATTTTCCTTGACCGAATTTCGAATTTAGTTTTTAGAGTATCTTCTGATAATTTATTTTTAACGTTTACCCATAAACTGTCGAGTTAGATCGATTGATGGAAAAAGAGTCAATGAACAAATGCTGTTTGCTTGTGGAATTCTATTGGTGTGTGAAAGTGTCGAAATAAGGTAAGGGGTGAGAGAGCGTTTGAATTCATGAGTATAATATAATGTGAGATGAACGGGAAAACCGTATTTCCCAAATATTCATCCGAGGCTCGCTACTTATGGCAGTAGTGTTGGGTTTTGGGCTCCCTTCCTATGTGGAGAAAGGCCCAATATGTGCAAGTCCATGTGTCTCACTTATCCAAGTGGAGAGAGGTCAGATTAGTGGGTGTGAAAGAGCTGAATTCAGAGAGAGAGGCAAAGAGAAAAGTGAGAGAGGAAGAGCAAACCCTATTTTCGCATAAAACAGAGCAGCTGCACTAAATTCGCGATTTCTCCTGCGTTCATCGTCGGATCGGGCTGAAATTTGGACAGCAGGTTCGTGACTCGTGGTACTTCATTCTGACTGTTTGGATCGTCGATTAGAGGTCTGAGGTGGGAGAAATTGGACTCGGACAGCAGCAGTTTTTCTGGTTTTTTTGCTGAACTTTTTTTCTCAATTTCATGTTTGTTTTCTCATTGTGTTGGCTGATTGTTGTGCTAGTTACCTTGCTGTTTTTGGCTGGTTACTGAGCACGAATTTGTGCCATATTAGAAACTCTTTGTACCCATATTTTGATCATAGTGGAGCTTTATTACTGGCTTGGTCCCGTGGTTGTTTACTTCTCACATTGAGAAGGTTTTTCCACGTTAAAAAATTATTGTGTCATTTGTGATGGTGATTTTAGTTGCTGTGATTATTTGTTGATTGCTCTTCACAGATTCTTGCAAGTTTGGGAAATTGATTATCCGCTGCATATTGCTCTGTTAGAGTTGTTATTATATTTGTTGTTGAATTTCCCATCAGAGTGGCATCAGAGCTCTTTGGTTAAGGGGCTGTTTGACTTGTTTGAATGATGGAGGCAAATACAAATAGAATGATTTGTTTGAATGGCACTAATTATCACTTATGGAAGGGAAAAATGAAGGATCTGTTATTTGTGAAGAATTTGCATCTTCCTGTGTTTGCTACTGAGAAGCCAGAATCCAAGACTGATGAGGATTGGAGCTTTGAACATCAGCAGGTCTGTGGTTTTATTCGACAATATGTAGAAGACAATGTTTATAATCACATTGCTAATGAGGAACATGCAAGATCCTTGTGGAAGAAGATTGAATCTTTGTATGCTTCTAAATCAGGGAATAATAAGTTGTATTTGTTGAACTCCTTGATGAATTTGAGGTACAAGGAGGAGACTTCTATTTCAGATCACTTAAATGATTTTCAAGGGCTCCTAGATCAATTGTCAGGTATGGGTATCAAATTTGATGATGAAGTGTTGGGACTATGGCTACTGAATACTCTACCAGATTCTTGGGAAACTTTTCGGGTTTCAATTACAAACTCAGCTTCTGATGGTGTTGTCTCTTTGCAAAGTGTAAAGGGAAGTGTTCTTAATGAGGAGATGAGAAGGAAGGCACAAGGTACTTCATCTCATTCCGAGGTACTTGTCACTGAGAACAGGGGCCGAAGTCAAAGAAAGGAACCGAAAGGGAATAGACAGAATAACAGAAGTGCGAGTAGAGAGAACAACAGAAGTAAGTCCAAGTCCAGACACAAGAATGTGGAGTGCAATTATTGTCACAAAATGGGGCACATACAGAGGAACTGTTTCATATGGAAAAGGGAGAGCAAAAACAATAACAGTAAGCAGAGAGATAAGAATCATGATGATGATGACCGTGTTACTACTGCTACTTGTGATGATCTGATTATTCTCCGTGACTATGACTCAGTCAATCTTGTATCAGATGAGAGCATGTGGATTATTGATAGTGGTGCTACACTGCATGTTACACCAAGGAAGGAGTTCTTCACATCTTACACTTCTGGTGACTTTGGAGTGTTGAAGATGGGTAATGATGGTGTGTCCAAGGTAGTTGGTATTGGTGATGTTTGTTTGCAGACCAACATGGGAGTGCAGTTGTTGCTTAGAGGAGTCAAACATGCTCCAGATGTTCGCTTTAATTTGATCTCTGTGCAGATGCTTGATGATGGTGGTTATGATAATCACTTTGGTTCAGGAAAATGGAAACTCACCAGAGGTAACTTAGTTGTGGCCAGAGGGGAGAAAATTAATAAACTGTATTGGACTAAAGCATTGGTTGCTAAAGACAGTGTGAATGCCATGGATATGGAGGCTTCTTTGTGGCACCGCAGGCTTAGTCATATCAGTGAAAAGGGGCTGAATTGTTTAGCTAAAAAGGATGTACTTCCGGGATTAAAGAGTGCAGAGTTGGAGAAATGTTCTCATTGCATGGCTGGTAAGCAGACTAGAGTATCCTTCAAGAAACATCCTTCCTCAAGGAAGTCAGAGTTGCTTGAATTGGTGCATTCTGATGTTTGTGGCCCGTTGAAGGTAAAGTCAATTAGTGGTGCACTTTACTTTGTTACTTTTATTGATGATTGTTCCAGAAAGCTTTGGGTCTATGCTTTGAAGACAAAAGACCAAGTTCTGGAGAAATTCAAAGAGTTCCATGTTATGGTGGAGAGACAGTCAGGCAAGAAGTTGAAATGCATTCGTACTGACAATGGTGGTGAGTATTGTGGACCATTTGATGTTTATTGCAAGCAGCACGGTATCAGACATGAAAAGACTCCTCCTAAAACCCCTCAGCTGAATGGTTTAGCAGAGAGAATGAACAGGACATTGATTGAAAGAGTTAGGTGTATGCTTTCTGAAGCAAAGTTGCCTAAGCATTTCTGGGGTGAAGCATTGTACACGGCAATGCATGTTATTAATCTGAGTCCTGCAGCTGCTTTGAATGCTGAGGTGCCAGACAAGATTTGGTTTGGCAAGAATGTCAGGTATGATCATTTGCGTGTCTTCGGTTGCAAAGCATATGTGCATGTTCCAAAGGATGAGAGATCCAAGTTGGATGGGAAGACAAGACAGTGCATCTTTATCGGTTATGGTCAGGATGAATTTGGCTACAAGCTGTTTGATCCAGTTGAGAAGAAAGCTGTTAGAAGCCGTGATGTGAAGTTCATGGAAGACCAAACCATTGAAGACATTGATAAGATGGAGAAGACTACACCTGAGATTGATAATGGTTTGTCTGATGTTGATCCAGTTCGGATGCCTACACATGATCTGGATACTGCTGAAAATAATGTTCAGAATGATGAGCAACATGGTGATGTTGGTGATCAGCAGCTTGGAGATGATTTTGATGTTCCTAATGATGATGCTGAAGAAGAACATGAGATGTCACAAGATGAGGATCTTGGTGATGCTCCTGAACCACCTCAAGCTCAAGTTTGGAGGTCTACTAGGCAGAGGAAACCATCCACCAGGTATCCTTCTGATGACTATGTTACCTTGACTGATGGAGGCGAACCTGAATGTTATGATGAAGCCATGGAGAGTGATGAAAAGAAGAAGTGGTTGGATGCTATGCAAGATGAAATGAAGTCTTTGCATGATAATCACACTTTTGATTTGGTGAAACTACCTAAGGGAAAGAAGGCTTTGGAAAACAGGTGGATCTTCAGAGTGAAGCAAGAAAACAATTCTACATCTTCAAGATATAAAGCCAGATTAGTTGTGAGAGGTTTCAGACAGAGAAAGGGTGTTGATTTCAATGAGATTTTTTCTCCTGTGGTGAAGATGTCATCCATTAGAACTGTGTTGAGTTTGGCTGCTACTCTTGATTTGGAGGTAGAGCAAATGGATGTAAAAACTGCTTTCCTTCATGGTGATTTGGAGGAAGAGATTTACATGAAGCAACCTGATGGTTTTCTTGTTAAAGGCAAAGAAGACTATGTGTGTAGGCTCAGAAAGAGTCTATATGGTTTGAAGCAGGCCCCGCGTCAGTGGTACAAGAAGTTTGAGTCAGTTATGTGTGAGCAAGGCTACAGGAAGACTACTTCTGATCACTGTGTCTTTGTTAAAAAGTTTGCTGATGATGATTTCATTATCTTGTTATTGTATGTTGATGACATGCTTATTGTTGGGAAAAATATTTCCATGATTAACAGGTTGAAGAAGCAATTGGGCGAGTCATTTGCCATGAAAGACATGGGAGCTGCTAAGCAGATTCTTGGTATAAGAATCATGCGTGACAGGAACAAGAAGAAACTTTGGCTGTCACAAGAACACTATGTTGAAAGACTGTTACAGAGGTTCCAGATGGAATATGCTAAGGCTGTAAGTACTCCTCTTGCTACTCATTTTAAATTGAGTACTAGTCAGAGTCCTACCAATGAAGCTGAAAAATCAGATATGCAACGAGTTCCTTATGCATCTGCTGTGGGTAGTTTAATGTATGCAATGGTGTGTACAAGGCCTGATATTGCACATGCTGTTGGTACAGTTAGTAGATTTCTGTCTAATCCAGGTAGAGAGCATTGGAATGCTGTGAAATGGATTTTGAGGTATCTTCGTGGTACTACCAGTTTGAGGCTTTGTTTTGGAGGTGATAAGCCTACTCTTGTGGGATATACTGATTCTGATATGGCTGGAGACATTGATTCCAGAAAGTCTACTTCAGGCTACTTGATTAAGCTTGCAGGGGGAGCTGTGGCATGGCAATCCAGATTGCAGAGGTGTGTTGCATTGTCCACTACTGAGGCAGAGTTCATTGCCATTACAGAAGCATGCAAGGAATTGTTATGGTTGAGGAAATTCTTGCAGGAGCTTGGTTTTGTTCAAGATAAGTATTTGCTATTTTGTGATAGTCAAAGTGCAATTCATCTTGGTAAGAACTCAACCTTTCATTCTAGGTCCAAGCACATTGATGTTAGGTATCATTGGATACGTGATGTTTTGGATGCTGGATTGTTGGAATTGGCCAAGATTCATACAGATGATAATGGTGCTGATATGATGACCAAGGCATTACCGAGAAGCAAGTTTGAAACTTGTTGTGAGATCGCCGGTTTGGCGGTCACCTCCACATAGTTGTGAGGGGGAGATATGTTGGGTTTTGGGCTCCCTTCCTATGTGGAGAAAGGCCCAATATGTGCAAGTCCATGTGTCTCACTTATCCAAGTGGAGAGAGGTCAGATTAGGGGGTGTGAAAGAGTTGAATTCAGAGAGAGAGGCAAAGAGAAAAGTGAGAGAGGAAGAGCAAACCCTATTTTCGCATAAAACAGAGCAGCTGCACTAAATTCGCGATTTCTCCTTCGTTCACCGTCGGATCGGGCTGAAATTTGGACAGCAGGTTCGTGACTCGTGGTACTTCATTCTGACCGTTTGGATCGTCGATCAGAGGTCTGAGGTGGGAGAAATTGGACTCGGACAGCAGCAGTTTTTCTGGTTTTTTTGCTGAGCTTTTTTTCTCAATTTCATGTTTGTTTTCTCATTGTGTTGGCTGATTGTTGTGCTAGTTACCTTGCTGTTTTTGGCTGGGTACTGAGCACGAATTTGTGCCATATTAGAAACTCTCTTGTACCCATATTTTGATCATAGTGGAGCTTTATTACTGGCTTGGTCCCGTGGTTGTTTACTTCTCACACTGAGAAGGTTTTTCCACGTTAAAAAATTATTGTGTCATTTGTGATGGTGATTTTAGTTGCTGTGATTATTTGTTGATTGCTCCTCACAGATTCTTGCAAGTTTGGGAAATTGATTATCCGCTGCATATTGCTCTGTTAGAGTTGTTATTATATTTGTTGTTGAATTTCCCATCAAGTAGCCCTTTGAGGGATAAATTAATTAATGTGAAAATATAGAATTTGTGAGATTAAAATATAGAATAGAAATAGTTTTAGGGTGTTGATTGATTTAATTTATTTGAATGTGTGATATTGATATTATTGTGATATTGGGTGTCGAATTAAATTTATATATATGTGTGATTAGATGAGTTTATGTGATGTGATAACAAAAGATGGATGTGTTGTGATAACTTTATGTAATGATGATGATGTACGATTATTAATTGTGATGTTATAAATTTGTGATAAGTTTATGTGATAATGTTTGATTGATGATAGTGATGCTATAAATTTGTGAGGAGTTTATGTGATGATGATGATGATAGTGATGTTCTAAACCGTGATGAGAATATTGAATTAACCCTATAGTTGATGAAATAATGGTGATTTCAATTTGTGTTTGAGATTACGGTTTTAATAGAGTATCATACACCAACGAGGGGAGAAAATAAATATTGTGAATTTGTGAAGTGTAGATTATTTTGTCATCATATAGGTAGGGCCTGACAAGCCTAGCGATTCTGGGGAAGTACAACTGAATGAGTATGATCGTGGCGGTTTGCTGTCGAGCCTTAAGGCAAGATTGTTAGACCTTGGAGGTATTCGGGTGGGAAATTCCTAGGTGACTTGGAGGTAGCATTCCAAATGTCGGGAGCTACCACGCAACACACATTTACCTCGACTGTCACGTATATGTGTCTCGGGTTGAGTTGTGGGGATATATGAGGACATGGCCAATTTGAATTGTCCGTCCACCGGGATGGTGGCATAGTATCAAGCCTCCTAACCAAGTACTTCAGAGTTAGAATGGTACCACATTGTGAAGTAGAGTCTAAGCTCATGCATATCATTGCATTTTATTGTGATTGTTTTGTTGTGATTAATATGTATCGTGTGTGGTGATAATTTCTCTTAGACGAGAAGATGTTATAGTGCAATTTGTTGATTTTCCTTTAGTGATTTTGACTTTTTAATGTGATATTTTCTTGATTGAATATTTGTGTAATGATACGGTTCTATTATGATTGTTTGCGTGTTCTTCTTACTTGTATTATACTGTCATCATGATTTCAAAACGCACCTCATTCGTTGTTTGTGTTTGACTGGCTTGACCTTGCGTTTGCAAAATCGCAGTAGTTACAGATTAATGAATCTTGAAGTTCAAGTTTGGGAGGAACCATGCTCTGATAGGTGATACCGGAAATAAGAGTTTAAAATTGTATTTTACTTATTTAATTTGAAACGAATTTTTGTAGGAAAATCTTAGAAGTACTAGTAAGTTTTTAAATTAAATCAAATAATAATACTTAAATCAAGCTTATTGAGATTACACTATTTTAATGGAGAAAATAAGTTTAACGTGTTCCTTTTGATTATTGAGAAACGTGATATCCTAAGTTAAAAAGAATTTTTTTTATTTTCTTGATAACATATTTTTATTTATCCGCGGCAAATTTTATAGAAATATGATACAATTTATTATATATATATATATATATATATATATTATTTTTTGGGTTTAGGGTGTCAAATTTAAGGCATATATTTATTGACAAAAATTCACGGAAGTTACACATGACACATAATAGGAATTTAAGTCATTAATAAAATTCAATAATTAGAAAACCAAACAATTAACATAATTAATGACACATAATAGGAATTTAAGTAATTAGTAAAATTCAAATTCAGGGAGGTTACACAATTAATGACACATAATAAAAATTTAAATAATTAGTAAAATTCAAATTCAAAAACGTTACACAATTAATGACATGCAATTAAAAATTTAAGTAATTAGTAAAATTCAAAAATTAGAAAATCAAACAAATAGCACAAACAACATCGGAATACATGCAACATATGCAACACGTCCACCCCGCCAAGGTCTGAGAATTAGTGCTCTGATACCACAATGTAACGCTCCAAATTTTGATCCAAAGATTTCTTAAAAATATTTATTTTCTTTTAGAAACAACTATAATTTTTTTTCTTAAAAGTAGTTCATCATGTAATAATTTGAAAATGCGCCAAAAAATGACTTGATATTTTTTTTTTTGTAAAAGAACGTAATGCAATTACTAAAATGTTATTTATTCATTTATTTCCAAAATTAATATTTCAGTTGTTAGATCGATATTCATTTTTGCTCCATAATAAACTAAATTATCTTTAAGTGAAATTCAAAAGAAGCAAGGTTGACTGAAATTAATGACATTCAATTATTTACTAGCAAATTAAATCTCACTTCTGCATTTTCTATTAAAAGTTAATGATGAAGAGTAAATAACTTTACAATGTACCACCAAAATTTTAGTAATACGAAACATTATTTTTACGTAAAAGTCCCATTTTCCCACGCGCATGCACCAAGCAAACATCATTCTTGCAACTCTTTGAGATTATTAGTACCTAATAATAAACCAGCCATAAAATAAATTAAGTTAACAGTCATAAAATATAAATATAAAATCTTTTCGTAATAAAAGATTTAAAGAAGTTGATTCTTTAATAGTTCCCAAAGATGTATCAAAAGTCATAAAATGTATCTAAATAAATCAAATGGCTACTCGCCATAGAGCAAATGATTAGATCTAAATAAAAATAACAATAAAATGTATGCAAGTTATGCATGCTCCTAAACAAATATGATCCGAATATAACTAGCCACACAGACGTCCACACAGAAGTCACCCAGACCAATGGGGAAAAGTTAAACCAGCCACAAAGGCGTCCACAAAGATGCATATGATATGTCATGAAATGATAATGATGTTCAAAAGTTATATGTTACCACTCACTTAGATAATCACAAAGAGAACAATGTCCAACACACAAATCACCAGCCACTTAGACAACCACAAAGATAACAATATTTAAAACACAAATCAATTTCCACTTAGATAACCACATAGATAAAATATTCAAAACACAAATCTCCAGCCACTTAGACAACCAAAATAACAATATTTTAAACACAAATCACCAGCCACATAGGCAACCACAAAGATAAAATATTCAATGTTAAACATTAATCACATATGACATCAAGGTTTTATTCTCATAGATGCTTACATTCAAGCGTCAATAATTTTGTCATCCCAAATATATAACACACAAACACGTGAATAAATGTCTTAGAGTCACAAATTTCATTTTATAAACTATAAAATTGGATTAGCGACGTGTTAGTGATAGACATCAAACCTCAAATAACGAAGAACATATATAAATATAAACTTTATTTCTTCTACTATAAATTTTCTCCCATTACTAGTGTTTATGCATTCAAATCATTGTTTACCACTAAACACATCGCAAAATTAAACTTAATCATCTTATCACAATTAAAAATTAAAACTTTAAAATTAAATAGCACAAAAATCAAAACTTTAAATTAAAAACATCCTAAAAAACATATCACTTATGAGATCATAATAAAAACCATAACTTTATAATTAAGTACATCTAGACAACACAAAAGTCGCAACCAAATATATGACAACAAGCATATTACTCATGTTAAAATAATAAAAATCGAAATTTTATAATTAAGTTTATCAAGGCAAACATATTACTCACCAAAAAACCAAAATATTATAGTTAAATTCTTTAAGGAAACCATAAAATCAACATTTTCCTTTTAATACATCATATATATATATTTTATAAACTATTAATTTAATATCTTGCATAACCTTGCATGGGGAAAAACCCTTACCTTAGGCACTTTATTTCTTAACACCTCTAAATTCGCACGAGAAATAGCTCATGAGGCAATGATAAATCCAACACTGATAGATATTGGGATTTATGACTTAGAAAATTATTTTGGGTGTGTATGAATGACAAATAGGTGTGCAATGAGAGGCCTAATGGAAATGTGTGAAGATAATAGTTATTTACGTTGCAATATTACCATACATTTATTGTCTAATATTGAAGCGCACTTAATTACAAAATTATGCTACCAATAATTACTATTTCTGTAATTTTATTAGGTTGTTACAAAGCAATTGAAATCATGTGTATTTTTGTGTATGAGTTAATTATGATTAACTAATAGAATTCACCATATATTGCAGAGTATCACACCATCCATTTTAATTAAATATATAAATTATAGGGTGTCACATCACCCTTTTAATTTTTTATCTAATAGTTATGAAACCAAAAATTGCATAGAATTATCTTTGTAGAGAATTAAAATAAAATTATAACTTTAGTATAAAAGAGAGGCATACATCAGATACAAAAAAAGGAGAATTGTCTTTTTGTTGTCCTCTCTTAATTGCACAAAAAAAATTCATAATTAAATTTATAATTTTCCTTTAAAAATAAATTAAAGGTGTTAAAAATTAGTTAATGCACATTATGCCAAGAAAACACCATGAATTATCATTAAATCTTGTCATAAAGGAGAGTAAAAAAATGAGTCAAGTCACTATTTTTTTTATAGGATGAACCGAAATAATTTCAAAACACTTATACATAATAGTTGGGTTTCACTAACTCTATAATATCTCCTAAAATGAATACTTATTTGGTCGCAAATAAAACTAACAAACAATATAACTTTCATAAATTCTAATTTAATTAAATAATTTAACTAATATTTTATCAACTAAAATAAATTAAGCAAAACAAGAATATCACTCATAAATAACAAAATAAAACAAATATATCTAACACATCAATTTCATGATTATCGAAACAAATAAAAAAATGCACAATAGTCCATTTAGGAAATAATCACATCATAAATCGTCCCCATGCTATTGTCACGCCAAAACAATTAAATAAAAATAAATGTTATAATTATTCAGATAGAGTAGAGTGTGATAAAATTTAATTTAATTTATTTACACATAGAATAATTATTAATTTAATAATAAATCATAACAATTACTAAAAAGACCCATGTAAAATATATATGAAAAATTTGGGGTGTTACACGATCAATATTAAAGAAGACTCCATATGAACTCTACGAAGGTAGAAAACCGAATATCTCTCACTTTCACATATTTGGATGTAAGTGTTTTGTGCTGAATAATGGTAAGGGTAACCTTAGAAAATTCAAAAAGAAAGTCAATGAAGGTATTTTTATTGGTTACTCATTATTTAGTAAAGCTTTTAGAATTTTCAATAAGAGAGCTTTGTGAATCTATGCATGTTTCATTTGATGAAACTAACCCTTTGAAAGATGACAAAATTATCTCTTATGATGATGATGATTTTATAAGTGATGATACAAGTAAAGACAATCAAGATGATCAACTAACTCAAGAGAATGAATTTAACATTGAGCCGCAAGAACAAAATGATAATCTTCCTAAGGAATGCAAAATCCATAGAGATAACCCTATCAACAAGATTATAGGTGATATCAATAAATGAGTTACAACAAGGCTCAAACTCAAAGATGCTTGCTTAAATATGGCATTTGTTTTTCAAATAGAACCGTCCAAAATTGGTGAAGCACTTAAATATGATCAATGGATACTTGCCATGCAAGAAGAACTAAACCAATTTGAAAGAATCAAAGTATGGGAACTTGTCCCTAATCCAGGAAATAAACACATCATTGGTACCAAATGAATATTTAAAAATAAACTAGACAAAAATGGCATAGTTGTTCGAAACAAGGCAAGACTGGTTGCTCAAGGATACAATCAAGAAAAAGAGATTGACTTTGATGAAACATTTGCTCCAGTAGCAAGGTTAGAAGCAATTCGGTTATTACTTGCTTATTCTTGTTCTATGAATTTTGAATTATTTAGATGGATGTCAAGAGTGTTTTTCTCAATGGCTACATTAATGAAGAAGTATATGTCAAATGTAACACCCTAAATTTTATGATAAACTATTTTATTAATTAAATAGGATTTTAAAAAAATTAATTTGATGTTAAAATTATTATAAAATATATGTTAATAAACTCTGTGATTAATTTTCGTTATATGAACGTTTTCTATGATGTGCTAGTTTGATACAAATTATATTAAATGAGCAATATAAATAATAAAAATTTAATTTAATTTTATTTTATTATATATTTCTTTTTTAAAAGTAAAAGTATTTTAGTGTAATATTTTGAATAATAAGATTTTATGCGATTTTAAGTGTATATACGCGCACTCAATTAATATAACATTCTTTTATGTGTTTGACTAATATTAAATATGTACTTAGTTATATTTGTTTAATTCTAAATATATTTTATTTTAATTATTTATTTTATAAATAATTATTTTGAGATAGTGGTAATATTGTGTTTGATTTTCTTTATTTTTATATACTTATTATGATATTGTGATTATATATATATATATATTTAGTATGATTTAGTATTTAATATAAAGTGTTGAATTTATACTTATTTATTTTATAATTTTGAATATTCTCTAATTATGATAGTATTTTAATGTGATTACTCTAATTTATCATATATTAGTTATGAAATATTAGTAATATTTTGAAAATTAATTGATGTTTGGAAGAGTATTAAAAATGAGATTTAGTAACTATTAATTTTGTTTAAGCAAAATAAAAATACTAATTGTAAAACTAAAAATAATTAACGGGACCAATGAGTTTGACCTAAGTTGACCTAATTATGTTAATAAAATAAAAATATAGTAATAAAAAAGGGAACCCCTCTTCAGCCGCCAAAAAAGAAATAGGAATAGGAAGAAAATGTTACAAAGTTATCGTTTGTCACTAGTGCTCCATACCTGTTCCAGAAAACTTTCTCTATTTTTGCCCAAATTTCAGTATGTTGTTTTAATCATTTAGCTAGTCAATTAAATAATCATTCTCAGATTTTTAACCATCCCAAGTTCTCTCTAAAATACTCGACTTCTCCGTTTATAAAATTCCTTATTTTGCACCGTTCTTCTTCACCGTAAGTTCGATTTGAGTGAAACCAACGCCAAAACGATCGTATGAAAAGTGGTTCTCATAATTTAGTTTAATGTTCACCCATAAATTGTCGAGTTAGATCGATTGAAGGACAAAGTGTCAAAGGACAAAGGTTGTTTTCTCGTGGAATCATATTCATGTGTGAAAGCGTCTAAATAAGGTAAGGGGTGAGAGAGCGTCTGAATTCATGAGTATAATATATTGTGAGATGAACTGGAAAACCGTATTTCCCAATGATTCATTCGAGGCTTGCTACGTATGGCAGTAGCCCTTTGAGTGATGAATTAATTAATGTGCAAATAAGAAAATTGTGAGATTAAAATGTGGAATAGAAATATATATAAGATGTTGATTGATTTAATTTCGTTAAATGTGTGATATTTGATATTATTGTGATATTTAACATTATTGTGATATTTGATATTATTGTGATATTTGATATCATTGTGATATTTGATTTCAAATAATTTGGTGCATATGTTTGATTAAATGAATTTATGTGAATGTAGTGTATAATGTAAGTTTATTTGATGATGATGTGTGATTTATGATTTAAATCAGTGATAAATTTATGTGATGATAATGATGATGTTTGATTGATGATAGTGATTCTATAAAATTGTGATGAGTTTATCTGATGATATATGATTAATGATAGTGATATTGTGATGAGAATATTGAAGTAACCCCATAGTTGGTGAAATAATTTTGATTCCAATTTGTGTTTGAGATGACGGTCTTAATGGAGTATCATAGGCCAACGAGGGGAGACATTAAATATTGAGAATTTGTGAAGTGAAGATTATTTTGTGATCATATAGGTAGGGTCTGACAAGCCTAGTGATTCCGAGGAAGTACAACTGAATGAGCCTGATCGTGGCGGTCTACTATTGAGCCTTAAGGCAAGATTGTTAGACCTTGGAGGTATTCGGGTGGGGAATTCTTAGGTGACTTGTAGGTAGCACTCCAAATGTCGGGAGCTACCATACAACACACGTTTACCTCGACTGTCACGTATATGTGTCTCGGGTTGAGTTGAAGGGATCTATGAGGACAGGGCCAATTTGAATTGTACGTCCACCGAAATGGTGGCATAGTATCAAGCCTCCTAACCAAGTACTTCAGAGTTAGAATGGTACCACATTGTGAAGTAGAGTCTAATTTTATGCATAGCATTGCATTTCCTTGTGATTGTTTTGTTCTGATTGATGTGTTTCCAAAGAGATAATAATTTCTCTTAGATGATTTGATGTTATAGTAAAAGGTATTGATTTTTCTTGAGTAATTTTAACTTTTTAATGTGATATTTTTCTTGAGAAATGTTTGTGTAACGATACAATTTTGTGATGATTGTTTGCGTGTTCTCCTTACTTATATTATACTATTAACATGGTTTCAAAACTCAACTCCTTTGATGTTTGTGTTTGAATGGCTTGGCCCTGCGTTTGTGAAATTGCAGTTGTTACAGGTTAATGAGTCTTGAAGTTCAAGTTTGGGAGGAACCACGCTCTGATAGGTGATACCGGGAATAAGGGTTGTAATTTGTATTTTATTTATTTAATTTAAAACGACTTTTTGTATGAAAACCTTATAAGTACTAGTAAGTTTTTAGAATTATATCAATTAATTATACTTAAATCAAGCTTATTAAGATTGCACTGTTTTATAGGAGTAAAGAAGTTTAAAGTGTTCCTTTTAATTTTTAATAAACGTGATATCTTAAATTAAAAATAAAAGTTTTTAATTTTTTTTGGAAATAGATTTTTATTTATCCGCAACAAATTTTATAGAAATATGATACAAATTATTATATGTATTATTTTGGGATTTCGGGTGTCACATCAAACAACCACCCAGATTTGAAGACTTCAAGAATCCTTCACATGTTTTCAAATGAAAGAAAGCTCTTTACAGTTTGAAACAGGATCCAAGAGCTTGGTATGATAGGCTAAGTAACTTCTTATGTGAACGGGGGTTTGAAAAGGTAAAGTTGATAAGACATTATTCATTAAAAGAACTAATGATCACACTTTACTGGTTCAAATCTACGTTGATGATATCATATTTGGATCAACCAATAATGAAATATGTGAAGAATTCTCATTAATGATGCAAGGAGAATTTGAAATGTCTATGATGGGAAAGTTAAATTATTTTCTTAGACTCCACATCAAGAAACTCAAGAATGACATCTTCATAAATCAAGCAAAGTATTGCAAGGAATTGTTAAAAATGTTTGAGATGGAAAACGAAAAAGAAAGCGCAACTGCTATGGGCTCCGGAACCAATGTAGATAAAGTTGAATTTGGTATTTCACTACACATATCAAAATATTGAGGTATGATTGAGTCTCTTTTATATATAACGGTCAGCCGGCCAGATATTATGTTTAATGTCTATTTGTGTGCAATATTTTAGGCAGATCCTAAAGAATCACATCTTGTAGCAGTAAAGTAAATTGTGAAGTATTTGAAAGGAACAACCGATGTTGGCTTATGGGATAAAAAAGGTAACATATGCAGTGTAGTTCGTGCTGATTCTGACTATGCAAGATGCAAAAGGGATCGAAAAAGCACAAGCGGCACAAATCCACTACCTAAAGACTCATTCTACAAGTTACGAAGAAAACATGGCATTTTAAATGAAAATGATCTATAATGCAAGGTATTTCTACTTTGTAAATCATTTCTCTTCAAGATTTAAAATCTTCACTTGATATGTTGGTAAAATTGAGTCTTTGATGTTTATGTGTTTTGCAAATGTGAATATGTGCTTTAAATGTTGTCTTTTTAGTGAAAAATTCTTTTTAAAAACAAAATTTTGATATTGTAGCCGAATGCACAATATATGTATTCGAATACATGTTTCCAAAAAATCATGTATTCGAATACAACTCATGTCTAGTCGAATACACATTTCAAGAACAGCCTGTGTTCGAATACAACCAGTGTGTAGTCGAATACAAATTCGCGTTTTTCCCCAATATAAAAGCTTTTTCACATTTTTTAGGTTACTTTGTGCATTTTCAGTATTCGAATACAACCGTCTTCATTTCCATCACTTCCAAAAATCTCGTCCTCTCTTACTTGCAACAACTTACCAACTATTATATCAACATACATTGCATCTAAGATCACTCTTAACTCATAACTATTATTTCAAAATCAAATTTCTCAAAACTAAAAACCCAATTTTTCCCCCAAATCCGAAAATCTACACTATCACCATGGATGCTCGCAAAAGAAGATCAAGAACAAAGCATGCTTCAGTGGGTCCTTCCAAAATAAGGGCTAGAACCGATAATGTGGCCAATTTGTCTCGTTTTCTTCCTTCACTAGAAGAAATCGACTGGTTTCGCACATACTACTCTGGCAAAAGGATCATTACTCCTAAATATGGTACTCTTGATTCCTTTTCTGCTTTTAAGTTTTCTGAATTACTTAGGGTACAACATTTAGAAGAATTTATTGGTTATAACAGTTCTACTTATCATGACTTAGTTAGGGTATTTTACTGTAATCTCAAGAAAGAAGGGTCTAAGTTAATATCTCAGGTTAAAGGCAGAATCATTGAGTTAGATACTCTAACTATTGGTGAAATATTGCAACTTCCATTTGAGGGTGAGAAATTTAGGCTAGGAAATTTATGTGAATGGGAAAAGGTCACAAAATATGATGCTTATGTCTCATTGTGTCGGTTTGACAAGGACACCATGGAACGGAAAAGGACTCAAGTTGGTTCAAAATTTGCTAGGAAATGGTATGAAGTTGGAAATCTAATCGTTGACTACAGGCTCTTGCATTACTTTCTGAGTTATATTTTGGTTCCTAAGGCTGGAAATTACTCTCAAATATTTGAGTTTGAACTTCGAGTTATGTATTTCATATTTGAAGGATGTCCACTCAACTAGTCGTATTTTGTCCGCTCTGTCATATTTGCTTCCAAAGATGCTATTGGTTTAACTTATGCTAAGGAAGTCACTAAAATCTTGGATTACTTTAAAGTAGATTTTTTCCAGCGAAGTAATGTATAAACCATCCAAGGAAAATATGCTCGATTTGAGTGTGCTTCCAAGTATGAAGATCATATAGAATGAACAACTTCAAGCCTATGTTTATAAAGGTGATATTGGCAAATCTTCTACTGCTGCCCAAGAGGAAGAAGACGCAGAAGAAACAACATCTGATGATGATCATGTTTCAAACCATATGGTCATGGACAAACTAAACCATTTACAGGCATTCATCATTACCCAATTTTAGAACCTGGACACCTCCATCAACACACGCTTTCAAATCATGGAGACCACTATTGCCCACAACCATGAAACCTTATTGCATGAACTCAATGAGCTATCCGTCAAAATCGATCACCTTCACCTCCCACTAGATGATGACATGTAGATCAATACTAGAAATGTATTTGACGTAGTTTATTTTTCTTGTTAATGTTTTATGTTGTTTTCATTGAAACTATTTTCCTATAGTCTTCTATTGTGATGAAATATTTGAACATGATTCCATTTTAATTAGGTTATGCTTTTCATATATAAGTATTTGTTACGGGGGATCAATTTTAAAACTTTCAAACGTGTTGAAGTGTCGCCAAATAACAAGTTTTTGTCATAATCAAAAAGGGGGAGAATGTAAAAACACTTATGTTTTTTATGAAGACAGAGACCAAGGAATGTGATCAAAGTTGCAAGCTCAAAAAGAAGTCAGATAATCGAAGTCAACTATGGTCAAACATATTAGAAGATATATAATGTAAAGCTACATGATGCAATCTAATATTCTTATATTTCAAATGCACATGAGAAATTTTTCTTTTAACATATGCATCAAAAGGATTTTAAAGTGTCAAAAATGCATAAACAATGTTTGAAAATAAATGTTTTGGCAAAATACAATGTTGTATTCGAATACAACATGTTGTAGCTGAATACAGGTGATAAATCAGTAGCTAAAACTGAACATCTGTATTCGACTACGAGATGGTGTAGCTGAATACAAGTGTTAAGTCAGTAGCAATAACTGAACATTTGTATTCGACTACGAGATGGTGTAGTGGAGTACAAGTGCTAAGTCAATAGCTAAGACTGCACATTTGAATTCGACTACAACCTGGTGTAAACGAATACAATAACAAGTTGGTGGAAAAATTCACCCAGTTGTATTCAAATATAAGGTTTCGTATTCAAATACGATGTTGAAATTTCAAATAAAAACTGAACATTACAGAGGTATATTCGACTACACACAAGTTGTAGCCGAACACAACTGCGAAACTATGCAACTTTTTAATTCTGAAATGGTTATGGATAATTGCATTTGTTCATCAAACCTCTAAGAACGATGACCATTGATCTGAAGTGATGTATATGGAGTATAAATACTCCATAACGTCGGTTTAGACGCAATCAATCCCACTACCAAACTTTGAACAACTTTGAACAATTTTCTGAAATATTATCAAACTTATTTTTCCTATTTCAAGTACTTGCAATGCATTTTCATATCGTTGAGAAAGGTTCTCTAGTATACTCTAAATAATATTGGATTGATATCATTGTACAACTATTATACTCTTATTCTAAGTCAAGAACATTTTGCTGAAAAAATCATTGAAGTGATTATATTGTTTGTAAAGAAAGTGGTGTTGTAACAAGCCAAAAATTTCATATATATTATATGTGTGTGTTTTTAGTAATTTTTATGATTTATTATTAAATTAATAATTATTCTATGTGAAAATAAATTAAATTTTATCACACTTTATTTTACCTAAATAATTATAACATTTATTTTTATTTAATTGTTCTGGCGTGACAATTACATGGGGATGATTTATGATGTGATTATTTCCTAACTGGACTATTGTGCATTTTTTATTTGATTAGTTTCGATAATCATAAAATTGATGTGTTAGATGTGTTTGATTTATTTTGTTATATATGAGTGATATTCTTGCCTTGCTTAATTTATTTTAGTTGAGAAAATATTAGTTGAATTATTTAATTAAATTAGAATTTATAAAAGTTATATTGTTTGTTAGTTTTATTTGCGACCAAATAAGTATTCATTATAGGAGATATTATAGAGTTAGTGAAACCCAATCCTTATGTATAAGTGATTTGAAAATATTTTTGGTTCATCCTATAAAAAAAATAATGACTTGACTCATTTTTTTACTCTCCTTTATGGCAAGATTTTATGATAATTCATGGTGTTTTCTTGACATAATGTGCATTAAGTAATTCTTAACACCTTTAATTTTTTTTCTTTGAAGGAAGATTATAAATTTAATTATGAGTTTTTTTTGTGCAATTAAGAGAGGAAAACAAAAAGACTATTCTCCTTTTTGTATCTCATGCATTCCTCTCTTTTATACTAAAGTTATAATTTTATTTTAATTCTCTACAAAAATAATTTTATGCAATTTTTGGTTCATAACTATTAGATAAAAAATTAAAAGAGTGATGTGACACCCTCTATTTTATTTATTTAATTAAAATGGATGGTGTGACACCCACCAATACATTGTAATTCTAATAGTTAATCCTAATTAACTCATACACATAAATACACATGATTTCAATTGGCTTTGTAACTACCTAATAAAATTACAGAAATAGTAATTATTGGTAGCATAATTTTGGAACCAAGTCCACTTCAATTTTAGATAAGAAATCAATGGTAATATTGCAACATATATAAATAGCTATTATGTTCATACATTTCCATTAGGCCTCCCGTTGTCACAACTAATTGTCATTTATACACTCCCAAAATAATTTTCTAAGTCGTAAATCCCAATATCTATCGGTGTTGAATTCATCATTGCCTCATGAGCTATATCTCGTGCGAATTTATAGTTCTTAAGAAAGAAAGCGCCTAAGGTAAGGGCTTTTTCCCATGCAAGGTTAGGCTAGATATTAAATTAATAGTTTATAAGATAATGATATGATGTATTGATGTATTAAAAGGAAAATGTTGATTTTATGGTTGCCTTAAAGAATGAGAATTTGTGAAGTGGATATTATTTTGTCATCATATAGGTAGGGCATGACAAGCCTAGTGATTCCGGGGAAGTACAACTGAATGAGACTGATCATGGCGGTCTACTGTTGAGCCTTAAGGCAAGATTGTTAGACCTTGGAGGTATTCGAGTGGGAAATTCCTAGGTGACTTGCAGGTCGCACTCCAAATATCGGGAGCTACCATGCAACACATGTTTACCTTGAATGTCGCATATATGTGTCTCTGGTTGAGTTGAGGGGATCTATAAGGACGGGGCCAATTTGAATTATCCGTCCACCGAGATGGTGGCATAGTGTCAAGCCTCCTAACCAAGTACTTCAGAGTTAGAATGGTACCACATTGTGAAGTATAGTCTAAGCTCGTGCATAGCATTGCATTTCCTTGTGATTGTTTTGTTGTGATTGATGTGTTTCAAAAGTAATAACAATTACCCTTAGATGATTTGATGTATATTATAATGAGATGATTATTTTACTTGAGTAACTTTGATGTTATAATATGGTATTATTTACTTAAATATTTTGATACATTGTAATGTGATTATGATACGATATATTATGATTGTTTGCGTGTTCTGCTTACTTATATTATATTATTAACATGATTTCAAAACTCACCTCCTTCGTTGTTTGTGTTTGACTGGCTTGGCCATGCGTTTGGGAAATCGCAGTTATTACAGGTTAATGAGTTTTGAAGTTCCAATTGCGGAGAAACCCCGCTCTGATAGGTGATACCGAGAATTTAGAGTTGTAATTTATATTTTAGTTATGTAATTACAAATGACTTTTTATATGAAAACCTCAGTACTAGTAAGTTTTTGGAATAAAATAAAAATTTATAGTTAAATCAAGTTCATTGAGATTAAATTGTTTTAATTGAGTAATAAAGTTTGAATTGTTCCATATGTACTTTGAGAAACGTGATATCTTAAATTAGTTACAAAAGTTTTTATTTCCTTGTAAATAAATTTTCTTTATCTGCTGCGAATTTTGCCCAAAAAAATATAGTATAAAATTATTATATATGTCATTTTGGAGTTTAGGGTGTCACATTGATCATGATTTGAAGAAGAGTTTATATAAAGAATTTATAAACTCAATCTACACAAAATAGGAACATAATCAATCTGAATAATCTACAAACTCAATATACACAAAATAGAAATAGAATCAATTTGAAAAATTTATAAAATCAATTAAAACAAAATACAATTCAGAATTAAACAATGACTAAATTGAAACCCAAATTTTTACTATAAATAGACAATCAAGACTGAATGATACAAACATCAAAAAGCAGAAAAGAGTAGAAGAACTAAAGCTCAAATTTCTCAATTCATCTTAGAGTTCAAAGATAGAAACACTTGTTCAGGTTAAAAATATTTTCTGAGTGTTATTTTTTTAGATGCGAGAGTTATTATTATTAGCAGATTTTTAGAGTTATTTTTTCTATACTCTACTGTAAATAATTTAAACATAAAAATTTAAATAAATAAAAAAACACTCGCTTATATCAAAAGCACAAGAGAAGTATCTCAATTATGAATCAATTATAATGTATTGAATTAAAGCTAATTAAATGAGATCAATTGATCATGTGTTTCATTAATATATTGTGCTATCTAGAAATTGCTTATACAAAAGATATATAAAAAGGTTGGAAAATTCTGTCAAAAAAGAAAATTTGGAATAACATTTAGCATTTCTAAGGCATTATTATTGTTTATGTACCTTTTCATTATGTAATTTTTTTTTAGTTTATCCCCTTTAAGAACAAGAGCATTTTTGTGTTACTAATCAAAGTAAATTTTATTAAAATAATAATATGAAATATATCAACCAGTTTAAACAATTGATTTGTCTAAAAATGTCGAGCTCACGTAGGTCTTGATCACATATCTCATTAATCTAAGTCTCTGTAAATAACAAGTTAATAAGATATAGAATTACAATGAAATTTACTTAAAAAAAACATATTTGTAATGAATAACCTAGACGGTTATGTCTCAAAAAATAGGTTAGATTTACATATATTACGAATTAAAAGTTGAATTCTAATTTAAAAAGATATTCACATATATTATTTATAGAATTGCCTCTTATGAAATAAATTTGGTTTAAATATATTTTTTATCTCTTTATTTTATTTAAAATTGACTTTTAGTCATTTTACTTCTAAATTTGAATTTTTGTTTCATCTATTTTACAGTTTGTAGAACTGTTTTAGTCTCATCTATTTTTTATGATGTTGTATGTTTAATTATGATGTGATAATTATGTAATACAACTGAATTTAATAAAATTGAATCCATGTTCTGAATCAATATATATTTTTTACTTGAAAAAGCTTCAGGAATGTTTTTTTTTTTTTTTTTTTTATAATATAAACAAAGATTCATGAAGCAAAAAAGAATAAAGTCGAACACAAATCTATTTTAGACTCTTTAATTTTGTTAAATCACTATCATATTATTAATAAGTATACTGCATCATAAAATTAGATACGGATCAATAAAACTCCACAAGTTATAAAATAAGAGATAAAAAATCTAATTTTAAATATAAGAGAATTAAAAATAATTTTTAAAGAAATTAAAAAGAATAAAAATACATTAAAACCAAATAAATATTATTAATACACACAATTCTCGAATGAGTATTATTCTCCATGATCGCAAAAATTGAAAAAATAGCCCATGGTGCTGTCTTCTCCTGAAAATAATATAATTAAATATTTTTCTTATTTTTTATTTATATTTAATAAGATATATAATTTTAAAATTAGGTGTCAACACTAAAAACATTTCTAAGACGTCTCTTAATCCACAACCTTAACTACTCGCCGAACTTAAGACACTTATACGTACTAATTTTTTTTCCTTGACTGTCATTATTATGTTGTTAATTTATATTTACTTAAAATTATGGCTTATTTAATCTTGTTACTATATTACTATAGACTATTAAATTTCGATGTAAACTCAAAGAATCCGAGCAAAAAGAACATCATCATGGAAGGAAAACAAAAAAAGAAATCAATATCTAAGAAAATTGGTAAAATATTGAATGGTGGAAAAAGCAAAGAGTAAGCATCTCAAGAGGTTGAGGTTGAGGCTGAGCAGTCATCAGAGCAAGAGATAGAACACTCTACAGAAGAACATTCAGAGATGGATATGCAACCATAGAACCGTTCATATTATCAGCAGACCGTCACGATCAGACTAATTCAGTTGTACTTCCCCGGAATCACTAGGCTTGTCAGGCCCTACCTATATGATGACAAAATAATCTTCACTTCATAAATTCTCAATATTTATTTTCTCCCTCGTTATCTTAGACTACTCCATCAAGAGCGTCATCTTTAGGAATCATCACTATTTCATCAATCATCACTATCTCATCACAACTTTATAATCTCATTAATCATACATAATCATGATCATCATATAAACTCATCACAATTTTATAACATCATTATCATCAATCAAAAATCATCATTATAATCACGTAAAAATATATCATACCATGCATCCATCTTTTATTATCACATCATATAAATTCGTCTAATCAAATATATGCACATAATTTCATTCGACATCCAACATCACAATAATGGCAAATATCAACTACCACACAATTATCAAGAATTAAATCAATGAACACATTATAAACATTTCTAATTTCACTTTTTAATATCACAATTCTCATATTTCATATTAATCAATTTATCTCTCAAAGGACTACTGACGTATGTAACGAGCTCCGGATGAATCGTTTGGAAATACAGTTTTCCCGTTCATCTCACAATATATTATATTCATGAATTCAAACGCTCTCTCACCCCTTACCTTATTTCGACGCTTTATCAAACCCAAAAATCAATGAGAGTTTTCAACGGCAACTGCAGATTGACAACGTAAAGCAGAAGAATCCAAAGATCGAGACGCAATTGAAAAATTATGCAGAGCATAAAAATCAATATTAAAAAATTAATAATAATTTCTTGAGCAAAAATGAAGTCAAAACGACGAGACAAAAACTGCAAAAAATGTCTCATCGACTCGTTTCTTGAAGGTTTCGCAAATTCACCGAAAAATGAAAATGAGTAGTGTTTCTTGAAGGTTTCGCAAGAGGTAATTCAAAAACGATGTCAGTTGTTTTGAGACGACAAACATGGTGACCGGAATCGGCCAAAAACAGCTCTCCCAATGAATGAAACAGAGTTGTTTCTAGAAAAAAATGGAGCAATGATTGATATAATTTATGCCAAAAATGGATTCAGTGGCCGATTTTGTGTGGGAAAGAGGTTGAGATCGATTCAAATGGAAAAGAATTGGTGGGAGGAAATTTGAGAGAAAAAGGTTTTCTTTGAGTATAGCTGTGTGCGTTTCAGCGTGAATTCTTTGGCAATTATTATTTTTTTAAATGTAGATGGAAGGGTGTGAATAGGAAGGACTCAAAACTGGGGTGTAGAAAGCAAACAGCCCAAACGAAACAATAGTATAAGCAAACAACAATGAGGGGTGTAGAAAGTGGTCTATCCCAAAGTTTATTTTATTTTTAAAGTGTCACAAACAAGTTAATTACTTGTTATATTCATCCATAATTAAAATATTACTCTCTAAAATTCTCACATTAAAATAATTATATTTGCCCGCACTCTTTCAGAATACAAACCTATTTTATTTATTTTTTTAAAACTTTTCTAAAATATTCAACTCTAAATATGTACACTAAAATACTATTATTTATATTTAAAATATATAAAATAATAAAATATAATATTTGTTATTCATATCACTTACTCAGTCAAATATGTACAAGATTAACACATCATAGAAAACACCCACATAACAAAAATTAGTCGCAAAATTTCTCCATATATATTCTAAAATAATTTTAACACCAAATTAATTATTTAAAACCCTATTTCATTAAGAAAATATTTATTTTAAAATTTAGGGTGTTACAATTCTCCCCTCGTTAAAGAAATTTCGTCATCGAAGTTTGTGGTGATTGAACTAATATCTAACTTACCACCCTCTAGATTCAAACTTAGTCTATGAACGTATTTAAGACATTCACTATTCAATTAAGCACATCAAGTCAAAAATCAATTAGCTTAGCATGATAGGCTAACATGATACAACAAATTAATTAAACACATCACATTCAACAATTTAATTATGAAGCGAATATCATGATCATGATTAGCCAGTATCATCTATAGATAAAACTAAGCATGTGAATTTTAGTCAACAACAACTTACTACATTCAGATACGTCAAATAACACATATATCAAATACGTTTTCAAGTTCAACTAACTTCTCAAACAATAATCTACTAGTTTTACTCTCCTAAAAGGGTGTTTAAATCCTAAATTCAATTACTCTATAAGTTTCACAAAGTTAGACAGATAGAAAAACATTTAAAATATATCACACCTTCATGAATTACGAAAAGAAATGCATATAACAACTCAATGATCTGCAATCACTTAAGTTTTTTTTAAAAGAAAACTAATGTGCATAATTATAGTGGAATAGAACAATTATTTTCACATATAGTTTCAAACACACTCAAAGTCTAACTTAATTTTAAAGTGTTACACAAAATTCATTTATAGGACTCTTACGATAGTTCTAGATCCTTATCAAATAAGAAAATATAGAACAAAAAAGACACTAACACAATGCACTTATTTATTTTAAGCACGTTACTTAGAAGATCCAATATACTTAATTGAATGTTTAATTTAAGTACACACAATCAACCTAATATTCACGCCACATAATCAGTTATTAAGCATTCAACGTTGGTGCCACATAAGACTCATAATCACTGAAAGTTGTATAACAGATGAACATGGTTTCTAACTATTTCCAAAACAAAATTAACAAGTATTTATACTAATAATAACAACGGATTATTGTTGCCTCTTTGATCAACGATGAGTCATCGAGGTAGCTAGTCTGTCTTACTCATGTAGTCAACTACTTAAAGTAACAATTACTAAAGTCATTGAAATTCAAACATCGGTAATTAAAAGTATCTTTAACATGGTTCAAGAGTGCGAAGGCGGCGCCACAACTCATACTCCTTACTTCAAGTTAAAACTCACTTAATTACACATTGACAATAATTTATTGGTAATTTACAACTAGTTACAACAACAAAGAAATGACACTAATATCAATATATAATCAATAATTCGATTGAAGAAATATAGAACTATTTCACTTTTACATGCTCTCGACTACTCTAACTCTATAGACCAATTCCCAACAATTAGAACACTTGACACACGAACAATTTAATATTTACATAATCATATACACATTCAAATAACTAATCCAAAAATTTACATATTCATCTCATAACTCAAACGATGATTCTTAAAATGAAAAATATTTTCATAGAGGTCTAGCTGCTTCAAGATTTTAGAGTTATTTTTTATATCCAATAAATAATTTAAACATAAAAATTTAAAAAAAAAACTCTCAGCATATGAAATTTATATCAAAAGCACTGCACAAGTATCTCTATTATGAATCAATTATAATATATTGAATTAAAGATAATTTATTAAAGATGCATAGAAAAGGTTGGAAAATTCTGTCAAAAAGGAAAATTTGGAATACAGTTTAGCGTTTCTAAGGTAATATTATTGTTTATGTACCTTTTCATTATATAAATTGTTTTTAGTTTTTCCCTTTTAAGAAAAATAGCATTTTTTGAATCAAAGTGAATTTTATTAAAATAATAATATGAAATATTTCAACCAGTTTAAACAAGTGACTTGTCTAAAAGTGTTGAGCTCACGTAGGTCTTGATATACATATCTCATTAATCTAGGTCTCTATAAATAAAAAGTTAATAAGATATAGAATGACAATGAATTTTACTTAAAAAATATTTGTAATGAATAACCTAGACTGTTAAGACTCCTAAAATAAAATGAATTCTTTAGATGCAAATGAATTTCCGAATATATGACCAGTAATATAACTCAATCATATCCAAGTATATTATTACTAAAAATTAGAATAAAGAACGCATGCCTAGTGCTACGATGACCTGATCATACGCACTAAGTATTAATGAAAATTGAAATAGAGGAATACATACTCAATATTTCTATGATGCGCGTGATTGCAAGCAAACCTTGTTGACGTGTAAGGAGAAATTAGAGATGAAATATAAAAGAAAACCTTATTATTATTATTATTATTATTATTATTATTATTATTATTATTAGAATAAATTCAATATTATTAGTATTAATAATTTAATTAAATCACTAAGGCAAGCACATAGGGCAACCGCGGAGGAATTAACGCACAAATCAAACACACCGATAATAGTAGTTGTGCATTATTATATCATTAAAATATAATAATAAGAAATTGGGGTATTAAATGTCTCCCCTTATAAAAAAATTTCGTCCTTGACATTTACCTAACGGAAACAACTCTGGATAAGAATGGCGCATCTGAATTTCGACTTCCTACATTGCACTTTAACCAGTAGCACCTCCCCAGACAACCTTAACCAATGAAATCGTCTTACCCCTTAATTCCTTGATCTTTCGGTCCTCAATCCATAACGGTAAGGTCTCAAAAGTTAGATTCTCTTTTATTTGGACCTTGTCTGACTCAATCACATGTGAAGGATCGAAAAGGTACTTGCGAAGTTGAGACATGTAAAAGACACTATGAAGATTAGAAAGAGATGAAGGCAACGCGATATGATATGTCACGTTACCACACGTTTAAGAATTGGGTAAGGTCCTATAAAATGAGGAGTAAGCTTTAGCATTTTTAATGCCCGACCAACCCCAGTCGTTGGAGTAACTCTCAAAAATACATGATCACCTTCTTGAAATTCGAGGTTTTTCCTTCTTATATCATGGTAACTCTTTTGCCTACTCTGAGACGCTCTCATCTTTACCTGAATCATTTTTACATTATCAGTAGTCTGTTGAACAATCTCAAGTCCTAACACAAGGTTATCACCCGTCTCAAATCAGCACAGAGGGGTTCTACACCTTCTCCCATACAACACCTCAAAAGAGTCATTCCAATGCTAGAGTGGAAACTATTGTTATAGGTAACCTCTATAAGTGGCAAAAAGCTATCCCAACTTCAATTAAGTTCCAACACACAAGCTCTCAACAAGTCTTCTAGGGATTGATTGGTTTGTTTAGTCTGACCATCTGTTTGTGGGTGGTAGGCTGAACTCATCCTAAGGTTCGTACCTAAAGCGCTCTGTAAACCTTGCCAAAACTTCGAGGTAAACCTAGGGTCTCTGTTTAAGACTATACTTGATGGGATTCCATGTAACTTCACAATTTCCTTTATGTATATTTCAGCTAACCTTTCCATTGAATAAGTTATGTTTATCAGAATAAAGTGAGTAGATTTAGTTAATCTATCCATAATAACCCAAATACTATAATACCTTTTTGGAGTTCCAGGTAAACCTACAACAAAGTCCATAGAGATGATATCCCACTTCCATTTGGGAATACTCAAAGGTTACATCAGCCTGAAGGTTTCTGGTGTTCTACCTTAGACTTTTGACAGGTCAAACAAGCATACACAAACCCAACAACATTTTTTTTTCATTTTAGGCCACCAAAATATCTTCTTGAGATCCTTATACATCTTAGACAACTCCTATGTCATTCCTCTAAGATCATCTTTCTTAACTCTTCTTCATCGGAAACACAAATTCTCTCCTTAAATCTCAAAATTTCATCCACACCTATTTTAAAATCAAATTCTCTCCTTTGGTCAATCAAATGTAACTTATCGAAAAGGTATAAATCCAATTTCTGATTCTTTTCAATTTCTTCTAATAATCCACTAGTTACCTTCAACATTCCCAATTTAATGCTTTCTGGTGTCACGTCATAAACTAAACTAAGGTCTCTAAATTGTTCCAACAACTCATTATGCTTAACCATTAAAGTGGACACACTCAAATTCTTTCTACTCAAGGCATCAACAACTACATTGGCCTTTCCAGGGTGATAGTTAAGTTCAAAATCAAAATCTTTAAGAAACTCCATCCACCTATGTTGTCTCATGTTCAACTCCTTCTGGTCAAAAAGGTACTTAAAGCTCTTATGGCCACTGAAAACCTCAAATCTAGATCCATATAAATGATGTCTTCATATCTTAAGCACAAAGACAACTGCTTCTAGTTCTAGGTTGTGGGTAGGGTAGTTCCTCTCATGAATCTTTAGTTGCCTAGAAGCATATGCTACCACCTTCCCATCCTGCATAAGTTATCCACCTAATCATCAACCACACGGTAACAATATACCACAAAGGGTTCACTCAGGTTAAGTAACACTAAGATCGATGCAGAGGTCAATCGTTTCATAAGCTCTTTGAAACTATTCTCACAATGGGTATCCCACACGAACAATTCCCCTTTTTGGGTCAACTTAGTCAAAGGTAAGGCCAACTTGGAGAATCCTTTTATGAACCTACGATAATAACCTGCTAATCCTAGGAAACTCCTAATCTCAATCACTAACTTAGGTGTTTTCCATTCTAAGACGCTCTCCACCATGGCAGGATCAACAACTATTCCACCTTTTGAAATTACATGTCCTAGATAACTTACTTCCTCTAACGAAAATTGAGATTTAGACAACTGGGCAAATAATTGTTTCTCCTTAACGGTTTGCAAGACTATCCTTAAATGTTCGCCACACTCTTCCTTAGTTTTAGAGTACACTAATATATCATCTATAAACACAACCACAAATGAGTCTAGGTAAGGATGAAAAATCTGATTCATGTAATCCATAAACACTGCTGGTGAATTAGTCACACCAAAAGGCATAACCAAATACTCATAATGGGCATAACGGGTCCTAAAGGCGGATTTCGGGACGTCAGAAGACTTTACTCGAATCTGATAGTAACCTGATCTCAAGTTGATCTTACTAAACACACATGATCCTCTCAATTGGTCCATAAGGTCATCTATCGTAGGTAGCAGATACTTATTCTTGATTGTCACTTTGTTAAGTTGGCGGTACTCTACACACAACCTCATAGAACTATCCTTCTTCTTAACCAACAACACAGGTGCACCCCATGGTGACACACTAGGTCTTATAATTTGTTTATCTAAAAGCCCCTCCAATTGCTTCTTAAGCTCGGACAATTCTAAGGGAGACATCCTATACGGTGCTATGGATATGGGTCCAGTACCTGGTACAAGGTCAATGGTAAACTCAATCTCATGCTCTGGTGGTAAACTATTGACATCTTCAGGGAATACTTTAGGGAATTCACACACAATAGGAACATCTCGTATTACCACCTATTCTTCAAATTCCAATGAGGCTAGGATCATGTATAACTGGACATCTTCTTTCAAGAGTGCCTTCACTTGGTTGGCGGATATATTGCTAGGCTTCTCCCTCTCTTCTTGCTCCATGAATTCAATGGTTTTTCTATAAAAATCTACACGGACACAGTTGGTAGATAGTCAATCCATACCGAGAATCACATCGACTAGACGCAAAGGTAAATACACTAAGTTAACTAAGAAGTCCCTTCCACACACATGGAAAGAAATGTCGACACAAACACTACAGGTGTCGACATAATTACTAGTTGGGGTATTCACAATCAAATCATACTGTAAATGAGACACAGGTAGTCCTAAACGTCTAACACAATCAAGGGACACCAAGAAATGAGTGGCACCACAATAAAGGAGTATCACTTATGAGACACGTACCTTGGATCAAATTGTCTTTCTCAGACGCTCCTGCACCACTAAGGGCAAAGACTCTTCCATTGGATTTAGGTCGGCTGGCTTGGGAACTCTGGTTTCCAGGCTGTGGAGTCTTCCTTGGGTAACGGCATGTGGTGCTGATGTGACCCTGTTGTGGACAATTAAAACAAGTAATTCCAGCATCTCTACATTCATATGCCATGTGACCCTGCTTGCCACACCTGTGACATCGGATAGGAGTAGCTGGATCACCATTATTACCATTGTTGTTGCTCGAGACTTGACTTATGTTGTTACTATTCCCGTCACTAACTCCTCGTCCATTGGGGTTTCCTCTACCACCCCCATAACTATAATTGTTTCTATTTCCTTTTCCGTTACCACTACTAGCTCCTTTTCCAACTGAAAAATGTATTGTTAATAATTCAGACGACTTCCAGATTTATTAGGAGGAAAAGAGTAAGGTTTTCCTCTATTAGGATGCATAGGCCTCTTATCATTCATGGTTCCAGTGTTTCGGTAATGTGCATTTTCAGCACGAATATCCTCATCATAAATCCTACTCTTATTCACTAGGATAGGAAAGTCACGGGTCTCTTGCATTCCAACCTGTTTCTTGATCTCTGGCCTGAGTCCTATTTCAAACTTGATGCACTTAGACTTTTCTCATGTGTCTCCAACATAGAGTGAATAGTACCTAGATAACTCCTCAAACTTAGCGGCATACTCCGCTACTAACATATTCCCCTTTTCCAATTTGACAAATTCCATTTTATTCCTATTACGGATGTCTTCAGGAAAATACTTGACTAAGAACGTGTTCTTGAATACATCCGAAGTAATTGCAATCCCATCATTATCTAAACGTTGATGCGCATTATCCCACCAATGTTCAGCTTCTTTCGTCAACATAAAGGTTCTCAAATGCACTATATGACCTTCGGAACATGCCACTCCTCTGAAAAGTTTCTCAACCTCTTGCAACCACTTTTGAGCTCCATCAGGATTATAGTGACCTTCAAACGATTGAGGGTTAGCCTTATGGAATCGATCCATCACCATGAACTCATTTATTTGCACATTTCCTTGGCCACCACTGTAGATAGTAGCTTGAGCAGCAACTTGTGCAGCTGCTTGCGCAGAGGCTTGTGTAGTAGCTTGAGATTCATCCAAAGCTTGGAGAGCCTACAGTTAAACTCCTGCCATGGACTCTAGAGCCTCAACAATCGCAGCGTCATTCTTTCCACTAGCCATCACTACCTACATCAATTAGATAAGCCAATCGAATATAGTGAGACACTTAGGGAAGTGAGAAACTAATTTAGTTCTACAACACTAACACAATAATGACCATAACCACAAAACACATAACAGAGTAAACAAGGAAACATAGCGAACATGTAACACATTTACAGTCTGATTGGACAGACCAGCTCTGATACCACTAATGTGACACCCTAAACCCCAAATAATAATAATAAAATCTTATTTTTAAAACAGTGAAATTCTTCAAATAAATAAATATACAGACTTCCAAACATATTTTATTTTTTTATTAAGGTAAACAATATCACGTAATCATAAACCTGTCACATAAATCCAAAATTTCCATCAAACTTAACAACTCGAAATCATAATATCAGACAACAAAATCCTTTTTGAAGTACACATACATCAGTTTAATATTAAGTGCAAATGTAGTCCCAACCCGATGTCACTATCAGAGCAGGAATTCCCAAAAATAAAATACGTTCAAAAATGACATTAACAAAAAGGTAGATAATAAAAGTCTTCAAGATAAGATGGCTTCCTACACTTCGAGAGTGTTAGTCTTCATTTGTAGCTTGCATCTTGTCTGCGTCCATCGCAAATGCCAAACAAAAACGAGGGGTGAGTATCAAAATTATGTAATAGTATAAGATAAACGAGGAGAATACGCAATTAGTCAAATCAACACAAATAGAAGAAACACTCAAGATCATATTATCAAAGGTTCATCTAAATCAATCATAATAGAGCAGTCACAAGGATGAAATGATATGCATGTCATATACTCTATACTTCTTCATCATTTGGTACCATTATACTCTAAAGTAATTGGTTATGAGGCCTGATACTATGCCACTATAAGAGTGGATGGATAATTCATGAATGGTAAGGTCCTCATAGATCCATTCAACTCAACTCGATACACATATACGCGACGGTCGGGGTACTCTCGTGTTGCACGATAACTCCCGACCTTAGGGAATAACCCACTAATCCACTTAGGAATTCCCCACTCGAGGTACCCCCAAGGTCTATCAGTCTTACCTTACAGTTCAATTGTATCCCTCCACGATCAGGCTCATTCAGTTGTACTTTCCTAAATCACTAGGTTTGTCAGACACTCCCTATATGATGATAAAATAGTCCTAACTCCAAAATCTACAACACACATCTTAGACTTACTCGATCATCACAACTCAATATGTTTCACAATTTCATAAATAGGTGGCACATTCAAATGAATTAAATAGGTGGCACATTCAAGTAGTATCACAATTTCAATCAAGTAACAAGAACACTCAAGCTCATATCATTCATACAAAATTACTTAAAGGATTATGATTATGGTTAATGACTAATCTGTGTTTTAGAGTGAATTCATATAAGAAAATAGATTATTAATCATTAAGACAAAAAGGAGAAAAATCTGATTCAAATCTGGAAGATTGGAATTCAAAATGATGACCTCATAAGAGCATGAAGCTTCAAATCTGCATAATACTCGTCCTCACCAAAACAAATGTTTTTTATTCATTAAAGAAAGGCACAACAGTATTAAAGAATGAATAAATAAAGCATTTAAAATAAAGAAAGTCAGAAGGCAAAAGAACAGGTACGAGGATGGCCAGTACTACGTAAAAGGATGGCAATACTATATTGGAGGACGGTTTTATAAAGTCCACATCAATCCTAAACGTTAAAAGCAACCCATTCTATCATGTGCAAGTGCTAAAAGCATACCTATATATCATTCTTGTATGAATGAAAACAATGTAAAGTCAATCTACAAAAAGGCAACAAGAAACAAACCAAAAATAGAAGTCTTCACATGTCTGGAAGAAAGGAATTTTGAACCAAGTGCAAGAGGATGGCAGTACAATGTAAGAGGATGGTTCTATATTATCAACATCATTCTCAAAAGTTGAAAATGACCTAGCACTTCAACGTTCAGAAAAGTTGTAGCCCACAAAGTCAAAGATATAGCTTTACATGTCTTGAAGAATGAGAAAAGAAAGGGACAACTAAAGATCAAGTTCCAAGGAGTTTGATCCTCCTGCTCGAGGATGGACTGAATCTGTCCAAGGACAGCTAGATGGCAGTTCTGTAAATATGATGAAAGACCTTGGACTTTTTGAATTGACTTTCCAACATTGCTTTAAAAGATCAAGTATCTTCAAGCTATCAAGAGCAAGCTCTTCATCATTAAATACACAACAACATTGCATGAGAGATTTTGACGCCTCCAAGATGGTGCTAATTTGTTGCATCCATATAGCCTCATTGTTTACTTTGGAATTGGAAATGTTTTTTTTACTCAGTATTTTTTCTGTTGACTGAGATGAGAACAAGTTGGATATGGATATAACAATTAACTATCGGATATAGATAAACGGATTTGGATATATCATTTAAAAAATAGGCTTAATTGCAGTTTTGGTTCCCCTATTTTAGCTGAATCGCGAAATTAGTCCCCCCATTTTATTTCTCTCCAGTTTTGGTCCCCAAACATAATTTTGGTCCAAAATTTGATGAAATTTCATTTTTTAAAGTCGTCCTACACCATTTATGATCATGTATTTCAAGTACAATTGTTGCAAATGAGATCTTGAGGCATGGCGTGACTTAAATAAATGCAAAAAATAAAATTTCATCAAGTTTTGGATAAAAATTATGTTTGAGGGACTAAAACTAGAGAGAAATAAAATAGGGGGACTACTTTCGCTATTCAGCTAAAATATGGGGACCAAAACTGCAATTAAGCCTAAAAAATATATACCTTTTTATTTAATCCGATTTCTTCTTAGATGGTTTTGGACTATAATCTAGTGCGGTAAGACTTCTTAACCGGTTATTATGAACTCTCCTAGCCTCAACGACATAACTGCAATTTAGATTGCATTTACTCGTATTGTTGTTAAGTATAAAGGTTTGCAACATAACTATAATTTAAAACTATGGTTACTGCAATACCTTTATAAAAATTTTAAAATCTGCAATATTGCGACATAATTGATATTCAATGAGGATCAATTCTTGAGGGAAATCTCACAGGCTCAAAAATAATAAGAGGTGATTGTTTCTTAAAAGTCTAGCGGTGAAACATTAGCGGTAGTTGAAAAATATCAAAGCCAGATACATTCTTGTTTTAATGAAGAAAAAAGTTATACCGTGCAACCCCCCACTTTTACCTCTCATTCCCCAGTCATGTGAAAAAGACCATATTACTCTTAGTTTCATCTTTTAAAACCTAAAAAAAAAATCACTTTCTTTTTTTCACCCAATTCTTTGAAAGTTTGTAATATTCGAACTTGATCCTACCCACCCCTCAAAAGTTTGAAACCTCTTAAACTAAAAAGTAAGTTAAAATTCGAATATTTCAAATATTCGAAATGGATTTTCCAGATTTTTAAAATGTGATATTCGAAAGTTTGTATGATGCTGAAACTTTCGAAGTACATGTTTGCCATAAATAATGAAAGTCTCGAAAGTTTGGTTCAATTAGAAAGTTTCGAAGCACAGCAAATTTCGAAAGCTTCATAGAATCTCAAAGTTTCGAAATGGAAAACTTTCGAATAAATGAAAGTTTCGAAACATTACAGCTCGAAATTTGGCATGCAAGGAAAGTTTTGAAAGTTTTTCAAAATTTTTGAAACATCTGAAAGTTCCAAAATGAGTTTATGAAATTCCATGCTAGTTTATGAAATATCTAGATATTTTTAGATATTTTATATATATATATATATATATATATATATATATGTATATAAAAAGAAAGAAAAGGAAAGGAAGGAAAACTGAAAGAAAACATAAAATGGAGGAAAACTGAATCTTCTTCCTCCTCCATGCCTTCGCGAACCCATTTTTGTCCCATCCTTTTCTTTGCTTTCTTTTGCTTCAAGAAGAGAAACCCAAGGCTTGGTGGGTGAGAAGACAAGGATTTCTCAGCTTCATTCTTCTCCTTTTATTCAAAAACGGAGAAAAACGGTGTTGGTGTTTTCAAAACCGTCAAATACACACCTCCACATTTATTTTAGATCTAAGCTTTATTTCGTGAAGAGATAGAAGGGGAAGTTGCTCACCTCCATGCTACGGTGCTAGTGAACTAAATTTGGAAGCGACGCTGCAAGAGGAGATTTTACCAAAATTAATCGCGGTGCCGCAATCGCTCGTTAAAGCTACCGTTAAGGTAAGGCTCCTTCCAAACTTTTATTTTTCATTTAGGGACTTATATGTGGTAGGGTGGAAAAGAAATTTGTTAGGGTTGAAGTGTTGATTTGGGGAAATTGAATTTAATGCTTTTATGGGTGAAATTTTAGAGTTGAGTTTTGGTGATATTAATGAGTGTTTTGTGGAAAATGAATTTAACTCATTTATGGGTGGTTTTTGAGGAAATAAAATTTGATGTGTTTGAGTGGTGGGTTGTGATGATTTGTGTTTGTCGTGTTTGACGTGCTCATAATTAATATTATAAATTTTGAGATGTGTTTGTGTGGATTTTGTGGAAAAATGAATTGATGTGATTTGGTGTGAATTATGGATTGAATTTGAGAATATGTCTGAGTATGCTCTGTGTGGAATTTGAAAATCATTAGAGTTAAATGAATATTAAAAATGGAGAATCTTTTAATATATGTGTTTACTTAATGATGGTCGTGAAAATCGTTAGAGTTAAATGAGTATTAAAATGGGAAATCTTTTAATATCTGCATTTACTTAATTGTCGTGGATAGAGTCAGAGTATGCTCATGCATTTCATAGTACATGGCGACCGGATGGGCTATGGTGATAGTGGTGACCGGATGGGCCACGAGATGATTCCATGTGATTTGTTGGTTCATCTTATCCTTGCGGGGATTGTCGCGTCGTATAAGGTCTGCAATAGACTACACATTTTTGATAAATCGTGCTGACCCGTGATAGGTGCCACCTCGGTAAATAGTACTTTGGCCTGTGATAGGCGGTACATTTACCATTTACGTTTTTAGTAAATCATACTGACCCGTGATAGGTAGCACCTCGGTAATTTAGTACTTCGGCCTGTGATAGGCGGTACAATTATGATTTACGGCCCTTCGAGGAGGGTTTTGGTTTGGAATTATGAGTCCATGCATTTTGGCATATACACATTGCATTAGGGTGCTTGGCACGCGAGTCACGTTTGATTCAAGATTATGATTGAGTGTTTGAACTCAAGTGTTTGTTGTGGTTGTGCTATAATTGCTAAGTGTGAATGTTTTGGATTTGTGTGTAAGTGTGATTGATTGCAAAACCTTTTCGAAACTCAAGTTATCATGGTGATTGTGCTATAATTGGTAAGTGTGAATGTTTTGGCTTTGTGTGCAAGTGTGATTGATTGTAAACCCTTTTCGAAACTCAAGTTGTCATGGTGTAGGTTTCGGTCTGTAGAAGACTTGAAGCTTCTTGGTAGGATTAGAGTAATATCAGACTTAGTGAATGTGAATTTAGAGTTGTAAATTGGTAGAATAATGTCAAGAATGTTAGGCTTGATGAATTTTGAAATAATTGCAGCATGATAGAGAAGATTTTATTGACTAATAAGATAAGTGTGTTATATCTATGAACTCTTTAGTGTCAGTTTCGAGGACGAAACTATTTTTAGGTTGATAGAAGGTAAGACCCGCATTTTTTCTTCATCAGGGTCAAGTTTCGAGGACGAAACTATTTAAGGCAGGTAGAATGTAACATCCAGATATTTTATTTTATTTTTATATTTTACCTTATTAGGAGTTGAAATAATTATTCTAGAAACTGTCGGTGACAGTTACTATTGTAATGTGTTATTTTAACTTTTTATAATAATAATAATAATAATAATGATAATAATATTATTAATAATAATAATAATAATAATAATAATAATAATAATAATAATAATAATAATAATAAAGGAAATGGTTAAAAATAAATTTTATGACTTAGGTTGAAATATCACTTTCTCTATTTAATACCACGTTCCCTGCTTCTTGTTTTCCCCATTTGTGTTCCCCATTTCTGCCTTACCCACTGCCTTAACGTTCCCCAATTATATGTGATATAAATGTATTGTGATGTTATGTATTGGTTATGTTTGTGTGTTATCTTCAAAATGAATATTAATAATGGTTGTGCTTGATATGCTCAAATTGTGGAAAATGAATGTTATATTATACGTTGTTGTTATAATGGTTGTGTTTGACATGTTGTGGTTATTCAAGGTGATTACTGTGTCTAAACTAAGTTAGTTTAGGACAAGGTTGGATGATTTTGTGACGCTCTGGTTGAGTGGTCTATATTGTTACTAACAAAAGTGTCTATATTCATGCATTAATAGTTGTGTGGTGCGTCCATAAGTGGTTGGAGCCCAAAGTTGTGTGGTGCATTCATAATTGGTTGGAGCCCACAAATCCTTACGGGGATTTTGAGTTAGTGGTGTTGCTTGGAAGGACCCACGAAGCCCTTGCGGGGGAGGTGATATTCTGGAATCATGCATTGACATATAATCTAACAAATAGGTTGTGCATTTTGGTTGATTTGTATCTTTGGTGCGTTGTGATTTTTAACTGTTAAATGAAGTATATGATTTATTTATATTTTTGTTATGACAACTATATATGCATGCATATTTGCTATGTGTTTGTTATTTGGAGATGACTCTTACATTTGACAGGACGTCACATAAAGTGTTACTTGAGCGAATAACGTCACGGTCAACCCCATAGGAGAAACACGAGGAAGTACAATAGCATGCAGTTGGAGGCTCCGAGATACTTTTGTATCGGGGTTAGACTTGTTGGGTGAGTTTTTCCACAAGTCCAAAGTTTATGACCAACTAGGATTTATGTTTGGGGTAGTTAAATATCAATAGTTTTGACTATAGGAGTCTCTTTTATTTAACGTATTAAATTTACTTTTAGTGATTGTAAATATTTTGATTCTTTATTTTTGAAAATATAACTAAAAATATTATTAACTGATTTTAGGATAAACGAGTATTTAAAATAATTATAAATAAATAAAAGCGAATTTGTATTTTTACGTTTAGAATTCTGTTAGTTAATGTTTCGAAAAAGCGGGATGTTACAGTTGCAAAATTCGATGTTATGGATTGTGAACTCCATTTTTGCTACTGACTTATGAATTAGCATTGTATTCGAATACGACAGTGCAGTTTTGTTAAAAACTTCATTTTTCAACTTTGTTTTATGCATGTTTGGCATATGAAAACCCTTTCAAGGAGTATGCTAAGTTGAAAGGTTATTTTGTTGCATTTGAAATTTAAATGTTACGTGATATTTGTTAATTTCGGTTGGTGACCCTTTACAATTATTGTGGAAATATGAGTTTTGCCGTCAGATGAGAACCAGGATCGTCTTACGGGTTAGTACTTTGGAGACGGACATATAGTTAGACATACCTGACCGAAGCTGTGTTATGAGGATCTTGCGTGACGTGTGGAGATCACTCGAGTTGTATATTGTTTGTAGCATGGTCATATTAGGTGGTTGCATATGGACTAGATGTCTTTCTTTTGTGGGTGTATTTATTTTATTTTGGAAGATTGTATATATGCTTAAAATGTCTGTTAACTTTTCTTTTGATGGGTCAATGAACCACTTTTTAATGTGACGTGGGAAAAGTAGATATTCTTGGGGCAGTGTTTTTATGCAGGTGTCTGCCGAGAATACCTCTAAGAAATAAGCTATCTATTATAGGTCTCATACCCCAGTGTATTTTGATGTTTAAATACTTTAGAATTTTGTTTCAAAAACTATTTCCGTGTTTGTAAATATTGTTGACTTTTGTCATTGTGTTACGACTTAAATATTTTATCAAAAAGTATTTCTTTGCTTTAAGAATTTGTGTTTTTTTTAAGAAAATACACTCGCTTGTTAAAAATCGGAATATTATATCAAATTTACAAAAATAGATGTGTGCCGAAAAATTTGGAAAAAAAATTCTAGTACATGAAAGTTAGGGTTTAAATCCTGAATCATATCAAAACACAGTTGAAAAAAAAAATTCCGGTACACAATTATCAAATTTTTTAAAACACACGAGTTTTGAAATTTTTTTAAGTTTTCTAGAACAAAGTTGAATTCAGTGAAGGTAAATAAAAAATTTTAAAAAAATAAAATAAAATGGATAATTTGTATAAAGTGTGAGGGTAGAAGTATAAATATAGAGTTACATCAAATAATTTTTAAACTTCTCACTTATGTGTGCGGTAGCCCACATTTCCTTCTCATACAAATCTAAAACTTAAAACATTATCTTCCAAGCCGTCTATTTCATTACATTTTCTCTTAAATTATGCAATTTATAATCAACCAACATATATTTCTTAAATAAATTTGTGAATAAGGGATTATTGACATTGCGAGTGACATTACGGATAAGATGTCACACACACAACCTATGATAGAGATGAAGAAATACCCTTCTAATTGCATGCTTCAAAACTAAATCTCCGCTAGTTATCACATAAATTGACATATTTCCTTTCATTTCCTCTACAAATTATACAAGCAACCACACGTATGTATCTTCAATGAAAACCAAATTGTTCAACAAACTCTTCTCCTCCATCAATACTATTAAATTGTCCGTACATACCTTCTCTGGACAATTATTTTTATATTTTGATTACTACTAAATTGTCCGTACATACCTTCTCTGGACAATTATTTTTATATTTTGATTTCTATTGTTGCTCATAAGCTGTTGTTAGTCATCAACACAACTGACAAAAAGGCAGTTTCTTAGCATAATGTGACATATAAAGCTCTTCAGCTCTTTTGGCAACAATCTTAGGAATACCATCTGTACAATCAAAAGCAATAATTTCTGTACAAATACCATCTGTCAGCTTTCAAGTAGGTTTTGTTTGTCCATCAATGCAAGTGGTGCCCATTGTTTTGTGCACAGCGTTCTTGATGTTAAGCGGCAAGGTAAATATTTTGAGCACGTTAGTAGATACAATACCTAGACAGCCAATACTATCAAGAGTTTCAATGATGCTGCCTGCAATACAAATTCATTTTGCATCTTCTGCTTCTCGGCATATTTCATCAACAAGCACAAGGCTCCTTTTGGTGGTTCTAGTAATGATGGATCGAAGTTCAGACATCTCGACCTGTAAACAGATATTAAGAACAATAGGAAGTAAGGTACTTGTGAAATTTCAATTCCATAAAGCAACAGAAAAAAATATAGTTTTAAGGAAAATACTTGTGAAATTTCAATTCCATAGCAATCAACATTATATGATATGATTTAAGGGCAAAGAATGAAACAATAGCAAACCTGAAATGAACTTTTGTGATCAGCTGGACTATCATATGACTTCGTATGAAGCATGATGGAGTCAAAATATGGAATCAGAGCTGATTCAACAGGAACCATAAGTCCACATATCCCAAGTAGTGCAGCAGCACAAATTGACCGAAGCAAACTTGATTTACCACCACCATTTGCTCCTGTCAATAGAAACAATGATTGCATATCAATAGTATTATGCACAGCGCCTCCTTCTGCCATGTTGAACCAATATGGTAATAAACCAACCATCTTCATCTCACAGTTTTTGTCCAGCGGCTTCCCATCCTGCAACAACAGATCAACAAAGCCCATTCATCGCATTATGAATCCAAACAAGTTAGTAATAAAGAACAGATAGCAAATGGATGATAGGCTAGAACACACTAAATATTACGCATCAACGTAAATGTTCCCTGGAAGACATAGTTTAAAAACAACCACCTCACAGAATGTCAGTCAGCCCTCATGGAAGAAAATACTTGGCTACAATTCTTTACAAAAAGAGCTATATGTACTTGAGTTCATATTTGTCACTAACAAATATCAACTAATTAATTCAGCTCAATTGCTATGAAGTATGAAGAACATTAGCATCTCCCTATTTCATCAGATGGTAAAGTTATTATTGCACTTCATTTCACTGTGCATATTATCTATCCTTTGTCTGGTATATAGAACTCAATCTGATGGGATCACAATCTACATCCAAAGCCAAATTCAGCACTATTGACATATACAGTAATAACTTCACTTTGACTGTGATCATTACTTACATGTTAGAGGCATATGAAGATGCAGGTAAGCAGCATGGTTCTAAGGGGATAGCTCACACAAATCGCAGGAATAGAATGCTAACTAATCTTTAAAAAAAATCTGACTTTTTGATCTAGTTAAATATTATAAATTTGTGATTTGCTGTTTTTGTTTTTACCAAAACCAAATATAAGGGGACTTTTGAGAATGCTTACAATGATAACTAGTAATATAAAACGATGCATCCTCAAAGGTGGAATACATAATGGTAGACAAGTGCTTCACACATTGATTGCACGTGTTGTAACTATTACAATTCTGTTATAGTTACTAAGTACTTGTCAGTTACAATTTGGTTACAGCTTGTTAAGCCAACAAAGACCGCATTTCTAACTAGCTCTAACAACTTTAAATGTGAAACAAGAATCAGAGTCAGTTAAAATATCAATTTTTGCGAGGCCATTATCATTTCTCAGTACTTTCTCTCATATTCTATCACTTCCTCTGATTTTCTCTCTGAAATCAGACACTAATGTTGTATAATGAACTTGTTTCAATCCTGAATCGTGATTTCACCAATGCATCCATTTCAAACAAGTCAAAAAATAAAATAAAATAAAGGGATCTAGAAAAATCTAATGATTGATTAGGATTTCATTAACAAAGTCCATCCATCAGTGAAAAGGTTTACGTTCATTCTTGGGCCTAACAACCTAATTTCGTAGGTTTTTAGGAGAGTTATCCCTTGACATCTCCAACAAGGTGATCTCTATCTCCTTTTTTGTTCACTGCAGCAATTCAGGAGTAGCGTTATAAATTTCAAGATATACTAACAGAGGAGCATTCTATCGTGCAAAACCAAAATGGTTTGTACATGATAGAACAGAATATTTGATGTAAGCATCAAAATAGTACACCTGTAACAGAATATTTGATGCAATTTTCCCATAAGACATCAAGTTGTTATACATTACCTCAAGCCCCTGGGATTCTACTATTGTAGGAAAAACCCATTTCCTCTTTCTCCCTTCACTGCAAGATAACAACAAACATAATTAGCATAACACATGCAAGACGACAAGAATGATTGCATGATTTAGGTACTTCTTTCTCATTTTGAAAATAAACGGATGAAGCAAATTGATACAGTAGTGCAGCTCTATCATTGACAATTCAATATTTTAGTATCAAATGATTTTAAGTGACCCTTAAAACCATGTTTCAGTCAATGCACGCTACATATTGACAGATTGATCAAATTAATATCCAATGAAAAAGCTAATATTTTGAAGATCAATGAAATCCACAGTGGTTAGTAAAAAAACATCAACACGCCACCAGGCCAAATACCATTGAATTTTTATCAACAAAAATAAAGAAGAAGCAACTTTAGATGTTTACAAACCTCACATGAGCATATAAAGCTTTGGTAATCACAACTAATGTGGAAGAAAAGACAATGATGTTTATATGGGATTGCAATTCAGCAGAAAGTCCTCTTAGACGTTCTAAAACTCTAGCTTTTGCCTTGGCATTTGCTTCATGGTACCTAAACCAAAATGTTTTAACAGCACATATCATTAAAAAAGGAAAAAGAGAAGTGTTTGACAAAGTTTCAAAATAAAAAACATAAAACACCAGTTTTATCTTTTAATAAACACACCTTGATAACGCATCCTCCACCATCCCAGTGGTAAACAATTCATCACCTACCTTTCTACCTTTAGAATCTACAGCATACTTAAGCTGTTCAATGTGTTCCTCTCCGGGGCTACCAATGCTTAGTGTCGATAAATACCAATGATATGGAATCTTGAACCACACTGCCTTCTGCTCTCGACAATAAAATATTTCTACATTATGATTCCGTACGAAAGCTTTTAGTCCAAAAACTACAGCAGCGAAAACTTCAGTAACCTGAAAGATTTTTGGGACGGTATAAATGAAACATAACATGTCTCTTGGAAATACACTTTACTAGAAAACGGCTATAGACAAGGTGTTAGCTACAGAGACCTACTGCTAAATGCAAGGCCTTGGCTGCTTCGTCCACAGAAGTAAGTACATCATTTATGTGGATTGCTTTTACTCGACCTTTCCATTCAGACTCCATATCCTCAAAAAATTCATCGGGAATAGCTGTGAAGGAGCTGACTTTCTGATCTTTGTTACCATCTAGAGATATTATTTTGTCTATCTTACCTGATGCGATTTCACATCCAGCAACCTGAAGAAAGAAAAAAACATTTGGATTTTAAACTTTTCATAATGTTTTTTTCTTTCTTCAGGTTGCTGGATGTGAAATCGCATCAGGTTGTTGGATTTTAAATTTAAACTTTTCATAATGTGCCAGGAAATTTTCATTGATTATTAAAACAAGGCTTTTCTTCTTTTGTTATGCAACATTATTGCCAAATTAAGGCTGATGATCATTCCAACTAGCCCATCCCTAAGTAGTGTTTCTAGTCATGTTTTGGGGAGCACATATTATACTTTACTTTTTCAACACGCTTAAAGCTTATTTATCGAACATAAAACATATATAAAAAATGAATGATTTATATAAAGTGTTTAATAATTTTTTTTATTTTTGCTTATTATATATTTATAAGTATTACTTATTTATGACATCTTTTTGTTTTAGAAAAAACTGCTCCAGTCATTTTTTATGTTATTTATTTTTGACAAATTAACCTTTTATATTTTTTTAATCATTTAGGTCCTTTACCTTTTAAAACATGAACAACGTTTTCCTTTTTCCATATTTTGTTTAAAAAATGCATGTGTCTGTTACATTAGTGATCTGCCTTTCAGGGGCTTTACGTGGCTTAAACGGTCATGATGTAAAATTCAGTTGAAATAACAAATGTCACCATCTTCTTCATTATTGTGCTTCATGCAGTCCGTTTTGCCCCAATTTTAAACCCTAGAAACCAGAACAATTAAGTGGGCACTGCAATGGCTTCATTCCACAGCACGGTCGAATTAACAAAACCGTACCTCTTCTTGGTTCATTTCGAGTGGGAGGCGTGAAGAAGGAGCACTAGAATGTCAATGTGGTACCAAAGAAATTGTTTGAACAATAACTAAGCAATGACCAAACTGGGGAAGGAAATTTTGGGGTGTAGAAATTATGTAAAGTAAAGGTGTTATTGGTTGTCAATTATTTTGACAACACCCGAGTTAGAGCGTCATACATTATAACATCTATTTCTTGATATTATTTGTGTAGAGGCGTAAAATTGATTCGGGTATTCAAAGTTTGTGCTTCAAACACAAGGTGTAGAGAGGCACGATGGGTAGAATGTGCCTCAGACACAAGAAATGTCAAGGTTGTGGTTGTTTAGATAAGTTGTTTGAACAATATATTTCCTTAAACAAAATGAAAGGAAAATAATCCAAGTTTTGGGGCTCACCAAGGTTTTGAGGTCAATTTCTAACCCAGTAGCCACCCATGTGAGGCCAATTAAATGTTCCACTATTTCTTGGAGCTCAGGGGTTCTGTGCATGTGCAAAATTTCATCAACGACATTCTTTATTCTACAAAGTTCAATATGATTGGCCTCCTTCCATTCAAGTAGCTTTACAATCTGCACAATAGTCGTGACATGCACCTATTTAGGATAGCATGCATCAAGTTTCACTTGAACCTCATTCACAAGTAACAGAAGTAAATAGATAACCTTAGCTGAAGAGACACATGTAAATTCTGGAATTGAGCATGTTACACTGCTCAGAAGTTTACATGTTGCTGCCGAACAAACGCAGAAAGCAATGAGTCCAAAATCCAGTATAAAATATCATAATATTATTATTATATTATTTTATATAAAGTACAATACAAGCTGAGATAAACTGTGCACTGGAAAAAACAGTTGAATTAAGAAGCAAACAAAGAGTATAACAATTGAAAATCACCTTGAATTTTGGATGCAATCTCATAGGAAGGAGGGTTCAAAAGAAGATCCCTAACATACCTGAGAACCCAAATAAACAGACAACGTGAGAAATTTGGCAAGGAATCAAAAACTAATCGCTAAAAGACTATACATTGAGCTACATAAATTATTAAATTTAAAATAAAATGCCAGAAGCAGAACAGGGGACAAAAATAATTTGAAGTGACATTTTGGTACAGTTGGACAATGAATTGTTTATTTCTTTAAATGGTCAAAAATCACCAAGTATAAACAAGTTTAAAACAGTAAACAGACACTTACATAAATTTGGTACAGGATCCAGAATAAATCACCAAAAGACTATAATTTGAGATATATTCAATTATTGAATCTAAAATAAAAAGAAATAAGCAGAACAAGGGAGGTAAATAATTTAAATTGAAAATTTTGGTACAGTTGAGATGAGACAATGAATAACACAATTATCTAAATTACCGAACATTGCAAAATATAAACAAGTTTAAAATATGACACTTAAGTCTCTACCAGCAAGACAATATTATCCACATCCTACAACTTTGATAAACATAATAATGCCTGACCTGAAATCCCTTCCAACATTTTTCCTTTTTCTGTGATTATTTTGGGTGTTAGGAGGGAACACGGGAGCTTTTAGGAGAACTAGATGGGAAAGCATCAAAAATTAAATTTAAAAGTAAAAGTAGATTTAACTCATGTGATTAGTTTCTATTAGATTTTTTTTACGAGAATTTTGAAGTAAAAAAACAATTAGGGGTTACTTTAATTTTTTTTTAAATTATTATTATTCAAGTATTTAATAATTTTTATTTTTAAGAAAATGATTTAATGTAGTTATAAAATATGAGGTTTTTTTATGTAACATTTCAAAAATTGAGGGGGGCGCTCTTGTGTATTAAGTCAAAGTATGTAATAACTTAATAAGTGTATTTTTATCGATTTTACAAAACAAAAATTAACAGTTAAAGAATTAAGTGAGCATAATTAGAAAGAAAAAAAAAAGAGTGGTGTAAGTATAATGCGTGTTTTAAGAAATAGAGGGAATTTTGTGAAAGAAACGTAAATAGAAGAAAAGGTTGAAGTAATTTACTCTAATTAAAAAAGAAGAAATCCCGGTTGTAACTAGATTGTGTATCATGATATATAATGAAAAGGATGAAGATAGAATAAACAAAAATAGTAACTACAAAAATTTTAAACATCGACTTTGGCAATAACTAGCACGGAATGATTTTCAACTGATACATAAAAAATATAAGAATACTTTACTCACAGTACTGGTAATCCAGTGCAATGTGGTAGAAGTAAGACCTCCAACAAAGATGGAATTCCATCTGTAGGAATGACACCTAAAAACGCAGGAGATGCAGATTTATTTATGAGAAAGAAAAAGACTAGTGAGCATAATCAACGTGTTAAGATACCAACCAATTTGAGTAAATGTTCCAAGAGTTAAAGGTTGAGCCCTATTTCCTGAAGACACCGTTACGTTCCGAAACATAACATCATGATCAAGACCATAAAGCTCTTTTACCTATGTTCCAAAGTGAAATACATAAAAAGAATCATACACAACTCATTTATATGCATTACATTCAAAATTAAATAAAAAAATGCAAAAGAGATATTTCCTGTTTAGAATCATACCTTGACAAAAAGATCAGAAATAGGGTTTCCATCAAACCATTCAAAATGTCTGGATCTACATTCTCCCCGCAAGAGGCCCCCTTCACCAAATTTTCCCCGACTAGACGTTCCTGAAATACATTACTCAAATACATGAAAAAGGATGCATGAAACTACAAATATGTCATACATGTGTTTGATAGGAGAAATTGTCCCTAATGTTTCACAGGAAATCAAGCATGGTTAAGTATCTTAAGATACATGCGAGTGGTATCTTGATTCGATAATGAATCGAATCTAATCGATATGAAGCTCTAGTATGTATCTCTTTGGACATGAATGTCATCGATTCATTATGAAGAATCTCGATTCACTATGATGAATCCCGATACAGCATGGGGTATGTAATTCTAATGATATGAGCTTTGCCATGTCGTAGATGTTAAGTCACCATACACGAGTATAAATATTAGGAACTTTGGTCTAACTTTTATGATAAAAAGATAAAGAAAAAGAATAAGAAAGTACAAACCACGAGAGTTCCTGCTCAAAGATGTATGCAGAAATAAGTGATGGTAACGACAAGTTCGAAGCTTAGTAACAACTGCTTCTTCTGTCAAGCAGTCTTCTGAAGAATATGTCTTCATGATCTCTAGGACCATATTAATGCAATATCCCCTTGCCGAATGAGAAATGCCTATAATAAAAGAGGCGTCGTCGAAATTGATCATTCCAATGTAGTTCAAAGATGTACTATTAATGGAGAATTGTGAATAATCAGAAGCAAGCACTAAAACAATTAATTGTCCCCCTCTGATTATGATATACCAACAAAAGACACATATTTTCTCACAAATTAGGAACATCTTACATATATTCATAAGTTTATATTTTTATGATAAAACATAGTGTTTAGGAAAATGACATGAATAACAGAACAATACCAGCAATGAAAAATAAGTTCTGTAAGCAGAACAATAGATCAGAAACAAAATAAATAATCAATGGACCACTTTATCCAAATGAGAAACCCTTTCAAATTGCAACATTGGCATTTAATGGTTTTTCCAATTTAATATAAAAAGCTCATCAAAATGCAGCAAAAGTAAGACAAAACTAATGCTATGCAATTGGCTAACGAGAAATGAAGTGACCAGTTATAAATTATATTAATATAAGTTGCTATTGGAATATTAAAATTCTAATAATCTAATTAGTAGTATAATTAGGCAAAAAAAACTCCCATACCTACTACAGACATAGGTTCAGGAAAGTCAAGATCGTGATCAACCCCAACAAGTCCATATACATAGGGATTTCCCGGATGAGCATGCCTGAAAGTTTGAACATTAAGTCAATCACACAACATACTCAGAAAATCCAAAATTGTTTTATAAAATATTATAAGTTATCTGGAAAAGAAAACAATTCATTTCAATGAGCTCTACAATAAATAAATCTTCAAAAGGTGATTGGAATTACGAATCTATGGTTATAAAAAGCTCGCAGACACTATCATGCACAAGCATACAGCATTCCAATAGAGGTTGTCTTAGCTGGTTAGGACCAACAGAAAAAGGAGACAGTGACAAAAGTTTAAAGTCATAAAGATAGCAAGAAGTGAGAATGTCAAGTAAAAAGAAAGAGACAATTTTCTATATAGTTGAAAAAATTGACAAATAGTAGCATCGTGTAAGGTAGCTTAAAATAGATACAAATATTACTACTATAATATTAATGTAATTGACAACATAAACCATATACCGCAAACATCTTGCTTATTTCCAATTTTGAGTTGGACTCTGTTTGTTAAGGAGGATACCTTAACCTCTGTCCACATACCCTTCTATTCTTTTTCTACCAAAAGAACCAATATGTTTTTTCTTTCTATCTATCGAAACTTTTCTCCTATCCAAAAAGAAAAGGCACATAGAAACATACCCACGGATCATCAACTTTCTAATCACAAATAAAACAAATATTAAAGAAAAAGACAAGTTTTTTTCCTCAATCACACCAAAGCAAGCTCCACCAATTGACATACGAGAGAAGGAAGGAGGACAGAGACCGCTGGCATATAGAGAATGGTGTGCTTACCCAGATACAAAACGGCGTTTCGTGGATTGAGCTTGAGCTGGGCCCTGAACCTCCTCCACAATGCACTGTCAAGCCAAAAAATTGTAAGCAATGAGTATCCGTTAACACGGCAAACATCCTAACAACAACATACAAACAGCATAAATAGGGGCTAGTAATTTTGGGTTTCATTTGAAGGACGATATAAATTGAAAGGCAACAGAAGATAGGATAAACTCAATCATGTAATGATGAAATTAAAATAGGGGAAAGTGGACTACCCATTGAATTGCTGCACTCACCACAGAATAACTATTATGTGTAAGATCATCCAAAGTTTGTTGAAGATTCTGTGACCAAAGAATAAACCAAAGACACCCTTAAATATATAACAAACCGGCAACTAAATTGAACCATAGTTGTATTGAAATACATACAAATTTATCATTATTGGTGCACGCAACATAAAAAATAACACTAAAACGCCTTTAAAATTTAGTTTAGGTGAAAAAATTAAGCTCACATCAGCAAAATAATGAACACTCTGAATATCGATCAAGGTGTCACAAACCATTAACAAAAGTTCAGCATCAATAACCACTCATGGACTAGCAATATTCATAGAATGGCATATGTATATTGTTTCTTGTTGCACAAACACAAGGTATAAAAAAAATGTTACAGAAGCTGTATCACTTTACAGTTACCAATATAAACTAAACAGCTTGAAAACAAGCACAACCAGTCAGTGCATTAATATAAATTTTCTCATCAGAAGATAAAAATACACAACATGCGTGAGAATAAAAATGCCAATACCACAACAGGGAAACCAGCTCTGGGGATGCTATCTGTTCGCAGACCGCCAAAGGGATTTGAACCCGCATATTCAACAAGAATACAAGCATCTATTCCAACAGCTTCATAGAAGTCCCCAACCTGAGCACATAATGGGAAAAGAGAGAGAGAGATAGCAAAAGAAAGTTAGCTACCTAAAGAGTATATAGAGAGAATTATCAAAGTTTGTATTGTGCAAGCAAAAGAGTAAACAGAAATTTGTTGAGAATCGCAATTTTGTTTCCTTTAGACTAAACACATAAATCCACCAACGCCTGACCAAACTCTCATCAAATGTATAAATATAACGTACTCTGCCGAGTAAAATTTGGCGCGGGAATTTTGACTTGAACTGCAACATTTCCAAGTAAAGTATTTCTTCCTTCAAGCTGCACAAACAAAATTTGATTCTTCCATCAATTTCTCATAATAATACCATCAACTTATGTAGGCGGTAACAAATCTTTTCTATAGAGAAAAGAAAAAGGTGGGGAAGAACAAAACATGATAACAGTTTGAAAAATAATAACGATCACCATTAAGAACCAAGTTAAAAAGAAAATTAAAATGAAAATGAAAAATAAAAGCCATCAATTTTATAAGTGCTCACCTTCCATTTTTCAAGTTACAATCCATGCCAAGCAAATTTGAATAGTCAAGCCTTTCAATTAGATGCACTGTTGAGGGCTTTTTGCACATCTGCAACTTCTGCCATAATTTGGAAAGGAACCAAGAAAGATAAAGCAAGGTTGTCTCAAAAGATTCTGTTGTTTATGATCAAAACAATAAAATAAAATAAATTACAAAGTTTGAGGGGAAAAACTAAATTGACTTACCTCATTCCACCATAATATGTGAGAAAGATCTTTATCATCTAAAACATTACTTGCTACTCTGAGCTTCGTGATCACTCTACGGCTCCTTTTTAAAGTTTTCCTATCTTTATAACACAATATCTTCTCTTAAAGCTTGCAATCGATTTGGTCATATGGAGAAAGTTTTCAAAAACAAACCAAATCAACATGGGCAACAAGCCTTTATAAGTTGTTGAGCACCACCAAAATTGAAGAGTAATTGGCTATTCAACCAGCAATAGCAAGGAAGCATGCATGTATTTCCAAGTACAGCTGATAATTCTAATTGGAAAAATATCATTAATAGTTGCATTGAGAATTATCTTCGTTCTCAAATATGTATTGATAGTGACATTTTAGATAACAGTTTCAAATATAATGATAATGATAATGACAGTGACGTTTATAGTTACCTTTGTGGTAAGGTCACAAATAGTAGTCTAAGCAACAGTACTGATAACTATTACAAATGATAGTGAAAAAGAAAGTTTGAATGATGCCGATTTTACTCAAAAATATAAACATTTGTGGGTTCAATTCGAAAGTTGTTATGGATTAAATTATAAGAAATTTTTCAAATAAAAAATGAATATTTGTGAACACTGTGGAGATCATTTGAAAATGAGCAGTTCAGATAGAATGGAAACTTTTGATTGATCCAGGTACTTGGAACCCTAGAGATGAAGACATGGTATCTCGCGACAAATAAAAACTATTTGAAATAAAAAATAAAAATAAAAGAATCTATTTTTGTGCTTATAGAGAACAGCATTCCATGTTAATAACATAGAATTCGAAAATTAGGTATGAATACAACAAGAGAGCGGGGGATAAAAGAGAAAAGAGTTGTATAAATGTATTATATTATATAAGTTATCCATAGCCTCTAAATTTTCATTAATTCAATTTTGTTTGTTAAATAAAGATACGTTGCATAAAAACATCCTCTTTTTTTTTTTTTTTTGAAATATACTGACCAGTTTCCTAACATAAAAGTTTTGGTCACTTTAGTTACTCCACTTTGAAGCAAATGAGTTCTAATCACATGAAATACAAGATGAAACAATTTAAGAAGATAAACTAAGAAATTAGATGTACCTAACTTCAACTCAACTCCACTATTTCTGCGAGTTGCCGCATTGGTCATAGTCTACGATAAAGATATACAAGATGAAACAAATTAAGAAGATAAATTAAAAGAAAATTAACGATGATATTCTTTAAATCAAAGAAATATTCAATGAAGAAAAGGGCACGAACCTGATCAATAGATGTAAGTGAAGATTCAATCACTTCGTCTTCATTTTCCTCGATATGAATGATGGGAAGTTGTTGAAGTTCAGAAGCGCCATCATCCCCTTGTGATGGCATTGTAGGAGGACCTAAATCAAGTGACAAATTTATGTTTCTTACTTTGTCAGTCATTTGTTACAGTTGTAACTGAATTAGCTAAACAGGTTAGTTAAACAGTTGTAACTGAATTACTATATAGGAAAGTAGTTAGTTAGTTGAGGGGGGCATTCATAATCAAGACTTGTATTACACTTCTTCTTCTTCTTTTCTCTGTTCTCAAACTTCCATTGTAACTCAATTCCAGTTCGAATTCTCTTCAATAAATAAGAATTCCTACTGTTTGTGATTGAATTCTTCGTTTTCATTATTGATTACCTAGAGTTCCATAACCACCATATCAATTGGTATTCAGAGCTTTGTTTTTTTTTTTTTCTGGGAAATGGCGGAATCTACACGAACTCAAGCAGCGGTAAGGGAGATCGAGGAACGTTTGGAGAATCGGATTACTGAGAAGCTAGAGTTGAGATTGGCAGAGCTAGCTGGATCCTTACAGCAAACACTAGGAGAATCGATTAAGCAATCTTTTGAAGAATTGCTGCATAAAAATGGAGATGATGGCAGTTCTTCTCATAATCGCAACAATATTCATCATCAACATTCCAATGCTAACAACAGTAACAGAGGTGATCGATTTTCTACTCCTTATTCTTGCCATACTCGATTGTCTAAAATCGATTTCCCTAGGTTTAATGGTGATAATGTGAAAGAATGGCTATATCAATGTGAGACTTATTTCATGATCGATG